>NC_133121.1:68423138-68737570 GCF_033568475.1 Henckelia pumila
ACCGAGAGTTTTTGGAACCAGTAGATGGTGGGATCTAGTGAATGTTTCGACGAATGTCACGAACCGATTGGGTTTCGACGTATGTTTCGTCTGTATAATGTTTACTTCGGGATAATAAATATGAGCAAACAAGTTTTTCTTGATTTGAACAGCGTTTCGTGATTAAAATGGTGCGAGATTCATGCCAAGTGGATTCGCGCAAGAACTATCATCCAAGATGATCAGAGATAGATAGGATTGACTTCGATATGGGAAACAGATACTGTTGGTCAGTAGACGCTCCAAGATGTCTCGAGTTACGAGATGTGATCGTACGAGTGACTTCGATATGGGAAACAGATACTGTTGGTCAGTAGACGCTCCAAGATGTCTCAAGTTACGAGATATGATCGTACGAGTATCAACTCATTAGAAGAATCCTTAGCGATTCTAGTTGAGGTTCAAAGGTGTATTCAGTTTGGGAAACATTAGTACCTATTAAGTTCGACTTGTTCCAGTAATGCAGCAGATCTAGTTCTGCAGGAACCAGATTTATGGGTTGGAGATATTGAAACAGTTCAGCCAGTACCAACAGACTTGTAGTCTCGTGACAAGTGTTTAGATTGTCGAAAGTTATTTTCGACCAATTGTTCCGAATCAGAATTTCCCGTGAATGTGACAATTGGGTGTTGAGATACATTCTCAGGTATTTCTCTAGATTTTGGGACGAAATCTTTAAAGGATAATGTAGTGACCCGTATCCGGAATTAGTGATTAATGGTAATTAATCAAATGTTCATGTTTATATTAAGAAAAACATGATTAACGGATTTTTAGATGAATTAACGGAGTCCGGAAAAGTATCCAAAACACTCGGAAATGGCTCGGAGGGTCGATAAGGATTGGACGATCCGATCTAAGACCGGACCATCCGATGGGATCGGACGTTCCGATCTGGCTAGGGCTTGCATCATCATCAACGTCAGCATGTTGACGTCACTGCTTACGCATGTGATGTGACATCGGATGCTCCGATGAGGTGATAGGGTGATTCGATTGAGAATGGACGCTCCAATGAGGATTCAGACGGTCCAATCTCCGTCTATAAATAGGGGTGTCGAGGCCTCATTTCAACTCGTCTATTTTCTCTCTTCAACTCGTCTCTTTTCTCTCTTATCTCTCGTTAAATATTTGTTTCGAGCAGATTTATGCGCTAGTTGTGTTGTTTTTGTGGTTGTAGGAATTATTGAAGTGTTGTTGAAAAATGAGATTTAAGAAGAGAAAATGGAGAAAGGAATTAAAAGAATAAAAGAAAAGAAAATAAAAGGAAGAAAGAAGAAAGAAGAGAATAAGAGAAGAATCGAGAGATGTTAATGGGCTTTTGTTATTGGGCCTTGATTGAAGAAAGTCAGCGCTTGTCTTTAGCACTTGAAGAAGAGCTAACGCGCAAGTTTTGTGAAGGCGTGAGAAATTTAGGCAGAGACTCATCCGCGCCCTCCTGGGATTGTGAAGCGCCCGCGTGACAAGATTTTAGAGTTTTATCAGGAAGGAAAGATTTTATTTCCTTGGGCTTTTGAGTGGGCTTTTGCATGACGTTATAAAAGGGATTTTTATCAGACTTGAGAGGGGGAGCCGCCACACAAATACACAGTGCATATCAGAGAAGAGATCGTTATTTTCCGTGGGATTTTTCTGAAGAATTCTGGGCAGAAACTTTAAGAACGAAGACTGAGATCGATAGACCGGACACGGCATCGACGACGGATTTGTTTTCAACTTTTTATTTATTTAATTCTGAATTTATGTCTGGATTTTTGAACATGATTTGTTTTATTCAGAATTTTATTATGAACTAATTTTTTATAGTCTAGAAGTCGGATGGAACTTGGTGTAGACGCTTTCATGAATTTTTGATTTTATTGAATTAAGTTTCTTCTACATTAATTGTTTTTTTCTAGAATTGATTGTCTTTTCAGTTATCTGATCAATAATTGATTTGTAATATTTATTTGAAATCTGGCACTCGGGAGAGGAGATTTTGAATAGGACCAATAAAAAATACACTGTTATTTATTTATATCGCTCGGGAGAGTGTATAATTTTAACAGAGCTTTTAAAAAGAACATTGTTTTGAATTGATCATTGCAATTAGATTTTTAACAGGGATATTGGAATTGAATTGTAGTTGATATATTTTATTCAGCACTCGGGAGAGGGAATAATAGACTTAAGTGTTCTTAGCTATTATTTCATCGAAATTCATGAATATTAATTAATTAGGATTGATTGTTGTTGAAACCAGGTGAAATCTATACCTCTAGACCATTTTTCTCTGATTGATATTTATCTGAAAGTTGTCTGCGTGCTATAAAATCATCTTTTTATTTTTATTTTTATGCAAATCTCTCAAATATTGATTTTCTAGATAAAGTTTGGACTATTTTAATTACAAATAAATATTTTCATTTTACTCTCTGTAGGAACGATACTTGATTCATTCACTATATTAAAACTTGACACTCGTACGCTTGCGAGGAATTTTCACAACAAGTTTTTGGCGCCATTGCTGGGGAGTAAATTTTGATTATTTTTTTAGTCTTGTTACCAATTAGTCTAGATTTTAATTTAGAGTTTTTTTTATTTTTTATTGTAAGTTACTAATTGATTTCTTCTTATTTTTAATTGCAGTCTATGCGACGATCTCAAAGTGCGAATTCTTTACTGTTTGATCCAGAGATCGAGCGCACTGCACGTGCTTTAAGAAGAATTAGAAGAGAAAAAATTGAAAGAATGGCTGAAGAAGAAGCAGAACAACCTCCCCTGGTGCCAATCAGAGACCACTTCAGACCGACGATTCAGGCTCACTATTCTAGAATCGCTCGAGGGACCATTAACGCCAACAATTTTGAACTGAAGTCGGCGTTAATCAACATGGTGCAATCAAACCAATTCAATGGAAGAGCTACAGCTGATCCTTACCTGCACCTGAGGACCTTCTTAGAAATTACTGATACGGTAAAAATTAATGGTGTATCTGAGGATATTATTCGTTTACTCTTGTTTTTGTTTTCTCTCAGGGATCAAGCAAGGAGTTGGTTGCCGTCACTGCCGCTTGGAAGCATCACCACTTGGGAGGGGATGGCAGAAAAATTTCTTGCAAAATATTTTCCACCTACCAAATCCACCCAACTGAAGATAGAGATCACCACATTCAGGCAGATGAATTTTGAACAGCTCTATGAGGCGTGGGAAAGGTATAAAAAATTACTTAGACGTTGTCCTAACCATAATTTTGCAGATTGGGAGCAGATCGAGTGGTTTTACAACGGATTGAATGCGCCTAAAGGATGAATGTGGATTCTGCTGCTGGAGGTACTATATTTGCAAAGGACCATGTACAGGCCTATGATATGTTGGAGCAGATGACGATCAACAGTTTTCAATGGCCATCTGAGCGGATGGGAGTCAAGAAGCCAGTTGGAGTGTATGTAGTGGATCCTCTCACATCCATCACTGCTCAATTATCTGCACTGACTACACAGGTAGCTTCTTTGAATAAGATTAATGTTGTAGATTCAACTGGAGTTGAAGGATCTCAGTCCCTAGAAGAAGTGAATTATATAAATCCTACGGGCTACCGAGGGTATGGAGGCTACAAAGGTAACCCTGTCCCTAATACTTATCACCCTAGTATGCGTAATCATGCAAATTTTTCTTATGCTAACAATAATAATGTGTTGAATCCTCCTCCGAGATACAACACAATTAAGGGTCAGGGTAAGCCATCTTTGGAGGACGTTGTTAGTATCTTTGTGCAGGAATCAGGTAAGAGGATTGCAAGAACTGAGTCTCACCTTGATAGCTTGGAGACACATGTGGTAAACATGGGTGATGTATTGCAATCTATGGAGACTAGCATTGGGCAGTTGGCGAACGCACTGAAGGATAATAACAGAGGCCAGTTTTCGAGCAACACTGAGGTAAATCCCAAGGAGCAGTGCAATGCCATCATGTTGAGGAGTGGAAAACAAGTAGATAGAGAAGAAAGCCAGCCATCTGAAACGTATGAAAAAGTTTTAGTTGAAGAGAAGGAAGTCGAGAAGAAGGAGCCTGAACATAAGCCAAAACCGATGTACAAGCCTCCACTGCCCTACCCGCAGAGGTTCAAGAAGAAAGCTTTAGATGAGAAGTTCTCCAAATTTTTGGAGATTTTCAAGAAAATTCAAATCAACATCTCCTTTGCTGATGCTTTGGAGAAAATGCCGAACTATGCGAAGTTCATAAAGGAGGTGATGTCCAAGAAACGGAGCCTGCTAGAGAACGAGGTAGTAAATCTAACTGAAGAGTGCAGTGCGGTTCTACAAAAAAAGATGCCACAAAAGCTTAAGGATCCAGAGAGTTTTACTATTCCTTGCACAATTGGTTCTTCTTATTTTAATAATGCACTTTGCAATTTAGGAGCTAGCATTAATCTAATGCCTTTGTCTATTTTTAGGAGCTTAGGATTTGGTGAGGTGAAACCCACAATGATTACATTGCAGCTGGCTGATAGATCTATTACATATCCGCTTGGAATTATTGAAGACGTTCTGGTAAAAGTAGATAAAGTTATTTTTTCTGCGGATTTTGTTGTGCTAGATATGGAGGAGGATACAAATATGCCACTGATATTGGGGAGACCATTCCTGGCCACTGCGGATACCAAGATCGAGGTAAAGATGGGTGAATTATCGATGGGTGTGGAAAGCGAGAGAGTGATTTTCAACTTATTCATGAAGACACCTACTCCTCACTTCGAGGAATTATGCTTAATTGAACCGGTCGTGAAGTTTGAGAGCTGTCAAAGAGCTGATTTTGTGGTTGATTCATTGAAGGAGAGAGCGCCAAAATTACCAAATAATAAGTTCACGAAAAAGAGAGCGGAATTTAAAAGGCGATTCGTGGAATTTATTTGGCGCGTGAAAGACAAAGGGAAGACTTAATACTGGTGAAAGTCGGGCTGACGACTATAAACCAAGCGCTTTTTGGGAGGCAACCCAAATTTTTTGTGTTATTTTATTTTTTAGTTTATTTTTTTATTTAATTTTTGCTTTATTTTTTCATTTTAGTTAATTAGCTAATTTATTATTTTTTAATTTTTTAGAATTTTGGAGGTCTAATTTAACAAATTTTTCAGGATTTTTGATCTTCTGGCAGCAGCTTATACGCGCTCGCGCAAGATTGGTTCCGCGCCCGCGTAGCCTCTTCGGGTCCTTGAAACACCAATTGCGCCTCATCAAGCGCAATCGCACATCTCGTTAGTGCAAGAATCAAGCGCAATCGCGCGTCTTGTCCGCGCAACACCCAGGCGCATACAACGATTCTCAACCGCGCTAAACCAAGCGCAATCATGCTGCTCATCTGCGCAAAAGCAAGTGCCAACCACTCATCATCTACGCTTCTTTTAAGAGAAATCGCTCCTCCTTCCTTGCGCATACAATGCTCCATCTGCGCACTCCTTGTGCTATCGCGCTCCCAGCTGTTCTTTTCTTGCGCTAACCATCCCCAATAGTGCATGGACATGTGCTATCGTGCATCTCCAATCACCAACAGCACCTCACATGCTTTCATCATGCTATGACATCCCTTGTGCAATCATGTGTCTCCAATGGATAATTCCATGCGCAAACAACCTCATCTGCGCTGCTACCTAGTGCAAACGCGCATGATAGTTCCTTCACCAAGCGCGAACAATCTTCATCTGCGCCTCCTCAAGAGCAATCGCGCAGCTCAATCTCATGATGCGCTACCATGCGTCCTAGCTGTTCTAATCCTTGTGCAAAAAGCTCCTCAACAGCGCATCATAAGATGTTATCGCGTTCCTATCCCGCGCCAGTTCATGCGCCTTCGAGTTCTTAAGGAGGCATCACCTTGCGATCACATGCCTCTCAAGGCCCTTCTTCCTTGCGCATTCACATCTGATGGCTCCACTATACGCATTCAAATTTTTCTTACATTAGCCATTAGGCATTTTATGCTTGTCTTGCATGCTTTGGCTTTCGTATATGTCTTTATCGTGTGCATGTATTCTTTTCAGATTGAATTGGATGTTCATGTCGTGCTCATCTCTAAATCATCTCCACCTTGGTATTGCAATTGCAAATTTTTTTATATGGAGTTGATTTTGGTAACGGCGAGTACTGATGCTCGGTGTCGAAGGTATGAGTCCCTTGTCTTCTTATTTGTTTTTAATCATTAGGGACAATGATTATATTAAGTTTTTTTTTTTTTTTTTTTGGGGGGGGGGGGGGGGGTAAATCAGTGTCTGATATTTTTGTGTGGTTTATAGTTGATTAGTTAAGTTTTATTGTGTGCTTCATAGATAAAATTTTTGTTTGAGTTTATTTGTTGTTTAAGAGAGTTGAGTTGAAAATAAGTCGAGAAAGAAATGGATGCATGGCCAATGATGAAAAATTTTTGTTTTGTGCTATAACTGAAATCCATGATTGTCTACCTACCTGACAAATATTTTTGAGAAAATGGAACCAATTGGATGAACAATTTCCCATATACTCTGTGATTAATACTTGAATCTGATTTTTGAGACATACAGACATAGATATGATTGAGGCATTGTTTGAAATTTTTGGGCCTGAATTTCATTGAAATAATTTATCCATTAGTTGCCCATTTGAGATACACGTATATTTGTACATTGAGGTACAGAAAATCTGAATTTGTTGTGAAAATCATCGTTTACTGCTGATGATTAGTTTTTCTGCACTGATTGAGATTTTTATGAATTAATTATGGATTAAGATTTGTCTAGAACTAGTTCGAACACTCTTCGAGGCGAAATACTGATTAGGCAATTTTTCTGAATTCGTTTGAGCCTTTCAAGCTACCTATTTATATATTTTATCCCTAGTACCTTGTTTGAGCTTTATTGAAAATTGAATGGCATGCATGTAAACGTGTGATAAAGCCCCCATTCGTCATTGTTCAAGTTCCTACTTTGACTACTTGAATAGCCTATACACTATTTCCTACCTTTAAGGGAGTAATTTGAATGCTAAAATGTTATATGCTCCTAGTTCTTATTTGTGAAAATGGTATGGTGTGGTGGATGAATAGAAAAGATGAAAAGAGGTTTGAAGAGTTGAAAAAAAATTGGGATTGAAAAAGAAAGAAAAGAGTTGTGAAAGAAGTTGTGAAATAAGTTGTGAAAGAAGTTGAAAAATCATTGAAGTGAAGAAGAAGTATGAAAATGTGAATGAAAAAGGAGTTGAAGTTAAATTGAGCATAAATATAAATTACTCCTTATTTTGAATTCGTATTCCTTCATTTGTAGCCATGAGCCAGGCATTACATTACAAGTCGATTAAGTCCTATTGACTGATTCTCAGTTGCCCAATATACTAGTGGAGAAGAGTTGCGAGAATTTAGCCTATGGACTATTTATTGATGCTTTTAATGATTATGAATTTTGATCAAAATACGCACACACTATTATTCTTTGCATTTAACTGATTGTGAGTATTTTTTGATGTCATATCCTTTATTTGATCCTATTCTACTTTTAAAAGTCCTCATGATCTATGAATGTGTGAATTGAACTTGGATAAGGGTGTTTTGAAACGTGAGTTGCGGAGATTGTGAGTTTATGCGGTTATTTTGTTATGGCTGAAACTTTCAAATGTTCGTAGGTTGGATGGGATTGGATTTGACTATTTTGAAATTATTTCTAAGGCCATTGCTCCATAATATTTCTTGACTATCATTGTTGATTTTTGGTTGTTAGTTTTGGTGATTTGAGTTTGGAATTTGGTTTTTATTAGTTTTTGCTCGGGACTAGCAAAAGTCTAAGTTTGGGGGTATTTGATAAGTGTATTTTAAACATTTAATTTATATATGATTTTAATTATTAAATATTTTTTTCGAGCAGATTTATGCGCTAGTTGTGTTGTTTTTGTCGTTGTAGAAATTATTGAAGTGTTGTTGAAAAATGAGATTTAAGAAGAGAAAATGGAGAAAGGAATTAAAAGAATAAAAGAAAATAAAATAAAAAGAATAAATAAGAAATAAGAGAACAGGAGAAGAATCGAGAGATGTTAATGGACTTTTGTTATTGGGCCTTGATTGAAGAAAGTCAGCACTTGTCTTTAGCGCTTGAAGAAGAGCTAACACGCAAGTTTTGTGAAGGAGTGAGAAATTCAGGCAGAGACTCATCCGCGCCCGCCTAGGATTGTGAAGCCCCCGCGTGACAAGATTTTAGAGTTTTATCGGGAAGGAAATATTTTATTTTCTTGGGATTTTGAGTGGGCTTTTGCATGACGTTATAAAAGGGATTTTTATCAGACTTGAGAGAGGGAGCCGCCACACAAATACACAGTGCATATCAGAGAAGAGATCGTGATTTTCCGTGGGATTTTTCTGAAGAATTCTGGGCAGAAACTTGAAGAACGAAGACGGAGATTGATAGACCGGACATGGCATCGACGATGGATTTGTTTTCTACTTTTTATTTATTTAATTCTGAATTTATGTCTGGATTTTTGAACATGATTTGTTTTATTCAGAATTTTATTATGAACTAATTTTTTATAGTCTAGAGGTCGGATAGAACCTGGTGTAGACGCTTTCATGAATTTTTGATTTTATTGAACTGAGTTTCTTCTACATTAATTGTTTTTTTCTAGAATTGATTGTCTTTTCAGTTATCTGATCAATAATTGATTTGTAATATTTATTTAAAATCTGGCACTCGAGAGAGGAGATTTTGAATAGGACCAATAGAAAATACACTGTTATTTATTTATATCGCTCGGGAGAGTGTATAATTTTAACAGAGCTTTTAAAAAGAACATTGTTTTGAATTGATCATTGCAATTAGATTTTTAATAAAGATATTGGAATTGAATTGTAGTTGATATATTTTATTCGGCACTTGGGAGAGGGAATAATACACTTAAGTGTTCTTAGCTATTAATTCATTGAAATTCATGAAGATTAATTAATTAGGATTGATTTTTGTTGAAACCAGGTGAAATCTATACCTCTAGACCATTTTTCTCTGATTGATATTTATCTGAAATTTGTGTGTGTGCTATAAAATCATCTGCTTATTTTTATTTTTATGCAAATCTCTCAAATATTGATTTTCTATATAAAGTTTGGACTATTTTAATTACAAGAACTAAATATTTTCATTTTACTCTCTGTGGGAACGATACTTGATTCATTCACTATATTAAAACTTGACACTCGTACACTTGCGAGGAATTTTCACAACAGACGCATGTATAGCTATGATCTCCTTAAATTATTTAGAAGTATCTATTATCTTAGTTAAGGCTTTTAGAGCTTGTTTAGTAATGCATGATTACTTTGCATTGTAAAGCTGATGATAGGCTTGGAACCTAGAGTGGGACTGCTAGGACTGCCTTTAGTGAGGTACGCAAGTACTGACTGAGATAGCCAGCATGATATATGATATATGTGTTGCATGAGTATGTGCTATGTGTTTTTCATGTTTTACTGCTTTAGCACATGCATATTTTTATATGTACTGAACTGCATCCGCGAGATGTGAGTCATGACAGTTTCCATCGGTGATGAGTTACTCTTTATGGATTTGTTTCTGGGGAGGCTCAGCCCCTGGTTTTTGCTATCACTAGGAGTGAACACGACGGTGGAGTAGTGACCGCTTAAATCGGTATGATTAAGAATCTACTGGCAAGCGTACTAGGTCAAGTAATAGTAAAGTGGACAAAGGTCCAGATGTCGAACCCACAGGGACTGTATAATTATGAATACCAAAATATGATTATTCCTACTTAATCTAGACTAATGAATAAGAGTGATTTCAGATTTTAAACTAAGAAATTAAATAGCAAATAAAATTCAACTCAGTAAAAACGCAACAAAGATTTTGGATTAAAATTCAATTTGGGAAAAGCTCGATCAAGGACACACGTAGGTACCAGACAAATTATGTAACAAGTAGTCGATTCAAGACTCAGATTTAATCTTAATTCACGGAAATTCTCCTAATTTGTTCAAAGGACTATTTCTATAACAATCAAACATATTCAAATATTGACGGATTAATATTTCGTAATTTTAATCAAATTTGAATGCATGAATAACTGTGAGAATTTAGTAAACACCTAAATTGCACATTGAAACCGAATTCTATTTCTAGTCGATTTTACAATATGTTGATTATCAAAGTGATTGAAATCGAAACCTCCTCCGTCGGCTTGGAATCGATTAACATGCAAGCAAACAGTTGATCAGGCTATTCATAAGATAAATATAAATATGATAATCAATAAAATAAAATCAAGTTTAAAAAATCCCAAACAAACATCCAAGTTTTCTACATAAATTTGTCTAGCCCAAACACATGCCCTTGATCGAAAGAAAAACTACTCACGATCCAAAATCATGATTCAAACAATGTTTTAATCATGAACTAAAAATAAAAATAAGAAAAGAAGAAGAAATGAGAAATCTTCTCTCCCAAGTTGTTGTAGCCGCCCTCTGCGTTTTCTGCATGTTGGAACCCTTTAATCTGATGATTAGATTTGTATTTATATGCCTAAGCGTCTTCAAAAGATAGCATCCAATCCGAGCAAGAGTTTTCAAAAATACAAATTCTGCACGCTCCGCTCGCTTGAGCGAGCATAGGTCTCGCTCGAGCAAGCATGACTCTATTCCGAAGGATTTCTGGGTTCGCTTCGCTCGCTCGATCGAGCATGACTCTCGCTCAAGGGAGAAACTTTGTGTCTCGGAATATTTTTGGCACATCTCGCTCGCTCGAGCGAGTGGATTTTTCTGCTCCGCGCGACAATTTTGAAAAATTCATATCCTGAGTTCTATCCTTTGGATCGAGCTGCAATTTGGACAGCAGCTTCAAAACATCTTGAACTTTATTTTGAACAGTGGAGATCGGATTTGGGTCTCTATAAAATTAAATTTGAATTTTTTACCAAGGCTGCTCCGTAATTTATTCTTCAGAAATCCATTTTCCTACAAAATTAACCCGGAGAGTGAAATGCACAAGCATGCACTAAAACTCATAAAAATACATAAAAACAATATGAATGCACACAAAATAGACATAAACCTATCACGAACTAATGCATACAAAATGCACTCATCAGCACCCCATTACTTAACTCTTGCTCTCCCTTGAGCAAGACATACAAAAACAATATGAAAAAAAAACATAAGTAAGAATGAATCATGAACAACATAGCCTCCGATAAATCCAACTTCAAAAATTAAAAACCACAAACTTCTGATTATTCACAATACACTGTCAGTTTAACGTAAACGTGTGTATGTGCCATGTTATTCTAGTTTCGTGCAACTTCAAAAGAATCCATCCTAAGAATGTTTAGCGACCTATGACAATTCAAAGCAAGTATCACAATCCAGCACTCCGTCATCTCAACAATCCCAAACAAAAACATGTACTTTTTTTAGATTAATTACGTACCTCCGGATTTTGCACCCGATATTTTTTTATAAGCCCCAAAAATTACCCGCAAACTTAACTATAACTAAGATAGGATTCGGATTTTAATCCCCTCGTCTATAGCCCGGAAGGAGCATCAATCTCATTTAACCCGCAAACTTAGCTATGAAACAATGATTAGGATTTCAATCATTATCCAAGCCCGGATGGAATTGTTATTTTAAAATTTCAAAATTATTAATCCCATGAAATCCGCATACTTAGTCAAGAACAATAGATTAGGATTTCAATCTCTGCTCGTAACCCGGATGGAGTTAACTTAATTTTCAACAAAAGTTTTTTCAAAAATTTTATAGGTACGCCCAATATCACACATGCAATGTCTAACAATCATAAAGAATCCAAAGGCACTATCATGATCAACAAGCATCTATTGCCGTGCAATGGTAAAAAAAACACTAACTTCATCAATTACTTCGCTACACTACATCAGTCTAACATGCGTGCTTAAGATGATTCACGATTCAACCAACAGTTTCTCATGTTCAATCAAAAGCAACATTTTTCAAAAACAATTTTTTTTCAACTCTATCCTCATCGGCTAACAGTTATCATTCTACTTGTATCCACAACACAAACAACAACACATTGATAGCCATGATTACGAACTATATGCAAAGAACTAAACCATATGAATGCAAAACACAATGATGAACGAAACAAAACTAAATAATACCCCCCATACTTATCCAAATCATTGCCTTCAATGCTTCAGAAACAATGAACAAAATGCATAACAAACACACAAATTCAAGACGAACAAAAACAAAATGAAAAAGTAACACTCTCCTGGTTGCAGATTCATCCGCTTCCTTCTTAGTACTGGGACGATAGCAGCAGGCTGGGTATATCAGTCAGGCACGACAAACTGGCATGGGAAAAAAGTAAAAATAAAATAAAAAGAAACACAAACCAAAAACCAAAAATAAAATAAAAAGCAAGGTAAAGAACACTGGGTTTCCTCCCAGTCAGCGCTAAATTTATAGTCTATATCCCGACTATAGTCCTCTCTTGAGTGGAGACATTCAAGGTGACTTATCCACCATCATGGAAAAACTCAGATCAGTCATGCAACTGCATTCTTCACTTCTATAGAAATTTTTCAAGGGACCAATTCCTGCGGAGAGCTGAACCTGCTGACAGTCCCCCAACATAATTAATCACATCAATAAAATTAACAGAAGAGAAAGATTTTAAATTCGAACTATCACTAGCCGACTTAAACATATACAATACTACTTGCTTATCATTCAAACTCAAAACTAACTCTACCTTTTTAACATCCACTAAGGTTCAACTCATGGCTAAAAATGAACGTCCAAAAATCAGAGGCACCTCACAATTTTCATCTATGTCAAGAATAACAAAATCTACAGGATAAATAAATTTGTCTATCTTGACTAAAATATTTTCCACGACTCCTCTTGGGTATTTAATAGATCCATCAACAAATTTAAGAGAAATATTTGCAGGTTTAATGTTGCATATACCCAATTTCATAGCAAGTGCATGAGGCATTAAATTTATACTTGATCCTAAATCACACAAAACATTATCAACTGATAAACTTCCAATTTGGCAAGGTACAGAAAAACACCCTGGATCTTGATATTTTTGCGGGAGCTTATTCTGAAGCACAGTCGAACACTCCTCATGCATTGTGACCTGCGTCACATCATTCAACTTCTTTTTATTCCTCAGTAAATTCTTCAGAAATTTAGCATAGTATGGCATCTGAGCTAAAGCGTCTGCAAAAAGTATGTTAACATGTAGTTTCTTGAAAGTTTCAAGAAAATTTTTTAATTGAAAATCAAACAATAACTGCTTAGATCTTTGAGGAAAAGGTAAAGTAGAAATATTAACATTATCATTAACCTCAAATTTTAAAGTCTTACCTTTCCTACCTGCCATGGAGGAATTTTCAGTACGCGCGTCCTTCTTTAATTATGAACTTTTCGGCCCCTCCATAGTGTTTTCTTCGTTCCTCTGCTGCTCAAGTTTTTTAGATTGTGATCTATTAACTACCATGATAACATTCACTCCTCTAGGATTTGTTTTGGAGTTACTTGGCAACGCTCCAGTAGGACGAGTAGACAGTTGGGTTGCTATCTGAGCCATCTGAGTCTCCAACTTCTACAGCATAGCTTCTTGATTATGTAGCCGAGCCTTAGTACCAGCCACATATTTCATCATAATATCCTCAAAACTCGGCTTATTCTCCTCTTGATTGGGCTGCCAGTTCTGATTGTAGTTGTTATTGTAGGAGTTGAACGGATGCCGTCCTTGGTTTCCTGCAAAATTAGCCGCTTCAACTTCAAATAACTGTTGTTCCTCTGGCAGATTTCCTTGTACTTGAGTCGTTGGTGCTACTTTCATAAGTTCCACTTGGTGTGTCAGAGCGTCAATCTTTGCATTCAGGGCCATTAAAGCATCAACCTCTAGAATTCCAGCCTTCTTCTCCTTCTTCACATCCGGCCACCCAATGTTACTCTCTGCCATATTACCTATAATCTCCCAAACTTCTGCCGGCGTCTTCCTGAATAAGCAGTCATTAGCAGCAGCGTCCAACATAGAACGCACTGATGGATCTGCTCCATTATAGAATGTCTGCGTCTGCTGGCTCTGAGTGAGATTATGTTGAGGACACATCCTCAACATCTTCTTAAATCTGGTACATGTTGCATGTAAGGACTCTCCCTCCTTTTGCCTGTAAGAAATAATGTCAAAAAATAACTTCGCCATCTTTTTAGGAGGAAAACACTTGTACAAAAAAGTTTGAACAAGCTCAGTCCAAGTAGTGATAGAACCGGTAGGCAGATCATCTAGCCACTCAAGTGCATCTCCCTGTAGAAAAAATGGGAATAACCGTAGTCGCACTGCATCAGATGTTACTCCATTAACCTTGAACGTTTCGCAGATTGACACAAAACGCTCCAGATGAGCATAGGGGTCCTCCACAGACGTACCCCCAAATCTCACTTGCAGTTGGATCAGCTGAATAGTAGAGGGTTTCAGCTCAAAATTGTTCGCCTCAACAGCGGGGTGAACTATGCTAGATCCATAACCTTCAACTGGCGGCCTAATCAGATCCGATACAGTACGGTTGTCCGCCATCTCTTCTTTTGTTTTTGAATCGAGTTCCAGATTAATATCTCTCCTAGCTCTTTGAATCCTGCTAAGTGTGCGCTCAATCTCCAAGTCAAGTGGTAAGAGATCTTTGGTGTGTAGAGATCGGTGCATGCACTAGCAGATGAGTACCTGAAAATCACCAAGAAAACAAGAAAATTTCAGAATTTAATAAAATAAATTAAAATTAAGTCTAATCTCAAGCGAAATAAAAATTCTGATATCAAACAGTCCCCGGCAATGATGCCAAAAACTTGACCGCTTAAATTGGTATGATTAAGAATCTACTGGCAAGCGTACCAGGTCAAGTAATAGTAAAGTGGACAAAGGTCCAGATGTCGAACCCACAGGGACTGTATAATTATGAATACAAAAATATGATTATTCCTACTCAATCTAGACTAATGAATAAGAGTGATTTCAGATTTTAAACTAAGAAATTAAATAGCAAATAAAATTCAACTCAGTAAAAACGCAGCAAAGATTTTGGATTAAAATTCAATAATTTGGGAAAAGCTCGATCAAGGACACACGTAGGTACCAGACAAATTATGTAACAAGTAGTCGATTCAAGACTCAGATTTAATCTTAATTCACGGGAATTCTCCTAATTTGTTCAAACGACTATTTTTAGAACAATCAAACCTATTCAAATGTTGACGGATTAATCTTTCGTAATTCTAATAAATTTGAATGCATAAATAACTGTGAGAATTCAGTAAACACATAAACCGCACATTGAAACCGAATTTTATTTCTAGTCGGTTTTACAATATGTTGATTATCAAAGTGATCGAAATCAAAACCTCCTCAGTCGACATGGAATCAATTAACATGCAAGCAAACAGTTGATCAAACTATTCACAAGATAAATATAAATCTGATAATCAATAAAATAAAATCAAGTCTAAATAATCCCAAACAAACATCCAAGTTTTCTACATAAATTTGTCTGGCCCAATCACGTGGCCTTGATCGAAAGAAAAACTACTCACGAACCAAAATCATGATACAAACAATGTTTTAATCATTAACTAAAAATAAAAATAAGAAAAGAAGAAGAAACGAAAAATCTTCTCTCCCAAGTTGTAGTAGCCGCCCTCTGCGTTCTTTGCGTGTTGGAACCCTTTAATCTGATGATTAGATTTGTATTTATATGCCCAAGGGTCTTCAAAATATAGCATCCAATCCGAGCAAGAGTTTTAAAAAATACAAATTCTGCACGCTCCGCTCGCTCAGCGAGCACAGGTCTCGCTCGAGCGAGCATGACTCTATTCCAAAAGATTTATTGGCTCGCTTCGCTCGCTCGAGCGAGAAACTTTCTGTCTCGGAAGATTTTTGGCATTTCTCGCTCGCTCGCTCGAGCGAGAACAAGTCTCGCTCGAGCGAGTGGATTTTTCTGCTCCGCGCGACGATTTTGAAAAATTCATATATTCAGTTCTAGCCGTCGGATCGAGCTGAAATTTGGATACCAGCTCCAAAACATCTTGAACTGTATTTTGAATGGTGCAGATTGGATTTGGGTCTATATAAAATTAAAGTTTAATTTTTGACCAAGGCTGCTTCGTAATTCATTCTTCAGAAATTCATTTTCCTACAAAATTAATCCGGAGAGTGAAATACACAAGAATGCACTATAACACATAAAAACACATAAAAACAATATGAATGCACACAAAATAGACATAAACCTATCCCGAACTAATGCATACAAAATGCACTCATTAAGTAGACACTATAGTTGATGGGTGAATATACAAGTGCGCCCGCGGACTAGCTATCCAGCACGACGCTGTATATTCATGGCGCCCCTGAGTAGACTGATTTACTCTTGTTTTAAATTCACTTATGTGCTGCATATATTTTATATATCATTGCTTGCGTATTGAGCATAGTCGCTTACGTCTAGTTTTTTTGTATGTCTTGACACCCCATTCGACGGGGCAGGTGCAGTTGCAGGTAGTGCGCCCAGTAGCTTGGAGAGGCCAGCGATCAGAGAAGACAACAGGATTAGCTGTAGGTTTTATTTGCCTTCAGGATTAATTATTCGATTGGATTGTATAATCGAATTTGTTTAGTCGATTGTATTCTGCCGACCAGCATTTATTTAAGTCTTCCGCAACGAATTTATGTATTTAATTTAATTGCATGCTTGATTATGATCTAACTCTGATTAAGTAGAAGATCCGGGTTGGGTCGCTACAATTTGACTTCTCATATATTTTCCAATTTTTCCTTTACATATGTTTTGTCAATTTAGCGAATTAACACCAAAACATAATGTTCCAACAGTTTCTCCTTTTTGATGTTGACGAAACTTATGCTTATCTTAATTAGTTGTCTTAGGCAAAATTTTACTATTGGGTTTATTTTTTTTTTCACTTTTTGTCACGAGTGAATAAGATTCTTGATAAATAGATAATCTGATAGATGTCTAGATAAAATAAGAAGACACATCGTGTAGATAAATAAGAAAGAGTCTTCAATCTTCAACTTCTCTAATGGCTCGATGGCCTCTGCCCTGATGGCTTCTTGGCATATGACTACTTTTCCCCCCATTTTTGTTAATAACCATAGGGGCCACCGATTGAGATTGGAGGGTTGAGGTCAGATGGGCTAACTGAGTGGAAAATAAATCCATCA
Source organism: Henckelia pumila (assembly GCF_033568475.1). Lineage (NCBI taxonomy): Eukaryota > Viridiplantae > Streptophyta > Magnoliopsida > Lamiales > Gesneriaceae > Henckelia > Henckelia pumila. The sequence goes on from NC_133121.1 coordinate 68,440,411, forward strand.
TGGAGGTGATGACTGCTTGGTATATATTGATCTAATTTAGATTCCAATATGGCAGGTTGACTGTTGAAGTGATCAGTTGAAGCAGCTTGATGTCGTTCCAATTTTTTATCAACTAATTCAATCATTTTGGCCAATGATTGGTGATACAAATATAGCTGAGATGCAGCCTGATTTCTAAAGGACTCCGGCGAGAAATACAAGGCGTGCATCTATCTTGATAGAGTAGCAAAATCGGCTGCAATCCTATCTTGTAGCGAGACAATTTTACAATCAGTCAATCGAGATCCAGTGCAGAGCTGGTTGGCTATAGTAATGATAGATACAAGGCTGGTGTTGATATGTTCTGTAAGAAAATCCTCCAAGTCAGATGGTAACTAAGAGTCAGGATCATCTACAGTAACCTTTAAGGATGCAAGAGGCCTACTGGTGCTAGCTTTGCCAGTGGCTTGATGTTGCTGCAGAATAGCTTCATTAGTGTCCTCCTCAACAAATAATATCTCAACTTATGGTTTTGATTGTTTTTGAACCAGTCGCGACCTCAAATTCATTTTCCTTATTTTTCATGGGTTTTTCTCCTTTTGATTGCTCAAAGTCTACAATTTCTTTTTCTTTTTCAACTGGTTCAACCCCTTCTTGGTCAATGTGGGTAGAAACATGTAGTTTTTCAACTTCAACCTTCCCTTGTTATGTTTTGGTTCTTGTTTAGTTGCCTTTCAGAGCTAGCGGTTGTTTCAACATCTTGTGTAGTGGTATTCTGTTGCTGATAACTGGTTAGATATATTAACTCTTTTGAAGTTGCTTCGTCAGATATTGTCGGCTCAGTAACTGAATTTGATTCAAGAATAAGAACATCTCAATTTACTATCATGCCTTGAACAACCCTTTGGATTTCGGAGAGGGACTGTTCATTTACTGTCTCATCATACACTTTCTATGGCACTTCCAATTGCAATGCTATATAAGTAATCATTTTAGTAATGTCATTGACTGGTGCCCTTGGTTCATTAATTTCCAGATCGATGGCTGGTTCTTTCTCCTTCAACTGCAATTGTTCATCCTCAACTTCAATCTCAAAGTGATGGCTCTTATTACTATCATCAATCACCTCTTTTGCTATGTCCTCGGTGACTGACTTGAGTATGGAATCAACATTGAGGAGTGAAACTTCTTCAACTGGACTTGTTGTCACCTGATTTTAGGTATTTACAACTGCTTCAGTGACTGGTTGCTCTGGCTCGACTGTATCAGGATCTTCATCAGTCGCCATGTCCTGATCAGTTCTCTTCTTGATAGATTCAGTCTCATTCACTTAATTGGATGATTTCTTATTTTTAGAACTATGATGAGTAACTGGAGTGAACAGTTCTTGCTCGATCAGTTTCCCAGAAACGAACTTTTATTTGTAGTGTACCTAAGTCCATATCCAGTTGAGAAAAGACTGCATACTCAGCTGGCAATCTCAGTCAGTACTTACGTACATCTAGTAATAGATCAAGTCTAATCAGAGTCTAGGTTCCAAGTCTACAGTCAAGTATCTATCATATCACTAAAGATTCTTTAAAAGTCTTAACTAAGAAAAAATATACTCATATATTTAAATAGGATTCTCGGACCATACTTTCATCTGTCTTCAGCTCGTTGATGTCAATAACCTAGTTTCTACGCACAATTGGCTCCTATTTCAGAAGCACCTCACTATTATTATCGGGCCCTATTATTATAGACATATCATGAACGGAATTAGTGAATTGGTGACTAAAATCTGCAGCCTCAGACCCCTATTTATAGGTGAAGTTCGGAAGCTTCGAACTGGGGTTCGAACGTTCCGAACTCTGCATGCAAGCCATTATTTGGCTGTCTGAGTTCGGACCTTCCGAACCATGCATGAAATTGCTGTGTCACAATGGTTCGAACAACTAATGGAAAACTGTCTTGGACTGAGATCAGATCTTCCGATCAGGGGCTCGGAACTCCGAAGTGACCCTGTGGTTCCGAACTCAACATACAGACTTTGTTGCTTCCGTAGTGAGGGTTTGGAGTTTCCGAACTGAGCCAGACCTTCCAAAGTGCCCTACTTCCAAAATTGTAACATGCACAGTTTGGTTCTTCCGAACTCTCCGGTGGTTCCGAAGTCCAGAAATATTTTAATTCAATTTAATCTCTTGATTTGTTTAATTAGTAATCTTTAATCATGTTTAATATTAATTAACTTAAAACAGGATACGGGTTACTACACAATCACACAAAGTCTATCATATGTCTGGCTTACATGGTTAGTAAAATAAGAATAATAACCAAAAGAGGTGCATTCTAAAATAAATGTAAGCGACAGTATAAAATTTAATATGATAGAAGATCAGATAAGATTGAAACGGATTATGTGGATTGTGGTATGTCTGTGAATAGAGTACTGAAACAAGAAAAAAAAAAGAATGATATTGTCAAACTGAATTATTGAATCAAGATGAATAATGACTTGACAAAATAGAAGTCTTACTCAAAATGTATAATAGGAGACAAAAATAAAAGAAAAAAAATTTATACAAAATATAGTATAGAAAAATACAAAGTCTAAACCATTGAGCAAAGTGAAAAGAGAAATCAATTTAATAGGTTAACTGAGAGGAGGAAAATATAATTTGAGAAAGATGCATATATTTTTTTTAAAGACTAATAAGCTATTTTGTATCTAATATTATTTAAATCCAAAAAGAATTTTGATCAAGTCAATCTCCATAAAAAATTTTCTTATTGGCATATCACTATTAGTTGAATCCAATTTACTTAAATTATGTTACTTGGTTCTATCAAGTTCACTAAAAGCACTGTCCTTTCGGCATGTTTCTTTAGCCGGACTTTTCTTAATTTCTACCTATGAGGATTATCTAATCAAATTCATTATATAGAACTAACAGTTGAATTCTTATCTAAATATATCATGAACCATATTTTTATATAATTAGATAACCAAGTCTAAATCCCTTTCACCGAGTTTTTTTTTTAACTTGGATCATCCATAATTGGTTTACCTTTGGCTAAATGCACATGATATTGCATGAAAAATTTATGACTTAAAATTTCTCCTTATGATATTCTTCTAAATAAAGAGTTATTATGTTGCTTTTCAGATATGCCTACTTATATTGGCTCTTTTTTAGCTACATAGTTTTCTCTAATTGGTGTTGGGTTCTAGCTAACTTGATTTCATTGCACGTCCATTCTTTATTCAAAAGTGAAGCTCATTCTAGTATAGTAGCCAATTTTTACTAACTTGATCTCTTCCCTTAGTCATCTCTTTTCATCCCAACTGGTTAATTGTTCTAGTTGGTTTATCTTAACTAGGGTTGCTTCACAACTGAAATTTCTCAGCAAAAATTTCCTCCCAGTCGGATTATAAACCTGGAGGCTCTGATACCACTTAAATATCACATCCCAAAACTGTGGTTGTCAACATCGGAATTTTTAACAATTTAACATTGAAAAACAAGCTTCGTAGTACAATTCTTACCAAATACCAGTATATTTCATAATATAAAAAGTTATCTTTACAATAAAAATACGAAAATGCGAAAGTGAATTAAATTTGACATAACAAAATTTAGATAGGTTTGATCTTGAACTACTCCTTCCTCACCAGCCCAAAAACATGTCTTGTTCATCATCATCTATCTGATCTTCATTCTTATCGGGGAGGGAGAGTAAAGGAGGAGGGTGAGTGTTTGGAAATACTCAGCAAGTGAGGGCCGATCGTCCACAGCAAATACCAAGGATACATATACATGTATGCGTATACGTACAAAATCATAATTTCAAAAATAAGCATGTTGAATATAATACCGAAAAAAATGCAAAAATAGCACAAAAAATCATCTCATTTTCATAGTTTACTCATCAGTCCTCTATATATTACTCCTCCAAGAGGCGAGACCAAATGAACGGTTAACATATACAACCCCATCAGGGCCACTCAAATATCGGAATTTTCTTTGCCATTTCTAACTCGAATCATTACAATGCATTTCAAATAATTCAAACATGCTTTCGAATATTAAATTTAATATCTAAATAAAAATGTATTCAAAGTAGCATATCAACATAAACGAACATAGCTCACGCGGATCGAGTTTTTCAAAACCAATAGAGGATTTTGTAAAACTTTAAGCTCACTTAAGAAGAAGTATAAGTGTGAAAACTTATCTCACAAAATAGACATACAAAAGCCCACTTACTTGTTTTTTTTTAATCAAATGTGAGTGCAACTTGCTGGAATGATCGAACACAAAGGCTTTGGAATTCTTGAACTTGTTCAGAATTCGATGCTCAAAATTTACAGTATCTACTTGTCTTTGGATAATGGCTCTTTGCTCGATTCTTGGACATAACTTCAGCTACTAGTGTGCATTAAAATTTGTCAGAAATGTGAAACGAAATCTGTTGCATTTCTTGCTCGAAAATAGAAGAGCGAAATAAATTTTCTGATTTGCATATACTTAGAAATCAATCACATTGCAGAAGTGTTTGTGACAAGTTTAACCGTAGGATCGAGATAAAACTTGGACAACACATTTATACATAACTGAAAGAAATTCTTAACGGTGAAGATCTACTTTGAATGAAATCTGGATTGGTTTCTGGGCGACAAATAGAAGTTGTTTTCTTCTCGCACAAAATTTGTGCAGTGTTCTTGAGAAGACCTTTTGCACAAATCTAACATTTGGAAGTTTCTGAAATTTGGACCCAAAATTTAGAATGTTTATCAGTATGTTCTACACGGTGGAGATCGAATTCTAATCTCTCCCACGACAGTAATAGATTCTGGAGAGTGGACCTTTTGATGTGCTTTCTTCTTTTAGTTTAGACACTATTTAAAAGTTGAAATGGGCAGCTGAATGTCAGCATTATAGGCCAACCCTACTTAATAACCACTGACTCGGTTTTTAAGTCCTTAATCAGCCTTTAAATGGGTTGTTATGAGTTGTGTTCAATGTATGAATAATGACATCTTATTGCATGTGATATGAGGTGAGGGGCTTCGGAATACATCATCAATTACATTTGACCAAGTGATTCAACCATCGGCATCATTAGCACAAGAAACTAGATTTTAAAATTTAATAAACTTTATTAAAATCTAAATTATATTCAAAATTAATCAGACATAAAAAAATTATGTGTTTAAAATTTTCATCTGTATGTGTATCTTATTTTTCTCCATTAATAATTTCCAAAATATATGAATCCTTACTAAATAAAATTTTCTTAAAATCTACATATCTTCATTATCTACCTATAAAACATAAATCAATACTAGCGACGGAGCACACATATTGTGTGTGTAAAATATTATATACAAATATAATGTATTGTATATTGAATAATTTGTTAATTTTAAAGTGCTTGTTTATTTTTTTTTTGTTTTTTTTTCAAATATAAAAAAAATAGTTATGAATGAATGGATGATGCGAGCAGTTGAGAGAAAAATGTGGGATAAGTGAGTTGGAGAGAGAGCGTAGAGGTATAAAAGGAAAAAATTGAAGAAAATTCACCATGACACCAAAAACATTTAAAATAGACTACCCACACTTAATAAAATAATAATAAAAATATTGAATAAGTAAAGAACATAAGCCAATAGTTTATAAATAAAATTAATTTTTTTTAATAATTAATAAAAAATTTTAGGTGAATGAGAGTGATTGATTAATAATTAATTAAAATCTAATTATTTGTAATAACATTGTCCAACCCAAAAATCATTAAAACTTTGAATTGAATATACCTTCTAGTTCATTTTGACTTGATGAAAGAAGAGTAGAAAAATTATTATTCAATCCGTTATTTTTTTTCTTTCAAAAAATGTATATATTGTCTTGATCAAACGGATAAAAATCAAATTGATGGCTTTGGTGAATTATTTGTTTGTATTTTTTAGGTAAATATTTTTAGATTAGAAAATGATTTTGGGATTAACAGCGTGTGAATATGAGGAGAGTTGCAAAGCAAAAGACGAGATAGAAACACGTAAACGAATTGGGTCCAAGTGTAATGCACACTCACCATCCCACCACTCATCTTCACCTCCATTGACCATTTTTCATTGGCATTTCTCTGATCAGTGAATTGTTTTGTTTTTGGGTTCTTCTGGGGAATGTCAACTTCTTCTGCCGCCGGATTTAACCAGCTGGAAGGGATTCAAGATGTCCAGGATTATCCATGGGTGAGTGAGTGAGTGAGTATGCATTAATGCTTCAGATGAATTAATGTGTGTGAGTAATTAATGGATAGTGCATGCAGGAGAATGAAGAAGAATTATCATCAATGTCGTCTGAGAGATATCGATCTTTTTATCATCTCATGCAGATGGGAAACAAGGCATTCCGTGACAACCGATTGGATCAGGTCGGTTACACTTTTTTTTTTTTTATGTAAAAACATTTGGATTCAAGGTGTTTCATGGAAATTGGAAGAATTAGTTGTTTTCTTCAGTGGCTTAAAGTAATGGGATTTTTCGATTCAAGGTGTTCTCTTCCAACTTGATACTCTGAAGCAGGGCGATCGCTGCTAGAATTTCTGTGAAAGTCACCTTTGACTATCTTTTTGACTTGTCTTTGGATTATTATTACGGCCCATGGATTCTATTCTATTGTACCAGTATGGAACATGTCTGAGTTCAGTACAGGGTGAAATTATCACCGAGAAATTCATGTGTCAATGATGGAGTACTGTTTTGATTGACCGGAAAGGTCCACTTATTTGTGTCGATTTGTTCTTTTCGGAATCAATGTGTTCAAATGTGAATGCAATGACAATAAGTGCTTTGTGAATTGAGAAGCGGGAGTGTGGGCTGAAGAGGCCGATTGAGATGTGGCATCACAATGTCTCAAGTTTTCCTTTTTGTGGCCGGCGGTGGTCGCCTACTTCGATTAGTTTTGTGCTCGTGTTTCAGATCAGTATCAAGACCAACTTTTGTTGATATAAGCTTACACAAGAGATTAATGATTGATGTGACCTAATTTCTGATGGAGTAAGAGTAATATTTTTTGACCTGTGCTGCTTGAAAACAAGTGCTATTCTGGTTAATTGAATTAAATTCTGGATAATAGCACATGTTGCCAATTACTTTCAGTGTTGCCTCATCATGAAATTTTTGCTATGGCGGTCAGAATGGATGGTCTGAGCAAGGAATAGGGAATTCGTTGGAGCATGCGATGGCAAATCATTGTTGTTTCCAATAAGAATGTGATGTGTTATTATTCATCAACCTCAAAATTACAACTGGACAATTCCTGTTTGACATCCTTGTGATCAAATGTACCAGAACTTTGCATCTTGATGCTTATTTTTTATGGTTTGATGACGAACACTGTTTTCATGCAGGCAATTGACTTTTACTCGAGAGCCAACAGCATTAAACCAAATGATTCCATCGTTCTTAGCAACAGATGCACTGCATATCTTCTGTTAGTATGATTTTAGATGTGAATTGTTGTATGTTTTTCATTTGGCTTTTTAATCATGATATTTTGTTGAATGAACTTTGCAGCTGTTTCATAATATTGATCACGTGTTTCATGTATCTTACATGGTGAATACTGAATTGTCACCAGGATCAGCCAGTTTTTCAAACACAGGCCTTCGTCTGCTTCTGAATACAGGCCAATGAGCGGGTTGGATCCAATAACTCATGCAGGGGTTTGACCACTATTTGATCCATTTCATTGATTTTCCTTTCCCACTCCTTTTAGACAAGTTACAGTACCTCAATTTTTGTTCTTAAGTTCAGCTTGCCCTGAAGGATGCTGAAAAGTTGATGAGTTTGCAAAGTAATTCTGTATCATCATACATTCGTAAGGCAAACGCTCTAGTCCTGGTGAGATGACCTTTTCATTGAATTACTATTTATCATCTATATGCTGTGAAACTTAATGTGTAAGGTTGAAAATGACTGAACGGTTCTGGTAAAGGAGAATTTGTGTCACAGTTACGCTCAAATAATTCGTAGCGATTTTAAATTCCACCGGTAGTTGTTTAATTTCAGAGCTAGCAATCTGTGTTTTGATATATGTTTTAGTGCTATTTTGTCTGTCTATTTGTTTGATTTCATGATGCATGAACTTTGTATCATGTTGTGCCATCTTTACTTGTGTTTTTTGGCTAAGTAAAGCCTTTAACCATGATACTCACCTTGATGTTTCGAGCAGCTGGAAAAGTATGAGCTGGCTTGCGATGTTATTCTTGAAGGCCTTCTAATTGATCCTAAGAGGTGATCAAGATGATAATCATAATAGTTTTGATGCTTCAGCATTAATCTTGTATTGGCTTAACTTGGTACGGTTTTGTTTTCATTTATGAATTGTTTTACAAAGAAAAGGTCTCCTTGTGCAGCAATTCTCTTCTGAATATGCAAAAATCAATAGCAGATACATCTATGAGGAGAAGCAATATAAAACCACAGCGTACAGATGATTATGATTGCACAGTGTGTTTGAAGTTGCTTTATGAACCTGTTACAACTTCATGTGGGCATTCCTTTTGCCGCTCATGCCTGTTTCAGTCCACGGACAGAGGTGTTATTTTACTCACTATACTTACTACCATTGATTTTATAATGTCTTGTTAAGATCCATTTGCTTCGTCTTGTGGATATAATTTCAGGCAACCGTTGCCCGCTTTGTCGTACAGTTCTGTTAATTAGTCCCATTACATGCGCAATCAGGTAAACTTTGCAAAGCTGAAATATCAAATGATATGCTCAAAATTATAGAATACACTATGCAGAACATGGAGACAGAAATTGATGTGCAAGAAGAAAGTATAAATATTTCTAAACTTTGTTGGGCACCAGGAGTGAAAATTATTCTCGTAAAGTGAACTGTTAAGTATGCAAGTGATTTTTCTCGGTGTTTGATGTAGTTTTGTGTGCCATCAAGATGTTTGTTGTAAATATATGTCAAAGAAAGCATCAGTTTCCTTTGTTTATTATCAACAAGAAACAGAAGAGATTCCTTTATCGTATGCCAGCTATGGTTTTGAAAGTTGATGTTTATTGGCTTTTTTCCAGCGTCACATTGAAAAATATCATTGAGAAAAACTTTCCAGAGGAATATGGGGAAAGGAAGTTGGAGCATGAGAGTCTGACAAAACTTGCTGTTGATTTGTTGCCTCTTTTTGTCATGGATGTTATTTTGCCATGTCAGAAGTTTCAGCTTAACATATTCGAACCTCGCTATAGACTTATGGTGAGTTGATCTAACTATTCAGTGATAAGTTCTGGACAAATATTGTTGATCCCTCGAAGGAATTGAATAAATTTGCGTTCTCAAAGAATGTAAACATTTGAATGAAGCAATTATTTAGCTTGACGTCAGGCATAGGTAAAGGACCTGAAAACGTCTTAGTTCCCTTCTTGTAGCGTCCCATTAGTTAAACGTTCATATGTTTCAAATTTCCATGTGGTCAATGAGTGGGACTTGAACTAAGATACCCTGTGCTGCATCTAAAGAGCATCATGTCTACCAGTTTCACCTAGGTTGTGTTTTTTTCCCTGACAAATGCAAACGACCATCTACTTTCATAGGGGATGTATTCTCAAGAAGATAACCAAATTTAAGTTGAGTTTGACTTGAAGAATTTCAAAATCCATTATTTATATAGTTTATGGCTTTTTATGGATAAGTACTTCAAACCCATTTTTATAAGTGAAAATAACTTAAAACATGTGTTTGGACAAGATTTTTGTAAAAAGTTTATGAAAATCTTTTTGAAAAATTGTTTTCCGAGTATAATTTTAAAGAATAACGAGAGATATTTTTTTATGTTTCTAAAAAGAAAAAACGAGTCAAATGGGTAGTAATTGGAAACAGGGAAAAAATGAGAAAAAATTATAATAAAAAAGTTTTTATAGAATAGTTATCCGAAACACCTTGTTCTTTTTTTCTTAACTATAAAAAATATTTTATAGAATAGTTGTCCAAACACATTTATTTTCAAAACAACTTTTAGAACATTTTATGAAAAATATACTTTGACCAAACGGGGCCTAAATGTGTGGATGAATTTGATCAAGTTGTACTTCAAATTCATCCCTTATCAATTTATACTCTTGCATCAATATTTGTAATCAGTTGTCAAATGTACCCAGCATTGGTTTCATATGAAACTATGCATAAAGTCTTTTTCCCCAATCAAATCCTTTCCACCTAACAAAACATAGGTATTGGGCCAAGAGCAAGAAAAAGAACACTTGATGCTGATTGCAGTAGATGATATGATCTATGGTGCATATCTGAAATTTCTTCCGAAATTAATCATATTTATCAGCGTAAAGCATTTTCGTTCAGTTAATCTGTCCACTTGTTGAATATTTCCCACTTTAGTACGTAATTTTCATCTTGTTGATGAGTTCTAAGTTCCATATGCATTGGAGCAGGTGAGGAGGATAATGGAAGGAAATCGCCGCATGGGAATGGTAACTTAATAGTTCTAGAGTGTGCTCTTGTTTTCATCTTACAATATAGTGGTTTTATAACTCCTTGATGTTCCGACATGCCGATCCTTTTTTATGATGTAGGTTATAAATGATTCGATTCTAGGTTCAATAGCCGATCATGCATGTGAGGTGGAGATAACAGAGTAGGTTCTCTTATATGTTGTTATTTATTTGATCATAGCTTTAACTATATGAGTTATATTCTGTCATTGGATACTTTTATTGCCATTCAAGTGCGTAGATGATGTTTATGCTCATTATTCATACAGTTGTGAGCCACTTCCGGATGGTCGCTTCTTTTTAGAGGTAACAATTAGCTGAAACTTGATGTGATTATGTTATATCGATCTTTTTCCTTGGAGTTGGAATACTTATATTCATCTAATTTTACTTATTTTGACTGTCTTTCTCTTATTTTGTCATCTAATCTGTTGTTTGAGTTTCCAGCTTCATGAAACCCATACGCAGCAGAAAAACCAAAACTTTTGGTCCATGTGTTTAATTATAAATGGATTAAATCAAATGAACTCTTTATATAATAATATAAGTAATCAAAGTTTGATAAATATTCTATACAGAACCTTTACCAAATCGAATAATTATATATGTATAAAAAAATTCAATGTAGTTTGCGAAGTCTCTATTTTGCTCATCCATTTTTACAAAATCAACCTTTTGCATTAAAAATACAAAATCTGTGGCTTCGGTTGGATTTTAATCCAAATATCATTAAATTAAATTACCAATTTTGATAAAACAATTGTGCCAAATTGAAGGGGTAACTACTAATTTAGTTATGCTTGAGCCTGAAACCGTTTGGGTCCCTTTTATTTGCATTGCTCCAAAAAAGATGCCTTGATTTATGACTTCTATGCTTTTGGTGCCTCATATTTGTTATGGATTATGCAGGAGCAATCATGACGATAATAATAACGGAATAAAATAATCAACAAGAACACCAAAGATTTACGTGGTTCACCCAATATATGCTACGTCCACGGAGCTGCTGCAAATATTTATAAACCGGAGAAATATTACAAGTGTATACAAAACACTATATCTCACCACACCCAAGCCCCGAGTATTACCGAGAAAATATTTCTCTAACTCACACAAAAGAACCCTCGAGAAAATACCTAAAAACCCTTTTCTTTTGTTTCTTATTTCCTATGCTCTCTGATTTTGGGAAGAATGAAATGGAGGAACGAGGGGCTCTATTTATAGGCATCATCCTTCGTGTGAAAGGCCTTCACAAAAGAAATCAATTCTGATTTCTTCAGCCACAATTTTAGACAATGCATGGGAACATATTAAATGGTTGGTGGGTTGTCGGTCAACAATTTCCAACTTTCAACAATCTTCCACTTGAAGACTTGATTTCAATCATGGCTTCACACAGTCAATGCAACAGCTCATGCCTCCTTTCTTTACGCTTGTAGTCCAACTGAAGTCGAACATAACTTCAGTTTGTCAGTTATCACCTCATTTGTGAACATATCAGCTGGATTTTTGCTTCCAAGAATTTTCTCAAGCATCAAGATTCCATCTTTCAAAACTGATCTGATGAAATGGTACCGAACCTGTATATGCTTCGTCCTAGCATAATAAACAGGATTCTTTGCCAAATGAATAGCACTCTGACTATCACAGTGTTATGTGCTATCCTCAAGCTTCTGACCCAACTTCTCAAGAAATGATCTCAACCATATCATTTCCTTGCTAGCTTCTGTCACTGCAACATATTCAGTTTCAGTAGTCGAAAGTGCAACTATCTTTTGCAACTTGGACACCCAGCTTACTGCCGTACCACCCAATGTAAACACATATCCAGTAGTACTTTTCCTGCCGTCTAGGTCACCACACATGTCGGCATCGACAAAACCTTGTAAGCCTGAATTTGACTTTCTGAAGCACAAAGATGAACTGATAGTACCTTTCAAATATCTGAGAATCCACTTCATTGCTCCCCAGTGTTGTTTTCCTGGATTGCTCATAAACCTGCTCACAACTCCCACTGCATGTGCTATGTCTGGTCTGGTGCACACCATTGCATACATGAGACTTCCGACAGCAGATGCATAAGGAACCTTATTCATATAAGCATGCTCCTGCTCCGTCGATGGTGATTGGGCTTTGGTTAGTTTGAAATGACTAGCCAAAGGAGTACTAACCGGTTTAGCTTCATCCATGTTGACTCTGCTAAGCACCTTTTTCACGTATTCTGTTTGAGATAACTTCAAGACTCCGTTCACCCTATCTCTCAAGATCCTCATTCCAAAAATTTGCTTTGCAGGTCCCAAATCCTTCATTGCAAATTCCTTTGATAACTCTCTCTTGAGCTTATCAATCTCATTCAGACACGCTCCTGCTATCAACATGTCATCCACATATAGCAGTAGAATGATATAAGAACCATCTATCTTTTTCACATAATAACAGTGATCCGCCTGACACCTCAGGAAACCGTTGTTATTCATGAATCCATCAAACTTCTTGTACCACGGTCTTGGAGCTTATTTGAGACCGTACAAGCTCTTCTGAAGTTTGCACACCATTTTCTCTTTTCCTCGTACTTCGAATCCCTGTGGCTGTTTCATATAAATTTCTTTATCCAGGTCACCATGAAGAAACGCCGTCTTTACATCCAACTGCTCCAAATGTAAGTCTTCCTTCGCCACTAGTTCAAGTACTGTTCTGATAGTGGTTAACTTAACCACTGGAGAGAAAATCTCGGTGTAATCAACGTCTTCTCTTTGTTGAAAGCCTTTTACAACAAGTCTTGCCTTGTACCGTTTGCTGCCATCAACTTCTTCTTTGATCCGGTACACCCACTTGTTGTGTAATGTCTTCTTACCTTCCGGAAGTTCTGTCAACTCCTAAGTCTGATTGGATGAAGTGAATTCATCTCGTCTTTCATGGCTAACTCCCACTTGATTGAATCATCATTTTGCATCGCTTCTTCAAGGGTCTTCGATGCACCTTTATCAGTCAGCAAAATATAGTGAAGTGCAGGGCAGTATTTCTGAGGTGGTCTAATTGTTCTCGACGATCTCCTGAGTTCAATCACCGGAGTTTGTGGATCAACTTCTTGTGCAGTTTCTTCTTCCTGGTTACTATCCTCCGACTCATTCATAGGAATATCTATCAATGACACTTCATTTGACTTCTGGACTTCAGGACATTTATCTCCTGCTGCAATGTCTGACTTGTCATTGTACAAAACTTGCTCATTGAAAATGATATCTCTGCTCCGAATGATCTTTCGATTTTGGTCATCCCAACACCGATAACCAAACTCATTATCTCCATAACCAATAAAGAAACACTTCTTTGATTTCGGATCAAGTTTCGTTCTGTTGGCTGAATCGATGTGAACATATGAGAGACAACCAAACACTTTCAAGAACGAAAGGTTTACTCCTTTGCCGCTCCTGACCTCCTCTGGTATTCTGCAATCTAGTGGTACCGAAGGTCCTCTGTTGATCAGATACGCTGCAGTGTTAACTGCATCAGCCCAAAATGATTTCGGCAGTCCAGCGTGCAATCTCATGCTCCTGGCTCGCTCATTCAGGGTCCTGTTCATCCTCTCAGCTACACCATTCTGTTGAGGTGTACCAGGAATGGTTTTCTCCATCTTGAACCCGTTCTCTGCACAATACTTCTTGAACTCAAAATCTTCATATTCTCCTACGTTATCAGACCGTAAACACTTCACCTTCAAGTTGGTCTCATTCTCCACCATGACTTTCCACCTCTTAAAGGTTTCGTAAACGTCAGATTTATTTTTCAAAAAATAAACCCAAACCTTCCTGCTCGAATCATCGATAAATGTGACATAATATCGTGAGCCGCCAAGGGATGTCACAGGAGATGGCCCCCACACGTCACTATGAACCAGCTCCAACTTTGATGCTTTCGGTTCCCTACCGCCTTTCGAAAAGCTCACCTTATTTGCTTTCCAAGAACACAGCTTTCACACAGTTTGTGTTTGACAGTTTTTAACTCCGGTAGCTTTCCTTTTGATATTAGCATCTTCATTCCCTTCTCACTCATATGTCCAAGTCTACAGTGCCATAGACTTGAGTTAGCTCCAGCATCCACAGCTGCTAACATGTCTATGCAACTGGAAGTCATATAAAGGGAATGATTAGCCCAGAATGATTTCGGCAGTCCAGCGTGCAATCTCATGCTCCTGGCTCGCTCATTCAGGGTCCTGTTCATCCTCTCAGCTACACCATTCTGTTGAGGTGTACCAGGAATGGTTTTCTCCATCTTGATCCCGTTCTCTGCACAATACTTCTTGAACTCAAAATCTTCATATTCTCCTCCGTTATCAGACCGTAAACACTTCACCTTCAAGTTGGTCTCATTCTCCACCATGACTTTCCACCTCTTAAAGGTTTCGTAAACGTCAGATTTATTTTTCAAAAAATAAACCCAAACCTTCCTGCTCGAATCATCGATAAATGTGGCATAATATCATGAGCCGCCAAGGGATGTCACAGGAGATGGCCCCCACACGTCACTATGAACCAGCTCCAACTTTGATGCTTTTGGTTCCCTACCGCCTTTCGAAAAGCTCACATTTTTTGCTTTCCAAGAACACAGCTTTCACACAGTTTGTGTTTGACAGTTTTTAACTCCGGTAGCTTTCCTTTTGATATTAGCATCTTCATTCCCTTCTCACTCATATGTCCAAGTCTACAGTGCCATAGATTTGAGTTAGCTCCAGCATCCACAGCTGCTAACATGTCTATGCAACTGGAAGTCATATAAAGGGTTCCAGTTTTTGTTCCTCGAGCAACAATCATGGCTCCTTTGCTCACTTTCCAAGAGCCATCACCAAAGGTCACTTTATGACCTTCGTCATCGAGTTGACCCACTGATATCAAATTCCGGGTCAACTTTGGTACATGTCTCACTTTGTTGAGTTTCCAGATAGACCCGTTTGACATTTTCAAACTGATATCACTCATACCAGCTATTTCCAACGGTTTTCCATCTGCCAAAAAATTTTTTCCGTAATTACCAGCAGTGTAATTACTGAATACCTCACGATCACCGGTGGTATGAAATGAAGCTCCCGAATCCATAACCCAAGAATCAACCGGGCTTTCCATGGATAGTACTAAGGCATCATGTACATCCTCAGTAACAGTGTTTGCATTATTTTTGGGTGATCTGCAGTCTTTTTTCATGTGACCAGTTTCACCACAGCTCCAGCACTTTAATTTCTTTTCGAATGTATTTTTGTCTTTTTCACTCCTTGATTTGGATCTGCCAAGCCATCGGTTAGAACCTTTTTCGCTACTTCTGCCCCTACTTCTGTTTTCGAGATTTAGGGTAGATCTTGATGATGTTGCTTCTCCCGAATCTATCCTGCGAACTTCTTCACCAAGGATTCGATCTCTGACATCATTAAATTGTAACTTTTCTTTTTCAGCAGAATTGCTAACCGCTGCACGCATCGGCTCCCAAGCATTTGGTAAAGACGCCAAAAGAATAAGTGCACGGATCTCATCATCAAACTTGATTTCAACCGATGTTAGGTGAGAAACAATCGTGTTGAATTCATTGATGTGTGCCGCCACCGAAGCACATTCCTCCATCTTTAAGTTGAATAACTTTTTCATGAGGAACACTTTATTATTTGCTGATGGCTTCTCGTACATGTCCGACAAAATGGACATCCTTCTAACGACTTATGCATTCTGTTATCATTTTCAATTGGATGATCCTTTAATCCAACTAGTGGAGGATTTCAAATGGATCGATTTTTTTGATTTTCATTGGAGATTAGGAATAGATGGACTTTCTATTGGACCTATTTTACTGACAGGATTCATCATCTCCTCCGTGGCTTTTGCCTTCGCCACGTTGTGTGCCACATTCTTTGTTAGGGTCAATCGTATTACCCTAACACTTGTCGGTCAAGAAGCTCCCACTCATCATCCTCTATCTTTTCTGGCTTCACTCCGGATAGAGGTTGATGTAGCTTTTTGCTATACAAATAATCTTTAATCTGTAACCGCCAGAACGTGAAATCTGTACCATCGAACTTATTGATTCCAGGTCCCGATCCATCATTTCCGGCCATCGCTTCACCTGCCTTGATAAAATTTCAAAAAATCTTTTCTGATGTGGAAGATCAGACAAAGCTGCAACCACAGAGCTTACTCAGAATTTTAAGAAATTTTTCACCAAGGCTCCTGGACACCGTAACAGCTCTGATACCAGTTGTTATGGATTATGACGGAGCGATCATGACGATAATAATTGCGGAATAAAATAATCAACAAGAACACCAAATATTTACGTGGTTCACCCAATATAGGCTACGTACACGGAGCTGCTGCAAATATTAATAAACCGGAGAAATATTACAAGTGTATACAAAACACTATATCTCACCACACCCAAGCCCCGAGTATTACCGAGAAAATATTTCTCTAACTCACACAAGAGAACCCTCGAGAAAATACCTAGAAACCCTTTTCTTTTGTTTCTTATTTCCTATGCTCTCTGATTTTGGGATGAATGAAATGGAGGAACGAGGGGCTCTATTTATAGGCATCATCCTTCGTGTGAAAGACCTTCACAAAAGAAATCAATTCTGATTTCTTCAGCCACAATTTTAGACAATGCATGTGAACATATTAAATGGTTGGTGGGTTGTCGGTCAACAATTTCCAACTTTCAACAATATTCGCTGTTAGAAACTTATGAATAAGAGCACAATTTCCCTCAAATTTGGTTACTTCTCTTAACAAGATAATTACTTATTTTCGTCCCAATTGTTTAGAATCGAAACTTCTATATGCACTCTTCTGTCGCTAGAAATGTTTATTTGAAATGAATCCATGCACACTATAACTGATCTAGGACAAAAAAGTAATTGGGGTTTTGGTTTTATGCTTTGCATGGAAAAATATCGATCTCTTGTAAGCTGTATTGCCATTTCCAATATGAATATGCGAATTAATATAAGAACTTCTAATTTGCATATTCTACATTGTAAATGTTAATATCATCCCATTAACTAAAAATTTACTTTCTGTCAAGCATTGGTCTTTTTGTTGTCTTAAACAAAACCTTAGTTCTTGATTGGTTTGAGTGGCTATTTGATGCAGGTCGAAAGTCGGCGAAGGTGTCAGATTATTAGACATTGGGATCAAGATGGGTAGGTTTTAATTATCTAGTATCTGATGACATTCATTTGCATGACTTTCATTCTCTGCTCATGTTCTTCATTAATTAACTATTTTTTTCACGTTGTGATTGATGTGAAGGTATCGCATTGCTGAAGTTGAATGGTTGCAAGATATTTGCCCACAAGAAGGTACTAAAGAGAAAGAAGATGTAAGTGAAGACATTATATGATATCTTATGATGATAAGTGAATTAAGACTGATTGAAAGACTTTAGTTCAAATCATGGAGTAGTGGTGATTCGATTTTCCTATGTGAATAAGACTGATTAACAAATGTTTATAGTGAAATCTTGAGGATCGTAGGAGTGTATCTACTTATTAGACATGATTGCAAAATGGGAATATGACATTGATGATGAGGAAGATGAGACTTCTTGGTAGCGGGATAGAGTACAATGATTCTTGCAATAAACAATTAGTCCTATGAATAAATTGTTTTTGCTTCAAGTTTGATTAAAAAATAGGGGATATATGAGTGCAAAAATTTTTAAGAGAAAGTGGTGTATGTTAAAAGGCCATACTCGGCTTTGATTAATGAATTTGTCAGATTTACAAAGCTTTATAGCTTTGTTATGATTTTGTTAATGCACATTTTAATATTTTAATAATATTGGAATGAGAATATGAAGTTTATCTAGTGACTATAACAAAAGGAGTTTCCAGGTGAGGTCAAGGAGTATTGGTCATAAGTCAGGGTACAACTTAGGGTTGCAAATGAACTAAATCGAGTTGGATACCATTTGTATTGTTCTGTCTAAGCTCGAGCTTGAAACTTTTTAGCTAGCTCAAAGCTCATAAAATTGTACTATTTCAGGAAGGGTTGAGCAGAATTATAGTTTTGGGTTAGTTTGGTTTAAACTTAATGACCGAGCTCTGTTAAGTAATAACTCAAATATAACTCAAGCTTTATAACTCTAGTTCGATTATTTAACGTGATTTGAATAATGTTTGAGTGTTCGAAAAGTTCACGACCTTTTAATTGTCCTACGTCTGCTGGATAAAGTTTTTGAGAGTTCTATATATGGACTTGGGCAATCATCTCCATTTGAGCTAACTTTTGGAGTTGAGTTAGGTCCAGATCTTGATCTTAATATGGTATCAGAGTACAGGTTCCACTGTTATGCGTTGGATTGCCCATAATGAGGTTGGGCTACCTGTTAATGTCTTCACGCTCTAGTTGTTCATTCCTAGGCGTGATCGACCAGATAAAATTCTTGAGAATTGCATATATGGAATTGGACAATCCTCCCCCTTAAGCCAGCTTTTGGGGTTGGTGTTAGGTCGAAGTCCATGATTTAGCATCGTATCAGAGTCCAGACCTATCGCTATGTATTGGACTGCTCATAGTTCGACTACTCGTTGTCTTGTAAACTTCATGTTCCAGATGTTCATTTTTTGGCGTGAGGGGGGTTGTGTTAGTTGTCCACATCTGTTGGATAAAGTTCTTGGAAGTTTCATATAAGGACTTGGACCATCCTCTCCCCTTGAGCTAATTTTCGGGGTTGAGGTTAAGTCCAAGCCACCAACTTTAACATGACCTTGCCTAATTTTTCCTCTAGTAAAACCAAAAAAAATTGAGTCAAATGCTGTTCATATTTTTGTATTTGAACTCAAACTCAAAGATTTTATACGATTTGAAGCTCATTGTAACTGATTTGCTTAATTTTAATATAATTTTATAGTTTTATATAGAATGCTAATGAAAGAAATAATTTGTGATCAAATTCATCAGCTTAAAAGATATATGAACTTACTCGGGATTGACCTGAGTGTCCTTTGCAGCCAGAGCCCAGGGGGTGAATAATGTGTTTTTCTATTCCGCATAACAGATTACTGTTATTAGAAAAAAAAATGATCTCTGGAACTCGCGGTCAGGCATTAGTAGTTTGCAAAATAAACCGTTTTCATTTAGTAGCTGGACAGGGTGTGCTCCAAGAACTTGAGCTTTTGATTTCTTCGATTTCGGAAGTACTCGACAAGGCCTCTGAAGCATAGTTGAAGAAATTGTGCGGGACCTGTCTGATTCTTGAACTGTGCGTACTAAAAAGTGTAGTTCAGTTTATTTAACTATGTATTGTTGTAATTACTATGAAAATGATGAAGGCAGGAATGTAAGGAATGAAGGGACTGGAATGCAACGAAGACATGGAGTGATGGAGGTTAGACATAAATAGAAGGAATGAAATTATTGAGGTTGGAAGAGTTATGAATACACCTTACTTGGATTGTGGTTGTTCTATTAGAGTTTGACTCGGACTGCACTCGAGTTATGCTGAAGTCCAGATCATTTTCACATATTTAACTTAAACCGGTTGCACTTAAGTTGCGTCGGTGCTCGATTTTTCAAGCATCTATCTTGTTATCATCCTACCAAAGTATAATAGAAACCTGCAGTCGGAGGATTAACATAAATCGGTTGTACACCATGTTCAATGAACATTTCACAACTCTTTAGATGTAGAATATATCCTTTTCTGCAACTATCAAAATCACCGTTGCCTTTCAGTTGGAAAGTTTACATCCTGTACGTGTTGCCTTGCATGATGCATAAGGTTCTTCAAATCTTTAAAATTTTCATGGATTGATATCTCATTTATTGCAGTTGCTGGAGATGACGAATAAAGCAGCTGTATACGCTCGCCAGTGGTTACAAGAGACACAAGAAGAGGCACGAGAAGGTTATAACCTTCATTCTTTTATTCACAATATTTTCTCCGTTGGCATTTCAAACAAAGTGTTCGTTCGTGATAAGGTGTTTGCTTGCAGATAGAGCAAGGAGTGCAGAGCTTCTGAAAATGGAAGCGTTGATGCCTTCAACGAAGGATCCCGAGCGCTTCAGTTTCTGGGTATGCTTCTCAGCATGCATTCTCATTGATAGTCAGACATCTTGTAGCTTGTTAAATGACATGTTGTTCGAATGCAGCTGGTGCAATTAACTGATCGAAGGACATCGGAAAGATTAGATCTCCTTCGCATCAGAGATACAAAGGAGGTATTGTTGTTTAGCTTATCCAATTGTCTTTTCCCTACCGTAATCAACCAAGGAAAAAAAGTGTTTTTCGGTTACCACAATGGTTTCTAAAAAAGCACTTATTTAAGTGCTTTTTTAATAGCAAAAAATTTTGGCTTTTAGACTTCTGCTTCTATTTTATTTAAATTTTTATAATAGCAAACTTTTTCAATGTTTATCCAAACGCTAAAACCGTTTCTGGTTTTTTTTTTTTTAAATATAAAAACACTTTAAAACGCTAGAGTTATTTAAGTTTTCTCACTGAACTCCCTTGTCAAATATTGAAAATACGCACATATCTTGTGAAAATTTAATAGGCATCTCAACCCTTAGATTTTTATAATAGTTGCACGTGTAAAGTTACTGAACATATATCGTTATTGCGTTTAAGTAACCATTTTTTTAACATTATTCGTCTATTATACGAAAATGTCCTCATATTATAATAATTTCTGTATCTACTCAAATATATCACATTTATTTGTGAAGAAAAATTGTGAATTCTTATGTAGGTGATATATTTGAGTATATAAGAAAATTATTACAATAACAGAAAAGCATTTTCGTACCTAGACCTAATATTGTCAAAATATTGGTTAAATAGGCGCAACAACAGCGCGTGTTCAACAGCTAGCCATGACTAAGGCAAAACATGCAAATATTATAAAAAGTTATGGGCTAAGATATCTATTAAATTTTACAGTGGATAAATGTGTATTTTTAATATTTACAGGGGATTTGGAGCAAAAAAACTCTAAAAATGTGTTTGTTAATTAGAAAACAGAGTAAAATTCCTGTGGGACAGTCTCACGAATATATTTTTGTGAGATGAATCGACTCGGTCTATACGTGCAGTGAAAAATAATAATTCTACATGAATCAGGTCAGAAAATTGTCTCACAAAATTGATCCGTCAGATTGATCCATAAAAGTTTCTACGTAGAAAATATTCTTTGAATCTTGTTCACCTAAATCTAAACTCTTGGGTAGGTCAATATTAAGTAGAATAAGTTGTGGATATTTCGCCTTGATCATTGCTAAAGCTATGTGTTATGGAATTTTGATGCAGAGAATCAGACGAGGATTGCTTTACATTAAGATGGAAGAGCAAAGACGAAGCGTCTGATACAGAAGAGAATGTGCTCATGTGCACGCTATTAATACATTCTTAAAAGGAATTTAGACCAAAAATTTAAATTTGTATTGTCTTTGATGTTTTGGGTCTCGATGTTTTTAAATTTCAATCTTAATCCAGCTTTTTTCTTGACAATTTTGGTTATTTTGTATTGAGAATGTTGATGTGACATCATTGTACATAATAGTGCTGCATTGGTATCATTTCGACGTTATACCAAAGAAAAGATTAAAAGTTGTTAGATCTTTTAGTTTTGGTGATAACAAAGAATATTTCATTGTATAAATCAAATTGTTTTTGTTTGTAAATCTGGTACTTGATCGCTTACATTGAAGACTCAAAGAGTTCTCAAGCAGCTAAGAGTTCTCAACGGTTCAATATTACAAGAAAGATCTACTCGCCCGCCCCAGTAACAGATAGCTTACTCGACCGTTCACACGCTTGAAAAATATTTGAAAACGGTTGTAAAGATTTCTTCTGATTCAAGTTTCACAACTTACAAAATATCCCACATATTTTATCAGAAAATTTAGTTGTCAAGACATGCACAACTAACAAAGTATCAGAAAATCCGACTGTTTTTCGGATCTGAAATGCACACTGAAGAATTTGCGCACAGAAGCTGTATGTGATTGTTGCTTTTTACATTTGGGAAGATCGAAATATCGCATTTATTGAAGTGTACTCCATATCAAGAAAAAACGGCGATAACAGTGCTTTTGCATTAATAAGCTAACATTCGAACATTTAATGATCTCATGCAAAAGTCACTATAACTAGATGATGCATCAGAGAGAAAACTCTACTTAATGATCTAAATTATTCTGCATTTTTTCAAGAACTCTGTAATAACCCGTAACCTGAATTAAGTTAATTAAATATTAAACAGGATTAAAGGGTTACTATTTAAACAAATCAAGGGCTTAATCCAGATTAAAGTATAAATTCCAAGCTTCGGATCCATCGGAGGGTTCGGAAGCATCGAACAAGAGCCTTGGGATAGTTCGGAAGCTTCGAAGACCAACTCGGAAACACCGAACTTGATTGTAAGCCAATGTTGAATATCGGATGTACTGAGCAGTTCGGAAGCTCCGATCTTCTTGCAGTCAGGGGTATGAGTTTTGATTTGTGATTGGACTTGACAGAGTTCGGAAGGTTTGAACTGTGTCGGCAACAATGAGTTGTCCAATCAGAGACACGCGTTCGGTGGCTAGTGTTCGGAATCTTCGAAGAGGGAGATCGAACGTTTCGAAGTGCATTCGAAAGCTCCCAATTAGGATCGGTGGTTTCGAATGATACCTATAAATAGGGTCCGAGGTCTTCACTTCTCATTGCCAATTCCTCAGCTTTTCTCTCGTTCTCAGCCTATAATTATTAGAGATTTCTAGGCATCTTCTCGTAGGCTAAACAATAGCAAGGCGTTACCGGGTCGTAGCAAAAGTTCTACCTAAGATTTGGGGCCATCGTCATCAGTGGAAAGTCGACGGATGCAGGTGATACTCTGAGTTCTTTAAATAGTTTGAGTGTATCCATTAGTTTAGTTAAAGCTTTTAGAATAGTTTACATTTGATTATAGGCTTGGATACTAGGCTGTTCACCTAGACTTTGTTGGAATACGTGTTCAGATCAATTAAGAATTGATACCCGGTGCAGCGAAAGTTTAAAAATTTTATTTTTATATATGGAACGATTCCATATCATGGGTATCAAAACTTCACGATTAAATTATGCAAGTAAAAATAAAATCACAATTAAATTTTTACCTCTTCAAGCAACGACTTGATTATGGACACCAACAGAATTTAATCTGCTCTTCTTGTATATCCCGGGAACCGATGGCTTCACGATCAATCTCCGGAATCAGGTCCACGAACAGAAAATAGAAACCCTCTGATTGATTGCACTAGAAATCAATCAGATGTTTATCGATGAGAATAAACAGATTTGATCTGTCAATTCAGAATGTAATTTTCCGCAAAAATCACAAACTGAATTTTCTCAAAAAGGGACATAGGATTTCGAAAATCCCCTTGAAATAATATGAGTGATTTTCGAAAATTGCTAGAATGAATTCTTGTGATTTTCAAACACTACTCATCTATTTATAGATAATTTCTAGACTAGATTAAGTTATGATTGTATTAGGACTCTAACTCCTTAGGGCCCACAATCCATAACTTAAGCCCAAAAATCCAAGCCCGTTATTATAGAAATAAATATAAAATTCATCATGACTCCGATTGATAAAACGATTTCACCAATGTGCACAGAAACCACTTCTGTACCTTTTAAAGTCAAGATAATTTTTCTGAATCCGAATTCAGTGATTTCCAAAAATGCCCATCCCTATGTCATTTTAGAAAATTTCACTCCCTTTTAGTTAAGAAGTCCAATTCTCTTTCATTAAATTTAACTCTTTAAATTTAACTATCTCAACGGGGTTTAGTAATTCATTACTTGTGTGACTCTCAATGGTTCAGGGATACAGCTAGCCGTGGGCTCACAACTCCTTGTGACTCGAAACAACAATTTCCGACTTGCCCAACGAATCATGGTAAGAGCGTCTAGCAACATCGCCCCATGATTCCCTAGGTATCACTGATAGTGCCTGCAAGAACCAGTAGATTTTGGTTAGCGTACAGTACGGCCCCTTCATCCATATATCCCGATCGAATCAACAACCATTGGTGCATCGAGAGTCGTTCAAGATTCGATAACTATGCATTACATCTTGGAGATCAAATAGTGACATCGCATGTGTTACTAGGAAAACCGAGTAACCTAAAACACATCATGTACTCTGGCCTGAGATTCGTCACACTAATATCTCCTCAGATCGCATAGGATATCCACACTCGCAAGTATGTGGTGAATCCTTGACAACAAAGCATCGACTCCTATATGTGTCGTAACTTTACCCAATCCCGACACCTGTTGACCCCAATAGGGTCGGTAAACGAGTCAAAGTACAGTACTAGCATATAGAGTCTCAATGATGTTTCAAGTAGTAAGGACTAATGGTATACAACCAAAACCGCGAACTTTATCCACTCGATAAGTGATAACCACTTGGAAAGTCCGAATAGGGTAGTTCGATCATTCATCATATGAATATCTATTTGCATGCTTTGAACATCTCCATGTCCATTACCAATGAAACGTGGTACTTGGCATCACAAATGCTAGTCTCAATCTCGAGCGATCCTTATCCTTATTAGCGGACGACTCAATTGACTAGGAACTGTTTAGAATATACAGTGACTATAAGATGTGTTTCATAATAGTGATCTCTCCTTATTCACTATCTCATCTTACTTACACTACAGTATATTCAAGGTCTTTATCAAAACATCAATAGTATATCACAATATAACAATATGAAGAAAGACAAAGAAAATGCCATTAATGAATGTAAATTATATTAAACAAATATTGTTTATACATAGAGTCACAAAAGCCCTTAGCCACAAGTTGGCTAACCGGGCACCCACTCTTTCAATCTCCCACTTGCCCTAAAGCCAACTAGTCACACTACGCAATCCCATTGCTTTGCGATGTTTGTCAAACAATGGTCCTGGCAAGGGCTTAGTAAGTGGATCAGCGATATTGTCTGTAGAGGCCACTCTCTCGACAGTGATGTCTCCTCTTTCAACAATCTCCCGGATGATGTGGTATTTCCTCAGTACGTGATTGGATCTTTGATGAGACCTTGGTTCCTTTGCCTGAGCAACGGCACCAGTGTTGTCGCATTACACCGGAACTGGACCAACAGCTTCAGGAATTACGCCCAACTCTTGGACGAAATTCCTCATCCAAACGGCCTCTTTAGCAGCAGCTGATGCTGCAATGTATTATGCCTCAGTGGTGGAATCCGCTGTGGTGTCCTGCTTGGAACTCTTCTAAGAGACAGCACCGCCATTGAGCATGAATACAAATCCAGAGGTTGACTTCGAGTCATCCACGTCGCTTTGGAAGCTAGAGTCGGTATAGCCTTCCAATTTCAATTCTCTTCCTCCATAAACCATGAATATATTCTTAGTCCTTCTCAAGTACTTAAGAATATCTTTCACGGCTTTCCAATGCATTTGACCGGGGTTGGCCTGATATCTGCTCGTGACACTCAGAGCAAAGGCTACATCCGGTCTGGTTGATATCATCCCATACATAATACTACCTATGGCTGACGCATATGGTATGTGTGTCATTTTCTCTATCTCTTCGTCAGTCTTGGGACACATAGACTTGGATAGAGAAACTCCATGACACATAGGTAGATGTCCTCTCTAGACTCATCCATAGAAAACCTTTTCAATATGGTGTCGATGTAGGTTGCTTGAGTAAGTCCTATCATTCTCTTAGATCTATCTCTATAGATCTGTATCTCTAGAATATAGGATACCTCACCCAAATCCTGAAAGAGTTGATGCCCCGTTAGCCAACTTGTGGCTAAGGGCTTTGAGAGTCTCTTTTTGTAAACAATCTTTGTTTAATATAATATACGTTCTTTAAATGGCGTTCACTTTATCTTATTATTATATAATGATATACTATTGCTATTTTGATAAAGACCTTGAATATACTAAAGTAAGATGAGATAGTGAATATAGAGAGATCACTATCATGAAACACATTTTATGTTCACTGTATATTCTAAACAGTTCTTAGTTAATTGAGCCGTTCACAAATAAGGATAAGGATCGCTCGAGTTCTAAACAGTTCTTAGCATTTGCGATGCCGAGTACCATGTTTCATTGGTATGGAACATAGAGATGTTCGAAGCATGCAAATGGATATTCATATGATGAATGATCGAACTACCCTATTGAGACTTTCCAAGTGGTTATCACTTATCGAGTGGATATAGTCCGCGGTTTTGGTTGTACACCATTAGTCCTTATTAATTGAAACATCATTGAGACTCTATATGCTAGTACCGTGCTTTGACTCGTTTACCGACTCTATTAGGGTCATCAGGTGTCGGGATTGGGTACAGTTACGACATATATAGGAGTCGATGCTTTGTTGTCAAGGATTCACCGCACACTTGCGAGTGTGGATATCCTATGCAATCTGAGGAGATATTAGTGTGACAAATCTCTGGCCAGAGTACAGATGTGCTTTAAGAAATGGTTTCTTAGTAGAACATGCGATGTCACTATTTGATCTTCAGGATGCATTGCATAGTTATCGAATCTCGAACGACTCTCGATTTACCAATGGTTGTTGATTCGATCGGGATATATGGTTGAAGGGACCGTACTGTGCGCTAACCAAAATCTACTGATTCTTGCAGGCACTATCAGTGATACCTAGGAAATAATGGGACGATGTTGCTAGACGCTCTTACCATGATTCGATGGGCAAGTCGAAAATTGTTGTTCCAAGTCACAAGGAGTTGTGAGCCCACGGCTAGCTGTATCCCTGAACCATTGAGGGTCACACAAGTAATGGATTTCTAATCTCCGTTGAGATAATTAAATTTAAAGAGTTAAATTTAGTGGATAAAGAAGTAGGACTTCTTATTTAAGAGTAGAGTGAGTAAGATTTCCTAAAATGACATAGTGATGGACATTTTTGGAAACCACTGAATTCGGATTCAGAAAATTTGTCTTGACTTTAAAAAGATGCAAAAATGGTTTCTGTGCACATTGGTGAAATTGGTTTATCAATCTGAGTCACGATGAATTTTATATTAATTTTTGAACATGCGGGCTTTGCTTGTCAGGCTTGAACTTATGTTATCAATTTTAATCGTAGGAATTTGATACCCATGATATAGAATTGTTCCATATAAAATTTTAAAACATCCGCTGCAACGGGTATCACTTTTTTTTTCGATCCGAAGAACGACCGTGTTCCATCAGTGGTATCAGAGCCAGGCTGTTCTCGGATTTTACGATTAAAATTTATTCAATTGTACAAGCCTCGATTTTTCAGAAAAATAAAACGAAAAAAAAAATATTTTCCCGGGGACTGCCCGCTGCCCGAAAGGGCAGCGGGCAGCCGCTGCCCTGCGCGCAGCTGGGCCGCGCCCAGCGGCCCAGCGACGGGGCTGGGCCCCCGGCCCGAATGTCGGGGACTGCCCGGGATCGTCCTGGGCAGCCCAGAAAAATTAAAAAATTTTATTTTATTTTTTTTTAAAATTTTGAATTTCGGCCCGTTAATTGTTATCGGGCCTAGTTTTTGGCCCGATTAAAAATTGTTTCAGTTGGTCCACGAGGCAATGGGTCAAAATTGTTTGAGCCCAAAATTTTTAAGAAAATTAATTTTTGGATAAATTTTGAATTTTGGAAATTTATAAATTTAATCCAATAAATTAAATCTTTAATTATTAATTTTGGTACAATTGATAATAAAATATGATTTTATGTATAAAATTGGATTTTATATGTAAAATATGATTTTATAGATAAACTAGATAAAATATGATTTTATATATAAAATAAGATTTTATGTATGAAATATGATTTTATCTATTTAAATTTTATTGCCATTGCATGTTATCCAATGAATTAATTTGGAATTAAAATTATTGGATAAGGATGATCGATTGCCATGACCAATATTATAAGTGTATGTTAGGTTGTTTACATTTGGTTTTATTATTGTTGTTGTGTTTTATTAATGGATCTGGTTTATGGCCCAATATGAATAGTCATATGTAATAAAAGTGGGCCTGGTTTATGGCCCGTACCCACCCCTTAAATATGTATCCCCTACTTGTCATCGAAATTTATTGTAAATTTATTAGACTTAGTGGGAGATAAGGATTTGAAGATAATGGTGGGTCCAGCAGACAGTGAGGACCGAAGAAATGTAAATTGGAAGCACAATGTAATAGGATTGCATTGCATACTTGCATATCACCTAGGATTGGACTTAGACTCGTGATTGGCAACCACGGGTCGATTAGTAAATGGGATCGATCATCCTCAAATAATATATGATATTATTGTTGTATGCATGTTTAGACTAAATTGTATAAATCCGGCAAGCATACAAACATTGCATGATGAGACTTTTTCAAAAATTAAAAATCCCTCATTTTAAATTTGATTTAAAATTGATATCAAGGTAAACAAAAGGGAATTTAAATATTTTTTAAATGTTCCTTCCTTCCATCAACGATTAATGTATGAGATGCTACCCGCGGGCATGATCCGGCTCATATTATTGGGGGGCTCATTCATCGGAAAGCTGTACATTGGATCGACACATGTTGTAAGTTGGGTGGAACTCCCATGGGATTGGCTCATATTATTGGGGATCCACATGGCGACCGTCCATCACAACTTAATATTGATGGGTCATCTTGACATGTCACAATAAACGGCGTCATATTATTGGGCCCTTATTGGACATGAGGTAAATAACATGGGGATTGTTTTGGAAACAATTGGGCTCTACCTTTTGAAGAGCATGGTTGGATGATATTATTCGGGACCATGTTTTGTCAATTGGGCTCCATGTTCCCACTAAAGAAAATAATTATCTCGTTTTCACTAGAGGGTGGTGGAATCGTTAAAATAGTGGGAGTGTAATTCATAAAATTAAACTCGCCTTATTTTATGTCTTAGTAAATTAATTAAACAATCACTGATTATTGTCTGTTTCTTTTCAGTATTTCATTAAGATGAATTCGCGCAATCCACTATTCTCTATTCTCGAACAAAACAAACTGACTGGCGCAAACTATACGGAATGGTTCCGTAAGTTGAAGATTGTCTTGACCTCGGAGAAGATGTTCTACGTGTTAGAAAAATCTCCTCCGAAGGAAGCACCAGCTGATATGAGTCCGGAAGAGTTGGCCAAACTTGATAAATGGTGGGACCATGATATCAAGGCCAAATGCTATATGCAAGCTTCGATGTTTGATGAACTCCAGAGGCGATTTGAGGATACCGTGAATGCTGCTGACATTCACGTACAACTCAAGGAACTTTTTGGGGCTCAATCGAGAGCTGAAAGGTTCGCTACTGTAAAAGAGTTAATGACGTGTCGCATGCGTGAAGGGACTTCGGTCCGTGATCATGGGGTACGCGTGATTTGGCTCATTCAGAAGTTGGTAATGCTTGAATTGGTATTGGAGCATGAAATCAATGTGGACTTATTACTTCTCTCTCTTCCTTCATCGTTTGACGGTTTTGTGGTGAATTTCAATATGAACAAGATAGAGGCTTCCCTTGAAGAGATGGTCAATATGCTTGTAACTTATGAAGCCACTTTAAAGAAGGATAAACCGGTTCTCTTGGTGGGCTCCTCTTCTTCTGCTAAGAAGGGGCCAAGTACAAAGGGTAAGAAACATTCTGCCACATCCAAGAAAACCGGACCCGAGAAGAAAAACAAGACAAAGGCTTCAAACGTGGAAAAATCCAAGGATGTTTGCCATCACTGCAAGAAACCCGGTCATTGGAAACGTAACTGCAAGGAATATCTCGAGCAGTTGCGAACTGCGAAGGGTATGTTTTATATTGAAATAAATGTTTCACTATAACTACTTCTTGGGTATTGGATACCGGATGTAGATCTCACATTTGCAATGATTTGCAGGTGATGACAAGAAGTCGCAAGCTTAGGATGGGTGAGACCCAGCTGAGGCTCGGAAATGGTTCTCGAGTTGAAGCCAAAGCTGTGGGAGACATTTGTTTAATTTTGCAGAATGATTTTAAGTTATTTTTGAGAGATGTTTTATATGTGCCAGATTTGGTTAAAAACATTATTTTTATTTTTATGCTTGATAGAGATGGTTTTTCTTGCAATTTTGTGAATGAGATTTGCAATATTTACAAGAATGAATGTGTAATTGGATGTGGACAACTTGAAAACGATCTATATAACTTAAAATTAAAAGACGTTCCAATTAATTATGTTGATAAACCGGTAACAACAAATAAAAGGAAAATTGATAATAAAACCCGGCAAACCTTTGGCATACTAGGCTAGGTCATGTTTCCTCAAGGAGGATGAATAAGCTAGTGGGAGAGGGCATGTTTGATATGTCTGATATTAACTCTCTACCTACTTGTGAGTTCTGTCTGAAAGGAAAAATGACTAAATCTCCTTTCAAAAGAAAACCTGAGCGTAGTCAAAATCTATTGGATTTGATCCATACAGATGTTTGCGGACCATTTAGCATTGGTACAAAATTTGGTCACACCTACTTCATTACCTTTACTGATGATTATTCTAGGTATGGGTACTTATATTTGATGAAATATAAGTCTGAATCATTTAAAAAGTCCAAAGAATTCAAGGCTGAGGTAGAAAACAAACTAGGTAAGAGTATTAAAGCACTTTGATCAGACCGAGGTGGAGAATACTTAAGTACCGAGTTCTTGGATTATCTAAAGGAGAATGGGATTCTCTCTCAGTGGACTCCTCCTATGACACCTCAGCTGAATGGTGTTTCGAAGCGTCGCAATCGAACCTTGTTGGACATGGTTCGATCTATGATGAGCTTTACTGAGCTCCCACCTTCATTTTGGGGCTATGCTCTTGAAACGGCGGTATTGTTGTTGAACAACGTCCACACTAAAGAAGTGGACAAAACACCATATGATTTATGGAATGGCAAAGCTCCTAAGTATTCGTACTTGAGGATTTGGGGATGTCCTGCTTACGTGAAGCAGACAGTGGGAGATAAGTTGGATAGTCGATCCACCTTATGTTATTTTGTAGGGTATCCGAAGAATTCAATCGGATATTATTTCTATCATCCTATTGAAACAAAAGTGTTTGTTTCAAGGAATGCCACCTTCTTGGAGAAGGAGTTCTTATTGGATAAGAAAGGCAAGATGATGGAACTCGAAGAAATTCGAGAAGAACCCGAGATACAAAATAACGATCCTATACCTCAAGAATCATCACAAGACACGCCTAATACTAGAAGATCCGAGAGGACTTCTAGGCCTCCTATTACATATGGTCTTCTTCTTGAAGGGGATCAAAGTGAACCCGACATTGGATGTGATCCGAGAAACTTCAAGGAAGCAATTTTTGATGCTGATTCGAACTTATGGCTTGAAGCTATGCAGTCGGAAATAGACTCAATGCATGCAAACCAAGTTTGGCCTTTAATAGATCCTCCCGATGGAATAGTTCCAATAGGGTGTAAATGGATCTACAAGAGAAAGCTTGGGTCTGATGGTAAGGTACTGACCTACAAGGCACGATTGGTTGCAAAAGGTTATACTCAAAGACAAGGAGTTGACTATGATGAAACCTTTTCACCAGTCGCAATGTTCAAGTCCATAAGAATCCTTATTGCCATAGCATCTTGGTATGACTACGAGATATGACAAATGGATGTGAAGACCGCATTTCTTAATGGAAACATTAAGAAAGAAATCTATATGATGCAGCCCGAGGGATTCACATCCATGGGAAGTGAGCATAAGGTATGTAAGCTTCAGAGATCGATCTATGGTCTCAAACATGCATCAAGAAGTTGGAACCAGAAATTTGATGAAACAATAAAGGACTTTGGTTTCATCAAGAACCCGGAGGAACCGTGCGTGTACAAGAAAGTAGTTAAGGATGCTGTGACATTCTTAGTACTTTATGTTGATGACATCTTACTCATTGGGAATGATGTAGGGATGTTGCAGTCAACAAAGATATGGTTGTCAGGTAGATTCTCGATGAAGGATTTGGGTGAGGCGTCCTATATTCTTGGGATACAGATCTATAGAGATAGATCTAAGAGAATGATAGGACTTACTCAAGCTACCTACATCGACACTATATTGAAAAGGTTTTCAATGGATGAGTCCAAGAGAGGATATCTACCTATGTGTCATGGAGTCTCTCTATCCAAGTCTATGTGTCCCAAGACTGACGAAGAGATAGAGAAAATGACATACATACCATATGCGTCAGCCATAGGGAGTATCATGTATGGGATGATATCTACCAGACCGGATGTGGCATTTGCTCTGAGTGTCACGAGCAGATATCAAGCCAATCCCGGTCAAATGCATTGGAAAGTCGTGAAGGATATTCTTAAGTACTTGAGAAGAACTAAGAATGTATTCATGGTTTATGGAGGAAGAGATCTGAAATTGGAAGGCTATACCGACTCTAGCTTCCAAAGTGATGTGGATGACTCGAAGTCAACCTCTGGATTTGTGTTCATGCTCAATGGCGGTGCTGTCTCTTGGAAGAGTTCCAAGCAGGACACCACAACGGATTCCACCACTGAGGCAGAATACATTGCGGCATCAGCTGCTGCTAAAGAGGCCGTTTGGATGAGGAATTTCGTCCAAGAGTTGGGCGTTATTCCTGAAGCTGTTGGTCCAGTCCCGGTGTACTGTGACAACACGGGTGCCGTTGCTCAGGCAAAGGAACCAAGGTCTTATCAAAGATCCAAACACGTACTGAGGAAATACTACATCATCCGGGAGATCGTGGAAAGAGGAGACATCACTGACGAGAGAGTGGCCTCTGCAGACAATATCGCTGATCCACTTACTAAGCCCTTGCCAGGACCATTATTTGACAAACATCGCGAAGCAATGGGACTACGTAGTATGACTAGTTGGCTTTAGGGCAAGTGGGAGATTGAAAGAGTTGATGCCCCGTTAGCCAACTTGTGGCTAAAGGCTTTGAGAGTCTCTTTTTGTAAACAATCTTTGTTTAATATAATATACGTTCTTTAAATGGCGTTCACTTTATCTTATTATTATATAATGATATACTATTGCTATTTTGATAAAGACCTTGAATATACTAAAGTAAGATGAGATAGTGAATATAGAGAGATCACTATCATGAAACACATCTTATGTTCACTGTATATTCTAAACAGTTCCTAGTCAATTGAGCCGTCCACAAATAAGGATAAGGATCGCTCGAGGTTGAGACTAGCATTTGCGATGCCGAGTACCATGTTTCATTGATATGGAACATAGAGATGTTCAAAGCATGCAAATGGATATTCATATGATGAATGATCGAACTACCCTATTCGGACTTTCCAAGTGGTTATCACTTATCGAGTGGATATAGTCCGCGGTTTTGGTTGTACACCATTAGTCCTTATTACTTGAAACATCATTGAGACTCTATATGCTAGTACTGTGCTTTGACTCATTTACCGACTCTATTAGGGTAATCAGGTGTCGGGATTGGGTACAGTTACGACACATATAGGAGTCGATGCTTTGTTGTCAAGGATTTACCGCACACTTGCGAGTGTGGATATCCTATGCAATCTGAGGAGATATTAGTGTGACAAATCTCTGGCCAGAGTACATGATGTGCTTTAAGAAATGGTTTCTTAGTAGCACATGCGATGTCACTATTTGATCTTCAAGATGCATTGCATAGTTATCGAATCTCGAACGACTCTCGATTTACCAATGGTTGTTGATTCGATTGGGATATATGGTTGAAGGGATCGTACTGTGCGCTAACCAAAATCTACTGGTTCTTGCAGACACTATCAGTGATACCTAGGGAATCATGGGGCGATGTTGCTAGACGCTCTTACCATGATTCGATGGGCAAGTCGGAAATTATTGTTCCGAGTCACAAGGAGTTGTGAGCCCACGGCTAGCTGTATTCCTGAACCATTGAGGGTCATACAAGTAATGGATTTCTAATCCCTGTTGAGATAATTAAATTTAAAGAGTTAAATTTAGTGGATAAAGAAGTAGGACTTCTTATTTAAGAGTAGAGGGAGTAAGATTTCCTAAAATGACATAGTGATGGACATTTTTGGAAACCACTGAATTCGGATTCAGAAAATTTGTCTTGACTTTAAAAAGATGCAGAAATGGTTTCTGTGCACATTGGTGAAATTTTTTTATCAATCTGAGTCACGATGAATTTTATATTAATTTCTGAACATGCGGGCTTTGCTTGTCAGGCTTGAACTTATGACTAATGGGCCCTAAGCTGT
Source organism: Henckelia pumila (assembly GCF_033568475.1). Taxonomy (NCBI): domain Eukaryota; kingdom Viridiplantae; phylum Streptophyta; class Magnoliopsida; order Lamiales; family Gesneriaceae; genus Henckelia; species Henckelia pumila. The sequence goes on from NC_133121.1 coordinate 68,475,156, forward strand.
TAGTAGCCCACATTATAAATAAGTTATTGCAGTACAGAAATTGGACAACCAAGGTCATAATTTCGAAAACCTAGAGAGCTTTCTCTCAAGGAATTCGGCCGCCCCCCTTTCCTCACAGTGTTCGAAATTCAGTCTGCAAATTTCTGAATTTGCAGTCTGATTTAACAGATCAAATCTGTTCTATCTCATCGTAGAAACTTCTGATAGACTTTCTAGTGCAGTCTATCAGAGGGATTAAACTTCTGTTCGTGGACCTGATTGAAGAATTGTTCGTTCATCAGTTCCTGGGATATACAACAAGAGCAGATTAATCTGTTGGTGTCCATAATCTCGCATCGAGATTTTAAGGTAAAATTTACATTGTTTAAATTTTATGTTATCAATTTTAATCGTAGGAATTTGATACCCATGATATGTAATTGTTCCATATAAAATTTTAAAACTTCAGCTGCAATGGGTATCACTTTATTTTTCGATCCGGAGAATGACCGTGTTCCATCAAATCCTTCATCGAGAATCTACCTGATAACCATATCTTTGTTGACTGCAACATCCCTACGTCATTCCCAATGAGTAGGATGTCATCAACATAAAGCACTAAGAACGTTACCGCATCCTTAACTACTTTCTTGTACACGCACGGTTCCTCCGGGTTTTTGACGAAACCAAAGTCCTTTATTGTTTCATCAAATTTCTGGTTCCAACTTCTTGATGCTTGTTTGAGACCATAAATTGATCTCTGAAGCTTGCATACCTTATGCTCGCTTCCCATGGATGTGAATCCCTCGGGCTGCATCATATAGATTTCTTCCTTAATGTTTCCATTAAGAAATTCAGTCTTCACATCCATTTGTCATATCTCATAGTCATACCATGCTGCTATGGCAATAAGGATTCTTATGGACTTGAACATTGCGACTGGTGAAAAGGTTTCATCATAGTCAACTCTTTGTCTTTGAGTATAACCTTTTGCTACCAATCGTGCCTTGTAGGTAAGTACCTTACCATCAGGCCCAAGTTTTCTCTTGTAGATCCATTTACACCCTATTGGAACAATTCCATCGGGAGGATCTACTAAAGACCAAACTTGGTTTGTATGCATCGAGTCTATTTCCGACTGCATAGCTTCAAGCCATAAATTAGAATCCGCATCAGAAATTGCTTCCTTGAAGTTTCTTGGATCACATCCAATGTCGGGTTCACTTTGATCCCCTTCAAGAAGAAGACCATATTGAATAGGAGGTCTAGAGGTCCTCTCGGATCTCCTAGATATAGGCGTGTCCGTTGAAGGTTCTTGAGGTGTGTGGTCGTTATTTTGTATCTCGGGTTCTTCTCGAATTTCTTCGAGTTCCATCATCTTGCCTTTTTTATCTAATAAGAACTCCTTCTCCATGAAGGTGGCATTCCTCGAAACAAACACTTTTGTCTCATAAGGATGATAGAAATAATATCCGATTGAATTCTTCGAATATCCTACAAAATAACATAAGGTGGATCGACTATCCAACTTATCTCCCACTGTCTGCTTCACGTAAGCAGGACATCCCCAAATACTTAAGTACGAATACTTAGGAGCTTTGCCATTCCATAACTCGTATGGAGTTTTATCTACTGCTTTAGTGTGGACATTGTTCAACAACAATACCGCCGTTTCAAGCGCATAGCCCCAAAACGAAGGTGGAAGCTCAGTGAAGCTCATCATAGATCGAACCATGTCCAACAAAGTTCGATTGCGACGCTCCGAGACACCATTCAGCTAAGGTGTCATAGGAGGAGTCCACTGAGAGAGAATCCCATTCTCTTTTAGATAGCTCAAAAACTCGGTACTTAAGTATTCTCCACCTCGATCCGATCGAAGTGCTTTAATACTTCTACCTTGTTTGTTTTCTACTTCAGCCTTAAATTCTTTGAACTTTTCAAATGATTCAGACTTATATTTCATTAAATATAAATACCCATACCTCGAATAATCATCACTAAAGGTAATGAAGTAGGTGTGTCCAAATTTAGTACCGATACTAAATGGTCCACAGACATCTGTATGGATCAAATCCAACAGGTTTTGACTATGCTCAGGCTTCCCTTTGAAAGGAGATTTAGTCATTTTTCCTTTTAGGTAGGACTCACAAGTAGGTGGAGAGTTAATATCAGACATATCAAACATGCCCTCTCCCACTAGCTTGTTCATCCTCCTTGAGGAAATATGACCTAGCCTAGCATGCCAAAGGTTTGCCGGGTTTTGACTATCGTTTTTTCTTTTATTTGTTGTTACCGGTTTATCAACATAATTAATTGGAACCTATTTTAATTTTAAGTTATATAGATCGTTTTCAAGTTGTCCACATCCAATCAAACATTCATTCTTGTAAATATTGCAAATCTCATTCACAAAATTACAAGAAAAACCATCTCTATCAAGCATAGAAACAGAAATAATGTTTTTAACTAAATCTGGCACAAATAAAACATATCTCAAAAATAACTTAAAATTGTTCTGCAAAACTAAATAAACATCTCCCACTGCTTTGGCTTCAACTCTGGAACCATTTCCAAGCCTCAGCTGGGTCTCACCCATCCTAAGCTTACGACTTCTTGTCATCACCTGCAAATCATTGCAAATGTGAGATCCACATCCGGTATCCAATACCCAAGAAGTAGTATTAAGTGAAACATTTATTTCAATATAAAACATACCCTTTGCAGTTCGCAACTGCTTGAGGTATTCCTTGCAGTTACGTTTCCAATGACCGGGTTTCTTGCAGTGATGGCAAACATCTCCAGATATGTTCACGTTTGAAGCTTTTGTCTTGGCCTTATTTTGTGATACAATTTTCTTGGGTGGGGCAGAACGTTTCTTACCCTTTCCACTTGGTCCCTTCTTGGAGTAAGAAGAGGAGCCAACCAAGAGTACCGGTTTATCTTTCTTTAATGTGGCCTCATAAGACACAAGCATATTGACCATCTCTTCAAGGGTGGCCTCTATCTTGTTCATATTGAAGTTCACCACAAATCCGTCAAACAACGAAGGAAGGGAAAGAAGCAACAAGTCCGCGTTTAGTTCATGCTCCAAAGTCAAATCGAGTATTACCAATTTTTCAATGAGCCCAATCATGTGTACCCCATGCTCACGGACCGAAGTCCTATCTCGCATGCGGCATGTCATGAGCTCTTTGACGGTGGCATACCTCTCCGACCTTGACTGAGCTCCAAAAAGTTCCTTGAGGTGCATGTGTATGTCAGCAGCATTCACGGCATCCTCAAATCACCTCTGGAGTTCATCAGACATTGAAGCTTGCATATAGCATTTAGCCTTGACATCATGGTCCCACCATTGATCAAGTTTTGCCAATTCTTCTGGACTTATATTAGCCGGTGCTTCCTTTGGAGGATTTTTTTCTAACACGTAGAAAATTTTCTCCGAGTTTAGAACAATCTTTAATTTACGGAACCATTCCGTATAGTTTGCGCCAGTCAATTTGTTTTGTTCGAGAATTGAGTATAGTGAATTGCGCGAATTCATTGTAATGAAATATTGAAAAGAAACAGACAAAAATCAGTGATTGTTTAATTAATTTACTAAGACAAAAAATATGGCAAAATTTAATTTTATGAATTTCACTCCCACTATTTTAACGATTTCACTATCCTCTAGTGAAAACGGAAAACTTGTTTCCTTAGTGGGAACATGGAGTCCAATTGACAAACTATAGTCCCGAATAATATCAGCCAACCATAATTTTCAAAAGGTAGAGCCCAATTGCTTCCAAAGCAACCCCCATGTTTTTACCTCATGTCCAATAAGGGCCCAATAATATGACGTCGTTTAATGTGACATGTCAAGATGACCCATCATTATTAAGTTGTGATGGACGGTCGCCATGTGGATCTTCAATAATATGAGCCAATCCCATGAGAGTTCCACCCAACTTACAACATGTGTCGATCCAATGTATAGCTTTCCGACGAACGGCCCCCCCCAATAATATGAGCCGGACCGTGCCCGCGGGTAGAATCTCATACATTGATCGTTGATGGAAGGTAGGAATATTTAAACAATATTTAAATTCCCTTTTGTTTATCTTGATATCAATTTTAAATCATATTTAAAATGAGGGATTTTTAATTTTTTAAAATCTGTCTCATCATGTAATTTATGTATGCTTGCGGGATTCATACAATTTAGTCTAAACATGCATACATCAATAATATCATATATTATTTAAGGATGATCGATCCCATTATCTAATCGGCCCGTGGTTGCCAATCACGAGTCTAAGTCCAATCCTAGGTGATATGCAAGTATGCAATGCAATCCTATTACATTGAGCTTCCATTTACATTTCTTCGGTCTTTATCGTCTGCTGGGCCCACCATTGTCTTCAAATATTTATCTCCCAATAAGTCTAACAAATTTACAATAAATTTCGATGATAAGTAGGGGATACATATTTAAGGGGTGGGAACGGGCCATAAACCAAGCCCACTTTTTATTAAAAATGACAATTCTAGTTGGGCCATAAACCAAGCCCATTAATAAAATCCAACAACAATAAAACCAAATGTAAACTACCAAACATACACCTACAATATTGGTCATGACAATCGATCATCCTTTTATCCAATAATTAATTCAATAATTAAAACATTGGATAACGAGCAATGGCATCATAATTAAAAGATAAAATCATATTTTATCTAATACATTCATAAGATCATATCTTATCATCAATTGTACCAAAATAATTAATTTTAAAAAATCTAATTTAACGGATAAGATTTACAAATTTTCCAAAAATTCAAATTTATCCAAAAATCAATTTTAAAAATTTCGGACTCAAACAATTTGATCCGATGCCTCGTGGACCAATCAAAAACAATTTTCGATCGGACCAAAAACTAAAATTCCAAAATATTAAAATTTTAATTAAAAAATCAATTTTAATTTTTCCGTGCTGCCCGGGACAATCCCGGGCAGCCCGCGCCCCAAAATGGGTCCCGGGCAGGGCAGCCCATCGCTGCCCCTTGGGCAGCGACGATCGCTGCGCTGCCCCGGGCAGCGACGATCGCTGCCCGATGTGCACATTAAAATTTAATTTTAAATTTTTGTTTTTGTTTCAAAAACCCGAGGCCAAAAATTTTATACAATTGATTAATTTAATCATTTGATCTGAGAGCAACCTGGCTCTGATACCACTGTTGGAATACGTGTTCTGATCAATTAAGAATTGATACCCGGTGTAGCGGAAGTTTAAAAATTTTATTTTTATATATGAAACGATTCCATATCATGGGTATCAAAACTTTACGATTAAATTTTGCAAGTAAAAATAAAATCACAATTAAATTTTTACCTCTTCAAGCAACGACTTGATTATGGACACCAACAGAATTTAATCTGCTCTTCTTGTATATCCCGGGAACCGATGGCTTCACGATCAATCTCCGGAATCAGGTCCACGAACAGAAAACAGAAACCCTCTGATTGATTGCACTAGAAATCAATCATATGTTTATCGATGAGAATAAACAGATTTGATCTGTCAATTCAGAATGTAATTTTCCGCAAAAATCACAAACTGAATTTTCCCAAAAAAGGACAGAGGATTTCGAAAATCCCCTTGAAATAATATGAGTGATTTTCAAAAATTGCTAGAATGAATTCTTGTGATTTTCGAACACTACTCATCTATTTATAGATAATTTTTAGACTAGATTAAGTTATGATTGTATTAGGACTCTAACTCCTTAGGGCCCACAATCCATAACTTAAGCCCAACAAGCCAAGCCCGTTATTATAGAAATTAATATAAAATTCATCATGACTCCGATTGATAAAATGATTTCACCAATGTGCACAGAAACCAATTCTGCACATTTTAAAGTCAAGATAATTTTTCTGAATCCGAATTCAGTGATTTCCAAAAATGCCCATCCCTATGTCATTTTAGAAAATTCCACTCCCTTTTAGTTAAGAAGTCCAACTTCTCTTTCATTAAATTTAACTCTTTAAATTTAACTATCTCAACGGGGTTTAGTAATTCATTACTTGTGTGACCCTCAATGGTTCAGAGATACAGCTAGCCGTGGGCTCACAACTCCTTGTGTCTCGGAACAACAATTTTCTACTTGCCCAACGAATCATGTAAGAGCATCTAGCAACATAGCCTCATGATTCCCTAGGTATCACTGATAGTGCCTGCAAGAACCAGTAGATTTTAGTTAGCGTACAGTACGGTCCCTTCATCCATATATCCCGATCGAATCAACAACCATTGGTGCATCGAGAGTCGTTTGAGATTCGATAACTATGCATTACATCTTGGAGATCAAATAGTGACATCGCATGTGTTACTAGGAAAACCGAGTAACCTAAAACACATCATGTACTCTGGCCAGAGATTCGTCACACTAATATCTCCTCAGATCGCGTAGGATATCCACTCTCGCAAGTATGTGGTGAATCCTTGACAACAAAGTATCGACTCCTATATGTGTCGTAACTGTACCCAATTCCGACACCTGTTGACCCCAATAGAGTCGGTAAACGAGTCAAAGTACAGTACTAGCATATAGAGTCTCAATGATGTTTCAAGTAGTAAGGACTAATGATGTACAACCAAAACCGCGGATTTTATCCACTCGATAAGTGATAACCACTTGGAAAGTCCGAATAGGGTAGTTCGATCATTCATCATATGAATATCCATTTGCATGCTTTGAACATCTCCATGTCCATTACCAATGAAACGTGGTACTTGGCATCACAAATTCTAGTCTCAATCTCGAGCGATCATTATCCTTATTAGCGGACGGCTCAATTGACTAGGAACTGTTTAGAATATACAGTGACTATAAGATGTGTTTCATAATAGTGATCTCTCTTTATTCACTATCTCATCTTACTTACACTACAGTATATTCAAGGTCTTTATCAAAACAACAATAGTATATCACAATATAACAATATGAAGAAAGACAAAGAAAATGCCATTAATGAATGTAAATTATATTAAACAAAGATTGTTTATACATAGAGTCACAAAAGCCCTTAGCCACAAGTTGGCTAACCGGGCACCCACTCTTTCAGACTTGACCTATAAAGGTACGTAAGTACTGACTGAGATACCCAGCTGAGTATGCATTCTTATGTGTTGCCTTTTATCTGCCATGATATGAATGTATTTACTGTTCATATGACGCATGATCATTTATCATGTTGATCTGTATCTCCTTCAAGATAACCATAGTTTAGTTGGGTCGCTCAGCCCTATATTGTAGACGATTGGACGTCACGAGTCACATGGCCTACGGACACGAAAGGCTGTGATGTTCAAGGATATTCCCAATCGACATCCGAATGTCGTGCTAGTAGTCTAGAGGGGTACTTTTGAGTTATACTAGCCACCTTGGCGCCTCCAGTCTGAGCTCCGAGGCGAGGAGCAGCACCGTTGAGATTCTCGGTCGTCTGGTTTATTGGTTTTATTCTGTTTTGGTTTGTTACACTGTTATTTGATTTGGTTGTAACTTAAACATCATTTTAGATTGATGTTTCAGAATTGGAATTTATGTTTTCCGCTGAATTACTGATTATTTCCATTTAAGATTTAAATTGCATGCGTAAAGATTGCTTAGTAGGTTATTCCGGTGCTGGTCGCTATATTGCTCGATAACTTGTTTTGTCAATTTCATAGTATGTCTATGTACTGGAAGTTTGATTGGAGATCTGTTTGCCATCAGATAAGAGTAGATATCAAGATATTCAGGAGTGTTTCTGTAGTAGTCCAGTTTCATTTTTACAAGATTAATTTGAATAAACGTGTTTAGATCAAGTAAAACATGATTAAGGGATTTTAATTTTATCAAACAGACCAAGAAATCGGATCCAGAATGTCCAAAAATGGTTAGTGGGCTTTATTGGGCTCAGGTAGTTTGGATGGTCCGAACTACAAAGCTTAAAGGGCTCGGATGGTCCGAAGCGTTCGGATGGGGCGAAGTAGTTCGAAAGCTCTAAAGAGTTCGGATCGTCCGAATCAGAGATCGGATCATCCGAACAGAGTTAGGCCATATGCATTATCGACGTGTCATCTTGCTCGGACACGCAAGAGTTCGGATCGTCCGAAGGTGGGATCGGAGCATCCGATCTTTGCATTTCTGCAACGTGGCTTGCATGCAAGTTTGGAGCATCCGAAGAAGAGTTCGGATCGTCTGAACTCCGCCTATAAATAGGGCATCCGAGGCTCATTTATAACTTGACTATTCACAAACTTCCTATCTCGTTTCTTGAGTAGTTTAGGGGCTTTCCAGCCTTCTTTGGCAAGCGACGGGCCTTGGCGAGGCGTCTCTGGAGTAGTAGCCAAGTTCCGGGGCATTCGACATCAACGAGCTTACGACGGATGAAGGTATAACCCTAGATCCTATAAATAGTTTGGGTGTATCTATTAGCTTAGTTAAATCTTTTAGATATTGTTTAGTGATATAGTAATATTGTGATTATAGGCTTGGACTATAAAGCTGGTGTAGCCTGCCTATTAGTATTAAGGTACAAAAGTACTGTTCGAGATACCCTTACTGGGTATGCATATATTATGTGTTGCATCATTTATATGACATGACTTTATCTGCATATATTATGTCACGTTATTATGCTTCATGCATGATCATCTTGAGCTTGTATCCTTGTGATATCTTGTAGTATGGTTTTCACCCTATCTTGTTATTGGATGGTTGGACACGTAGATTCGTGATCAGGTCACCTATATCTACTGTTGGGTATGTGAGCCACCTCCTGGTGCGACGTCGCAGAGTGGTACATACCTAGGGCTCGAGTCTGTTTTTGATTATAGATTCTTGACCCCGAGTCTTGGTAACCCATACACTTGCATTCATGCACATATAATATTTGTATACTCACGCTCTCGTGCTAAGTGCAGTTCGCTCACGTGTTTTATTTCTGTGATTATCGAACACCCTATTCGATGGGACAGGTCTTAGGTTAGATAGCGCAGAAGATGCTGGGAGATCCTAGGTGCCGAGTCTTTTTGAGGAGTTTATCCTTGTGGTGGTGGTTATTGTTTCAGGGGTGTGGTTACTGAGAATATTGTTATTCGATATGGTTGTAATAAATTAAGTTTGCAGATTTATTCTCTTGGGATTGTATAAATTTATCAGTTTTCGCAGTTTAACTCTGATTATGTTTTTATTAATATTATTGCATGTTTAGTTCTGATTAGTAGGTGATCACGATGTGGGTCACTACAGTTTAAGTATAAGGTTTATACCTTATAGGTTTCCAGTAGTGCCATTTGTTTTGAAAAATGCGCCAGATGTGTTCATGAAAATTTTCGTGATGAGTTTTTTAGACTACTTAAATGAGCGTGCTTTGGAAGTTGTCAACGACAAATTGGTCTTTTCGACAGTGTGCTTGATGTATCTTTACTGAGATCATTGTAGAAGCTAAGTTTTATATCTGTTCGAAGCACATTTTCATGCTGGTTTAATATTTGTTGAAAGATCTATTCGTAACATAGATCAATAAGTTCATGTATTTTGGATTAAGATTGTTCTGTTGGGTTTCGATCGGTGACTAACATGAGGTATTAGGAAGTTACTTGTGTGATTGAGTATAGTTGTACTCCATAGTGGTTAGGAGTTTGAGTTGAATCTCAGTCTCATTGTAATTAATGTGGTTACATTCTCAGGTATGACCCAGACCTAATTTCGAGGATGAAATCTCTTAAGGTGGGGAGAATGTAATAACCCGAGTTCCATTTCACATGTTCAAAAGTGACAATAAGTTTTAAAAGTGTCAAAACATGATTAAGAATTCAATATTTGGGAAAAATAAGTGGAAAATCAGCTCTAAAATGTCCGAAAATATTAGGAAGGGTCCCGAGGGCTCGAACAATTCGGAATTAACCGAACCAGTTCGAAAGGAGAAGAAGCAATTTGGACCTTCCAAAATATTTCGGACAGTCTGATCTCAACAGCCCCTTGAGGTATTAAAATGAGTTATGTGCATTGAAAGTGAGGTGCAGTTCGGACCCTCCGAACTCTAGCTGTCAAAATGTTTTCTACACGTGGAATTCATCCTTAGATCAGAGCTTCCAAACCTAGATCGGACCTTCTGATCCCTGGCCTATAAATAGGCGTACAAACCTCAGTTTTAGATGCAAAAGTGGAGAGGATTTCAAATATTAGTCCATATTTTTAGTGTTTCCAGCCATATTATTGAGGTTCGGGCACTAGCGAGGTGCTACAGATCTTATAGCGGAGCTGTGCTTGGGTCAGGTCCTTCGACAGCAGTGGGCTGACGATGGACGCATGTATAATACTAGACTCTAGCAGCTTTTGGCAGTTGCTATTAGTCTAGTTAAAAATTTTAGATAAGTTATAGTGATATGATATTCACTTGACTTGTAGGCTTGCACTATAAACAGTTGTTCAGCTATACCAGTAGTTGAGGTACATAAGTACAGACTGAGATAGCCAGCTGAGTATGCATGTTTATGTATTGCATTATTATCTGAATATGATGAATGATGTTATTGTTCATGATTATGTATGCGGCATATACATATGATGTTGAGCATGTTATCCTTTTGAGATAACCTGCTATTTCTAGGGTCTCTCAACCGTAGTGTTCCCTTGTACGATTGGGTACCGTGTAACATTCATTGGATCGATGGGACAACGTGTGTGGTTTTCCCAAGACGTTGATGGTCTAAGATCGGGTTCATTATTTGTGACACCCACTAGATCTTTGGAGAAGCGTGCGCATACTAGAGTCACCTATGTTTTGAGCTTGATATTCCAAATCTTGATCCCAGTTTACTAGAGAATTAATATTTCATGTTGCATGCATCATTTAGACTTATGTACTCATATTTAAGTACTGAGCATTAGCGCTCACGTCCCTGCTTTTATCTCGGTTATCCCATTTGACGAGGCAGGTTTGCAGGTAGACCAGAGGGAGAGATCAGTGGTTGGTCAAGTGACCAAGGCTTGGTAGCAGGGGTCGCCGGCGGATCATAGTTTAAGATATTTCGGTATTCTTTATTTATTCGGTTGGGTTGTTTATTAATTCTTGGGTTTTGTATTAATTTTTCCAGTTGTATTCTGTCAGATTGTTATTTATTTAAGTTCCACGGTTAGCTCTGATTATGTTTTCTATTTTAAGTTAATTGCATACTCAAGTTTCTGATTAGCAACTGATTTGGGTCGGGTCACTATACCACACAATTAGATAGTATCTAATTTCACAATCAGCTCGTTTACTCTAATCATTGTGCTCAAAAGTGTCTCAATGCAAATAAATAATTATATCAAGAATAGTGAATGGCATCCAAGAAATTCAAGAACACGTATAACAACCATTATTTTCCTCATGCAAACTTAAATGGGAAACAAATTAGTGCGTTTAATCAATAGATATAGGACCAAGTATAATACAAAAATGCCTAAATCATATCCGTTCTTGTAAAAATATATCTTGATGTCAAGTGAAATTCACATAGTATGTAGGAATTATTTGTCCATTCAAATTCACCAAATTCACACAATCGTTTTCCAAATATTTAAACTGGAATATGGTCACGGATGATGTGCAGTAAGATGTATAAATTTTTTGGAATATTCTTAGTTGTCTGACTCACTTTTCTCATCATTGGTCGCACTAACATTTCTTTCACGACCTTGACACGAAAAAAGATACTTTTTTATATTACGATGAACAACAACGCATAAGTTATACAAAACTGAAGAAAATGACTCACAATCATGCAATAACAAAAAATTAACAAAATAAAACAAATAAACCCACCAAACTTCAAACGGTGCATTGTCCTCAATGTACTGAAGCAATATAAACTGAGGAATGCACATACCTTGGGAAACGACCATCGGTGGTTGTAGCCATCCTCATAGTCAGACTCCTAAAGTGGCGGTATACATTGAGGTGACCATTGTGGATGGTGTGGGAAAGGAATAGCAGAGGAGGAGTTCACTAGAAATTGCTGGGATAGAACCGATGTGAAGTTCATGAAACCCATGAAAACATCGGATCGGTGGCAGAATTCATCCTTTTTTTGCCACTGCTATCTTCCTTCCTGAATTATAAGGGACACTCAGTGGTTGTATTGCTGCCTATTGGTGATTTTCTAGTGTTGGTTTTAAAGTGACCCGCACCGTGATCACATAATGATTAGAAACCTAAGCATGCAATTAAGCTTAAACATAAAAACCAAAATCAGAGTTACTATGGAAACTTAAACAATCTATGATCCAACAGAAAACAACTTAAATTATTACAACCATATCGAATAAATATAGAATAAAATCTTAATATAGAAATCTCTGGTGACCCCTGCTACCAAGCCTTGGTCACTGACCAATCACTGATCTCGCTCTTGGTCCACCTACAAACCTGCCCCGTCGAATGGGGTGTCCGAGATAAAAGCAGGGACGTGAGTACTAACGCCCAATACAAAAATATCGAGTATAAAAGTCTATATGATGCATGAAACATGAAATATGAATGCTCTGTAAACTAGGATCATAACTGGAATTGAAACGACTCTAACTTCTAACTTTTAAATAAATAAAGAAAATACGGAAAATTTTAAAAAATTTTGGCATGACCTATTTGTTTGAATAATAAAACTACCTGTCTCAAATAGCAGTTTAAATAAACCTCAACCCGAGGTGAACAACAAACACAAGCATGCAACACAATATCTAATTCGATGCCAGACGAAGGGACAAAAGTATAATGTTTACATGCCAACATAATTCGCAGGGAATATCACATCCTGCCACTGAAAGGGGAAACAACAACGACACAGTATAATTATTACATAGACATAAATGCAGAAAAAAAAAGAAAAGAGCTGCAATGGTCAGGGTGTGCCTCCGAACACCTATGTGCCCTGGAAATCCTGCCCCGCAGCCTCATCCAAATGCTCACCTGCACCAAGCATAGTAGTGAGCTTAAAAGCCCAGCAAGATTTAAATAATACAGCAAGGGTTCAAAATAATGCATAAAGTCAAGACATGCCCGAAGTAAAAACAATAGCAACATGCGATAGAAAACACATTCATGAAACATTTATCCTTTACTTTACTATTGATTTTGGATCCTCGACTGTGACTATGATTTCGATCGATCGATGGCTATAGTATACAATGCCGGCAAGGAAGTCAAGATTTCTCCGGACCCCTCATTTCCCTTTAATTGGTAGGGAAATCGAGATTGCTCCCGACCTCGTACTACACGTCCATTTGGTAGGGAAATCGAGATTGCTCCCGACCTCGCACTACACGTCTATTTGGTAGGGAAACCGAGAGGTCTCTCGACCTCGTACTACACGTAATTTGGCAGGGAAACCGAGATGTCTCTTGACCTCGTACTACACGTAATTTGTCAAGTGAATCAGGGCATCCCCCGACCCAACATTGCACGTACAAGTCACAACCAACTCACTTCATTGTTTAACCTTTTCTTTCATTCAACAATTTCTCATTTCAACATTTAATCCTTTACAAACATTTCTTTTGATACTATACTTCGGGACTAGAATATTAAATAAATTTTGAAGTCACACACGCGAATAAATGACGTTGAATAATGTAAACGAAATAAACTCAAAAGATAGCATAACATAAATTTTATGGATGATTGCAGTGTAGGGGAGCACCCTAGGCTTAAAGCTTTACTCCCATTTTATTAAGTTTACGCTCATAAGGCCCAACTCGAGCGGTTAACCCATAAAATCCAAAACTCATCCTATTAAAATCCAAAAGGTTTCCCGTTTGAACCAGAACTTCAAACACACCTTAAAATACTCTAAGAACCAGTATTTACATTTTTATAATGGTCCAAACCAACTCAAAAACTTAGACACCCGGACAGCCCGTAAACAAGGGAAAAATCTGCTCACGTCACTCTAACTTCAAACGTACATAACCCAATCGATTTTTATCCGAAATAGGCCCAATTTACGCCGACACGATCCTTACATCCTATAATTTAAGAAAATCAGAAGTAACCCCTGTCCAGGCCTCTAAAACCGAACCCACCATAATTATTTCCCAAGACTTGACGCAACGGTAAAAATTCTGTTTTGACACCTTTGAAGCTAAGGTCACTCAAAATTACTCCTCATGCTCTAACCCTTCAACAACCCATCCAAGCGACTCATTAGCATCCCAATATGTCAATCTATGGCCCTTGAACTAGTCTCTTGCCCGATGCTATCTCATTACATTTGTTTCATCCAATACGATTACCCGGCGCCCTCAAACTCTTCAATCCAACACCTCAACCAAAATTCTATTGGACCAGCCCCTATCATGCACCCCAAACCTCATTCAAAACACATGTTTAAGACCCATGAACACCCCATGGGCAGCCACTCCACTCCTTTCATCCATATCCTCCAAAACTTCAATTCAAACGCCACAAACTCAAAGCAATTTATAACATTTCAATGCATAAGCATCAAAAAACTTGACCAACACCATGAGGAGCTTAAAACCATCATACACCCACCTCAAGTGAACAAACCACAGCAATATACATACTGAATTTTTATCAATTTGCCAATACATTTCAAATTATGCAAGATTTCCACCTCATTTCAATCAATAAAACATTCTAGCAATGATAGAAGCAAAATTTCGAAATTCAAAGCTACCCCTACTGAAAATTCGATCCATACACACCCCTCATGCACGAAATATTGTCAAAAATTCGAAATCAAGGTGAAGAACCAAGAGAAATACATATCATATGCTTGGGTTTTAAAAGAGAAGAGAATTTCTTGCCTAGACTTTGCAAATCCAAGAAAAGAATGGGGCGGACAAGGGCTGTGGCTCACAACCAGCAGCAACTTGGGCTCCTCAAGGTGGTCCTAGGGTGACTTCATGGCGGCTAACGGAAGGGAAGGATGGCCGGAGTTGAAGGGAGAAGGGGAATGGTGAAGCCGATGGTTTTCTTGGGGAGGAAGTGGAAAGAGGCGTGAAGATGGGATGGTGGGAGAGTATGAGGCAGCTAAGGAGAGATTAGGTGTGTTAGGGTTTAAGTTTGTATGTAATATAATATGTGTATGTATGTATAGGTGTGAGTGTGTGAGAGTAGGACTAGTCAAAAGTGTTTTTTGACCAAGTAAAAGTGGCTAGAATTGATTTTAAAATTTTTTCTTGTAGAATTCCCTCTAATTTAAATATCTAAGTCTAGAACCCTAAATTTTAAATGCCAAGAATGAAATTTCACTTGTCCGGGTCCAAAAAGGCTAAATTGGGAAATTTAAAGAATTACGCACGAAAATGCTCTTACGCGATTTTCTTGAGTGGAAAAATCTAAAATAAATATTTTTATTTTATTTTCCTCACCTCTCAAGAAATTTAGGTCACCTAAATTAAAATAAAGAATTTTCCCGTTGTGTCCGCCTTGTAGAGAAAACAGAGATTGGATGAATAATTGTATTTGAATGAGTTTACAGACTACAATATTTATACAGTTTTCTATCCTTAATTACAAGGAAATCCTATTAACAAGAGCAGGATTTTGAGGCTAGCTGTTACAGAATTGTTGAGAAGAATCTGGTAGAGATATTATTAGTTTGTATTCTCTAACAGGCCCCCGCAAGACGGTGCTCCCATTGGAGATGCCGATCTTGGACCGCAGATTCTTGAATGGAACAACTGATATTGGCTTGGTTAAAGCATCAGTAAGTTGATCTTTGGAAGAGATGTGAGTGACAATAAATGATCCTCGAGTAACATGGTCATGAACAAAGTGATAGTCTATGGCAATGTGTTTCATTCGAGAGTGAAACACGGGATTGACTGAGAGATATGTTGCACCAATGTTGTCACAAAAAATTGTGGGAGAAGGGAGGCCGACAATGTGCAACTCTTGTAGTAGATTCTTGACCCAAAGGACTTCAGTGGCACATGAGGCAAGGGAGCGATATTCGGCTTCGGTTGATGATCGAGCTACTGTTTTCTGCTTTTTCGAGCACCAAGAAATAGGATTTCCGCCAAGATAGACAATAAATGCTGAGGTCGAAGTGCAGTCATCACGATTTCCAGCCCAATCGGCATCAGTGAATGCAGTGACTTCATGTTTCTGATGACGTTTGAGGAAGAGCCCGTGATGAATCGTGCCTTTGAGATACCGTAAAATGCACTTAGTTGCTGTCCAATGATTTTCAGTTGGCTTGTGCATGAACCGTGCCAATTTGTTGATTGTAAAGGAGACATCTGGCCGGGTGAGAGATAGGTATTGAAGTGCACCTATGACCTGCCTGAATTTGGTTGGATCTGTAGGTGCAGAGCCATCAATAAGCTGCAATGATGTTGTGGAAGACATTGGTGTGACACAATCTTTAGCATTAGTCATGTTAGTTTTGGCCAGCAGATCTTGAATGTACTTGTGTTGAGTTAATAATAGCCCATCTTCGGTTGGAAGAACCTCAATGCCAAGAAAATAGTGAAGATCGCCAAGGTCTTTAACTGAGAAGCGAGTAGCGAGAGAAGGAAGAAACTTGTTAAGGAAGCTGGTGTTGTTACCTGTGACTATTAAGTCATCCACATAAACCAAAAAATATAGGGTAATATGTGATGTATGATAAATAAACAAGGAAGCATCACTGTGAGAATTAAAAAACCCATAGGAGATTAAAAATTCCTTAAGCTCGTCGTACCAAGCCCGTGGAGCTTGTTTAAGACCATATATTGCTTTTCTCAATTTGCATAGAAAGGTTGGCTTGGATTGATCGATAAATCCCGGAGGCTGATGCATGAAGACCTCTTCCGAAAGGGTGCCATGAAGAAATGCATTGTTGACATCCAACTGTTGGAGTGGCCAGCCGTTTGATATGGCAATAGAGAGAACGGTTCGAACCGTAGCTGGCTTTACAACTGGACTAAAGGTTTTATGAAAATCAATACCTGGTCTTTGGTGAAATCCTTTTGCCACTAGACGTGCTTTGTAACGAGATATGGAGCCATCGGGATTTCGTTTGATTCGAAATACCCATTTGCAGCCGATGATATTCGATGAGGTAGTAGGGGGCACTAGTTCCCATGTTCCATTTCGAAGAAGAGCCATAATTTCATCAGACATGGCCTGCCTCCATTCAACTATTTTGATTGCTTTGGAGACACAAGTTGGTTCAATAGATTCCGGGAGAGGATGAGCAGTGGTTGTAAGATGGGCATTTTTTGTTTTGAAAATATTATTTTTTGATCTAGTTATCATGTGATGAGATTGTGTGTTGCTAGTGTTGGATGTTGTTGTCAGTGTAGAAGAAGAGGGATTACCTGTATCGACAGAAGTGACTGGCGGTGAAATGATGACTGGTTGCGGCAGAAGATGCACCGGAGCCTCCATAGCAGTAAGATCTGGACACTGTTGCATAGGAGAAGAAATTGGACACGAAATGGAATATGTGGTGAGAGGAGTAGACCAATTGGTGACAGATATGTTAGAGGGATTTGTTGAGAAGGGAAATTCATTTTCAAAAAATCTAACATGTCGGGATGTATAAATTTTATTATTCGTTAAGTCCATGCAAAAATACGCACTTTGATTAAGTGAGTAGCCAAGAAATATGCAAGGGGTGGATTTTGGTTCAAGTTTATGTGAAGTATAAGGTTTTAGCCAAGGAAAGCATAAGCAACCAAAAACTCGAAGTTTATTATAATTGGGTGTGTGGTTAAATAATTTTTCATATGGAGAAAGAAAGTTAAGATTTGGGGTTTGAAGATGATTTATTAGATAGACCGCAGTTTGGAAGGCATAAGACCAATATTCAAGTTTAATTTTTGATTGATGGAGAAGAGTTAGACCGGTATGCACAATATGTTTGTGACGACGTTCAGAGATTCCATTATGTTGAGGTGTGTAGGGTGATGTCTTAAGATGTTGAATTCCCATGGTGCTAAAGAAATTTTTGAGAGCAGTGTATTCTCCACTACCATCGGAATAGACAGAGATGATGGGACGACCAAAATATTTTTCAACAACTGCTTTAAATTTGTGAAAAATATTTGAGACGTCAGATTTAAATGGTAGGGGATAAAGCCACGTATATTTTGTAAAGTGATCAATAAAAATAACATAATACCTAAATCCATCAATAGATTGTATTGGAGATGGACCCCAAACATCGGTGTAAATAAGATCAAGAGGACCACGACTTTCTAAGCTAGACTCACCAAATGGCAGTCTCTGACTCTTATTACACATGCAAGAATGACAAATGAAATCAGTGGAGAGTGAAGGGGAAAGAGAAACTAAGCCAGACTGAGCAAGATTGTGGATTATTTTTTAGGATGGATGACCAAGACGTCCGTGCCAAATAGTTGGAGAAGTTTTTGCAAGAGTCCCCGTTGATAATGCTATGGTTTGTCCTTTATTTGCATCATTCTGGTGCGCCAAATAGTTGGAGAAGTTTTTGCAAGAGTCCCCGTTGATAATGCTATGGTTTGTCCTTTATTTGCATCATTCTGGTGCGGCAATTCATAGAGATCATGCCGGTTCCTTCCACGAAGTAGAGGAGTCCCCGTGTGTAAGGCCTTGACAATAAAATGAGAAGGAAAAAACTCAATAGAAGTTTGATTAGTGTGACAAAATTGAGATACCGAAATAAGATTGTGATTGATGGAGGGAACACATAAGACATTTTTGAGATAAAAAGGAGAGAAGTTGACAGAACCCGTGTGAGATATTTTTAAACCTGTACCGTCACCAATGCAAATATCCTCGGGACCTTCATATGGTTGATGGAGAGAAAGGTTGGTCATGTGAGGTGTGACATGGTGTGAGGCACCCGAGTCGAGAATCCATGGAGTAATGGTTGGGGCAGCGGAATGTATGGCAGTGTGGTTGACAGAAGGTCGTGAAGGGTGAAGGTGAGGGAAGAGTTTGTAGCATTTGTTGGCTGTATGACCAGGCCTATCAAAGAATTGGCAGGTGATCGGATTGTGTACTGCTGAGGTGGATTACTGTTTTGGGCCTTTAAATGGGGTTCGGGGAGTTGGTAGTAGTCCAGGAGCTGGTGAGGAGGCTTTGGGCTTTGGGAAGCGGTGGTGTGGAGACAAATGTTGTGCTAGGTTTGCGGTGGGTGGGTTTGAGATGGAGTTGTGTCTTTCATTTTGAAGGAGGAAGGTTTCATGATCGATGATCTTATCGAACAATTCTTCAAATGGAACAATGGAGTCACGAGTGCGCAATGCGGCGATGAGCTCATTGTAGGCAAGGCCTAAACCTCGAGTTGCATAGATAAGTAAATCTGCGTCGATAGGAGGACTACCAAGGACGGTGAGTTCGTCGACAATCTGTTTGATTGTCACAAGGAAATCAGTAACAGAGAGATCTCCACGAGTTGTCATGGACAGTTTATCTTTGAGATAAATCATATGGGTGGTCGATCTTTTGGCATACAGACGAGAGAGTCGAGTCCATGCATCATGACTCGTTGAAGCTGAAGATACCAATGGAATCACTGATTCACTGAGAGATGCTAGAATTGCATGAAGAATGAGTTGATCTTGACGACGCCAGAGGCAATAGTTGGGATTCGAAACCGTTTGGTTATCTTGCTGCAGTGTTGAGGGAGGACATGAAAATGTTCCATCAAGATAGCCAAGAAGATCGAGGCCGAAAAGAAGTGCACTGAACTGGGCTTTCCATGAGAAGTAGTTGGATTTGGTTAGTTTAAGAGGAAGTTGAGATGCTGCATTAATAGTGATGAGGGTTTGAGAATTATTAACAGAAACATTTGTGACAGTGGTACTTGGTGGAGAGGTCATTTAGAAAGAAAAAAAAGAAAGTGGATCAGTCTCGTTGGAGAGTGACTTCTGATACCATGTAGAGAAAACAGAGATTGGATGAGTAATTGTATTTGAATGAGTTTACAGACTACAATATTTATACAGTTTTCTATCCCTAATTACAAGAAAATCCTATTAACAAGAGCAGGATTTTGAGGCTAGCTGTTACAGAATTGTTGAGAAGAATCTGGTAGAGATATTATTTGTTTGTATTCTCTAACACGCCTTTGCCGTGTACCGAAGCCGAAAGTCACCAATATAAGCAGTTTAAGCAATTAAATTTTAATATCATGCAAATAAATTCTAAGGAGATTTAAATCATTTAAATTACCAGGAATTTTAAAATTTTAAACATTAAAACTAATTTAGGCATGAAATTTAATTTATAGAATTTAGGCGTCACAAAAACAAATAAACGTTTGAGGAAATTTAAACATTAACTTAGAAATTAAAATCAATACTTTAGTTGTTTTAATGTCACAATGTTAAATAAAATATTTAAATAATAGACAAAGTGATTATAATAATTTAATTAAATTAAATGATTGTTTAAAAGTCATTTAAATAAAATACACAAGCGGAATAAAAATCTTTAAAACGACTTGGACAATAGAAAACATTTAAATAAATAAGTTAGACATTTAAAATGATTTAAAATAACTAACCGCTAACTTAAGTTATTTAAAACAAATAAGTTGGACCATCCAAAAATATTTAAATAAATAAGCTTCACAGTTAAAATCATTTAAATAACTATCCAATAAACTTAAATCATTTTAAATAAATGAGTGGGACAGTTAGGATTATTTAAACGAATAAAATAAATAATAAAAATCATTTAATTAAGCAAACTTAAACCTTTAAAATATTTAAAACAAATAAGTTGCACAATAAAAATCATTTTGGCAATTAAACTTAAGCAATTAAAAGTATTAATTAAATAGTTAGTACAATAAAAACATTTAAATAAATAAATAATATTTCATTAACAAATAATTAAGATAAAGAATTTTAAATCGATTAAACTTAAAAATAATAATCATAATATTTATTTAATTTAATGCATGCGATTTAATAGATTAGATTTTAGGTGCTACAGGAATAACATGCTCAGAACATAAGGGCCTCCAGTATGCGCACGTTGCTTCGAAGATTCAGTGGATACCACACATACTGAATCTGATCTTGGACTATAATCGTCCTTGTTAAATCGCACACGTTGCCCCGTCGGTTCAGCGGGTGTCACACGGTACCCGATCGTACAAGGAAAAACCCTAGGGTTGAGCGACTCTATAAACACTAGCTATCTCGAAAGGATAACAGGCTCAACATGGTATGCAAATGCCGCATACAAATCATGAACAATATATCATCATGCTTCTCATGCTAGATAATAATGAAACATATAATAATACAACACATAAGCATGCATACTCAGCTGACTATTTTAGTCTGTACTTACGTACCTCCAATAATATCAGATAAGCTACACCAGCTCTACTGTCCAAGCCTATAAGCTAAGACAATACCATATCACTATAACTTATCTAAAATCCTTAACTAGACTACTAGCTACTCCCAATAGCTACTAAGATTCTAGACTTATACCTGCGTCCAACGTCAGTCTGCTGATCTTGAAGCCCCTGACCCAAGCACAGCTCTGCTACAAGCTCCTTAGCACCTTGGTAGTGTCCGGCCCTCGAGAATATAACCCAAAACACTCAAATATAGACTAATGGATCGAAAATACTCTGAATTTGCATCTAAAAAATGAGGTTTGGAAGCCTATTTATAGGCCAGGGATCGGATGTTCCGATCTGCGCATGATTCCCACGTGTAGAGAACATTTTGACACCTCAGGCTATCGGTGAGTTCGGAAGCTCCGAACTTCCACTTGTACAATCCACATTGACACCTGGTTCCTGTTGAGTTCGGAAGATCCGAATTGGTTCGGAAGTTCCGAACTGCTCCGCTTCTTTCGAACTGGTTTGGCTGCTTCCGAACTGTCCGAGACCCCTGTGACCCTCCTTACCATTTTTGGATGTTCCAAAACTGATTTTCACTTATTTTCACCAAATAATGACTCCTTAATAATGTTTTTGAAAAGACTCCATCTTTCCAAAAATTCTGCATTCCGTCGGGTGCAGCGACTTTACCTTTCATACTGTTTTCTTTTCTGATTCATTATTTTTCATATCCTTTTCCGCTACCCTTTTTTCCACCATTTATACCAAAATTTCATGACATTACTTTACTTACCTGCAATGACAAAAACAATAACCAAAATGCATAATTCTACTCAAGAATAACGAAAATTCCAATTTAAAATATATGAAATAAATGTACAATAACTGTCACTTATTATATATAATAGTATTTAACCTGTACAATGCATGTATTATATCTCGTGTATAATATTTATTATAATTGGATAACATGAAATTTTTACTCTGAAATTAAAACGTAAACAAAATTTAATTTTATAATAACTAATACGAATAATGCGCGGAAAAAAATACTTTTAAAAACTATAAACCAAAACTTCCTTAAATATAAAATTTGTCATGCGATGCACGTGATGTTATTTTATACAATTAATGATAAAAATCAATAAGCACAAGCATTTGAACAAATTGAAATACAAATTAACTAAATGGATTATATACCGTACATGTATGTATCGGCTTCAATTTCTCAAGGTTGCCATATTTTATGGTTATATGTATGCGTGTTCCCTGTTAAATTGAGAAAAACAAAAACTCTGCTAACATTTTTAGATAGATAGATATCAATAAGATAAAAATGTTATATACCTCATCATCTTGAAATATACATTTTATTGTAGGATCCCCTTTGTTTTCATATGGAGGTAGATCGTAACAATGTACCAATCGCGGTTCAACGCCCAGTACCAGTTTGAAGAGTCTAATTCATGGATAACTTTAAACAAAGGAGCCATTTGGTTTGCACAATACAAGCAGTTATTTGATAGAAATATTATATCATCGTTTTTGCAAGTGAACAATATTTATACATTCAGTGTCTTTAAATCAATTTTGGAAATTTTTTGATATATATGGTAAGTTTTCAAAAATTTAATGGTTTGCAGAATTAAGCGGTGGTTTTTTTGAATTTTAAATGTATAATTTTAAAATTTTCGGATATATTATGTGTACATACAAATACATTCAATCGAAAAAATATGGTACAATAGCTAAATTTGGTAATATATATATATATATATATATATATATATATCATTTATAAAATATTTCGGTTATATAATATATATTTGTATATAAATACATACATATGTATATGGTAAAATAGCAAAACTTGGTAATATATATATATATATATTCAAAAAAGATTTGAAAAGAAAAAATTATGGATCGAATCCCAAACTTATGGGATTTTTTTTGTAAATGTTCTTGTACGTATGTTAATTTTTCAAAAATTTAATGGTTTGCAGAATTTAAATGGTGGTTTTAATTATTTTAAATTTTCGGTTATATTATGTATATATATATATACACACACACAAACATACATACATATGTCTATACACATACATACAAATATGGAAAAATATCTAAATTTGGTAATATATATATATATCAATAGAATGATTGATTTTTTGTATCTTTTATTTATTTTTTGTATCACGTATTGACAATTCTCGATTTTATTATAGATAGTGTATCAATATATTGTAAAAAAAAAAAATAGTACTGTGTATTTGGAAAGTGTGCATTTATCTTAGACATTTTTCAATGTTATTATGGAGTATGTGAGTATATAGTGAAAAAATCTAACTTTTTTGTTTTGTATAAAAAGATGATGGATATTATAATATATTTAAATATTTTATATTATATATTAAATATTCAAATTTTGGTACTCCAAATATGAAGTAATTATTTAAATATTTTATTAAAAACAAGTTTTATTTCGAATACATATGGTAAATGTATAATTTATGGAACATTTTATATGTAATTGGGCAATCCTAAAATTCTCTGAGCTTTTATTTTCGAATATATATGGTAAAATGTATAATTTATGGAGCATTTTATATGTACGTAATTGGAAAATCCTAAAAATTCTATGAGATTTTTTTAATATATATATATATATATATATATATATCATTTATTTACTATTTTGAATATGTATGATTTTATTAATCTAAATTTTATTTCTGATTTTAGAAAAAAATTGCCATTTTTAGCAATTTAATTTTGGCGGGATTTTACTATCAATAGCAAACAACTCTGCTTTTATATATATTAGTATCTCACCAATGCGTTGCGCGGGATGTTATTTTATACAACTAATTAAAATACAATGAGATAAATGAATTATATAACGCACAATTACAAAACAGACAAATTCAGTAAACAACAAATGTTATTTATTAAGAAATTTGTAAGTGAACAAAAAATGATATAAAATATAAGCCATCTATAAAGACGAAAAACATATCAAAAGTTACGTTTCATAGGTGACATTCGCACTTTTCAAATCTTGAAAACTATTAAATTCAAAAAATTTTACGGAAAAGTTTCATCGAAAATCTCGTATATATACATTGTTTTGTCTATAAAATTGATTTTATATTTATTAGTTTTTGTTTTATATTTCAGTCTATTTTTTTACAACACTTACGTTTTTAATAATAATATAAAAGATGACCTTCTCTGAAAAATGGTTTCACTTTATCAAGAACGACATCTTTAATTGTTACATGTATGTGTAAATCTTAAAAAATAGAGAAAATAAAAAATATATATACTCGTATACTTACAAATAAAAATCAATAATAAAAAAATTACATACTTCGACATCATGAAATATGCACTCAAACGTGTGAGCTCTCTTGTTTTCATATGATGGCAGCTCGCAACAACGAATTAATTATCACATGTATTTTGTATTTAAGTCATATTTATATATGATTGTGTGTGTTTATCATTTATAATAAAATTTATTTACATATAACCGATTGAAACCAAATGAATTTGAAATTGTGATTTTTTTCAAAAGAAGCAAATAGCTCTAATAGGTAATTAACAAAAATTGTGATTGACATAAATAGCTTCAACGGAAATTTATACATTATTACACATTAATATTAACATTTATCACTCTTTTGTTTCCTTTTTTTTTTTTTTAACACAAATAGTTTGAAAATAAATTCGAATTTGTGATTTTTCCAAATGAAGTAAATTGGTAGATTGTAATACTATTATTTTAAAATTTTAGCAAATTTTCGGGGAAAAATTGCATAAATCGATCCATTGTCATTATATATAAGTTTATTACACTTTCTTTACTTTTGTAACAAAAATATTTTTAGAAAATTCGAATTCATGAATTTTGTAAACAAATCAAATCCGAGATTGTAATTTTGTTATGTGTCTATATATATATATAAATTTTCAGCTGCTCAACCAATGATGCCCAACTCCTCCCCGACAACTAAAATCCGGTAGTGGGTTTTAGTGATACGAAATTTTTAAAAAAAACTAAAATCCGATAGTGGGTTTTAGTGGTCGGGGACGAGTTGGGCAGGAATGGTTGGGCAGTTGAAAATTACTCTATATCATTTATTACATTTTTTTGATATATAAGGTAAACTTTACAAAATCTTTACTAAAACATATTTCAGGAAAAAATTATTAATTATTACGTGCACTTTATTGATAAAATTAAATAAAATATCTTGTCGTAAAAAAATTGTTGGTGATTAAATCAAAAGTTTTGGTGATTAAAAACAGATCAAATAAAACCAAGTACTAAATTGATAAGATCATTAAGGGCAAATGGAAGCATGATTTCAGATCACACTAATGAGTAACAATGGACTCATACAGATCGAATAAGACAAAATTGATCTTCACTACTCTCCAGATCAAGTTTCCGATAAAATTGGATCAGTTCGGATCAAACAAACATTTGACCTACATACTCTCGCAATCCTTTTATTTTAACAGATCAAATGGTCATACTCTAGAAGAATAACCCAGATCGATCTAGTTCTCATGCTTTCTGCCAGATCGAGTTCAAATCATAATTGGCTAAAATATATTCCGCCAAGATCAAATATTTTCTCTTTACCCAGATCAAGCTCGAACGTCTTCAGCCAGATCATATCAAAGAACCGAATGAAACCATTCAAGATCAGTTGCCGCTATTTTTCAAAAGGTTGTTGAGCTAGAAGGCAGTCATTTAATGAAAATTTGAACGTTGGTTATTATATCCAACAATTTCAAGATTTGTGAGCCAATTTATGAGATATGTTGACGGCTCATTCTCAGAAGATGTTGGCGGCTCACTGGCTACTTTTGAAGACTATATATATGTGATGATTCAAGATTCAAGTAATAAGAGTAAACAACATATGAAACCACGAACTCAAGATTACATATCAACTCATCAGAAAAGCCAAAAATCCTTCACTCTATACTCTAACTCAGAAACTCAAATTACCAGATCAAAGTTTCGAAGCTCTGAGTTAGATAGTATATCAGAATCGATCGAGTTCAAAGCAATTCATATCACATCAGATCGATCCAGATCAAAGCTGTTTTTAGCTTCCCAGATCAAGTTTTCAAAGCACATTCTTGTGACTTTCATCTGTAACTCGAACAAAATTTGATCTGTTTCGAGAGAGTGTAGCTAGGAGTTTTTTTCAAGGGTTGATTGGATAGGATTTGTACAAAGCGTTGTATAAATCAAATTTTTCTAGTGGAATCCTTCTGGAAACAAAAAAAGGGGTGACGTAGGAGATTGAGCTCCGAACATCCATAAAAAGTTTCTGCCCCTTTACTTACTACATTCATTTTATTTGATTTGCCACTAAGCTTTTTCTTTGAGAAAGATTTTCCCACCTGATTTAATCAGATCTTTCGAGCAAAACAAAGATTTTAAGCAAGCAAAACTTCTGTCTATTTCAACAAGTAGATCAAAGTTATTTTTAAGTTTTGAAAAGTGTATTCACCCCACCTCTACATTGTTTTTCGATCCTAACAAGTGGTATCAAAGCGGTTCTTGATTATCACTTGAACCGTTTTACAGAAAGCTATGGAATCTTTCAGTAAAATTCCTATGTTCTCAAAGGAAGATTATGATGATTGGAAAATTTGTATGCAGGCACACTTATCAGCACATGATGATGATATGTGGTTTGTGGTAACAGATGGACCTATGAAGATCATGAAAACCAACACTGCCACTGCTATTACTTCTGGTGCTCCACAGATGATAGAAAATCCTCGAGTATAATGGACTTCTGAGGATAAGAAGAAAGCCAACCTGGATAATGTTGCTAGAGACATCTTGTAGTGACGCTTACTCGGATCACCTACTAAACAGAACTTAGGCATACAATTAACTTAATTAAATAGAAATCAGAATTCAACTGCGGAAACCATAACATTTATACAATCCCAAGGAAAGGAATCTGTAAATATCCAAAATAATATACAACCAAATCGAATAACTGTATAAACCCAAAAAAACAGAATAAAAAACTAAACGAAGCTCTAGCTGATCAACCACTGCCTAGCCCCTCTTGGATCCACCCGCCTCGTCCAATCGCAAACCTGCCCCATGGAATAGGGTGTTAAGAAACACAAAGTACGAGACGTGAGCATAAAACTCTCAGCACGAGAGTATGAGTATACATGCATGAAAAGTGAACTCCCTATAAACTCGAGGTCAAGGATCAGATAACAAAGACAGACCGGACCCTGGTATGTAGCACGCTGTGCCGTCGCTTTAGGAGGTGGCTCCCATACCAAAATACCAGTGGATATGCCGGACCCAAATCGATGGAAGTCCAACCACTAACAGGATAGGGTAAAACCCTATTATAGACATCTCGAATGAGATAGCTCAATATGAAAATGTATGCAGCATAAATCAATGACATATAAATCATGCCGTCACATAATACATGCATACTCAGTCAGGATATCTCGAACAGTACTTTCGTACCTCAAATACTAGGCAAGTGCTATCAGCTAGGTCCACGCCTACAATCCGCGCTACACTGCCAAATGATACTACTATCATTATAGCGCTCTAAAAGTCTTAACTAAACTAAAGCATACTCCTAAATATTTTTAGGAAGCAAAAGCTATACCTTCGTCCGTCGTTAGCCCTTTGCTGTCGATTGCCTCAAAACTAGGCTACAGCTCTGCTACGACGCCTGGATCGCTATGCCACTTTCGGATTCCCGATGGGACGCCTAGAATTCCCTAGATCTGAGTTAGAAGGCTAAGAAATCGAGAGAGAAGAGGTGATTGGTGCGTCTTAAAATGAGGTTCGGCACTCCCTATTTATAGACGGAGTTTGGGCCCTCCGAACTGGCTTCGGAGCATCCGAACACGTTCGGATCGTCCGAACTAGACTTCGGATTGTCCGAACCCAATAATACGTCATTGCTTACGTCAGCAAAATGACGTCATCCATGACGACTGTCGGCAGCACGTTCGGAGTGTCCGAACCACTCTTCGGATCGTCCGAACCTTGACTTCGGAGCCTCCGAACCCGACGACCCTCGAACCATTTTCGAGCATTCTGAATCCATTTCCGAACTCTGTTAATCCATATGGGACTCCCTTAATCAAGTTTCATTTCATCTAAACATGATCGTATTATTAATTACTCATAAATCGATATTCTAGATACGGGTTACTACATTCTCCCCCACTTAAGATATTTCGTCCTCAAAATCCGATCTTAAGTACCGAATGTAAAACAACAATCCAAAACATTCTTTATTCAAATCAAACGTTTACAGAGTTTACATTTGAATACAAATCGAAAATGAAATCAAAATAACTCAGGATGTTCTGTACGCATCCTGTCCTCAAGTTCCCATGTAGCTTCCTCAGCACCTCGGCGCTGCCACTGAACTAAAACCAAAGGAATGACTTTGTTCCGCAAGAACTTATCCTTATGATCCAGGATACGAATAGGTCTTTCAACAAACGTCAAATCCTTATCCACTTGAACTTCAAACCACTGCAGAATATGAGACGGATCTTTCACATATCGTCGCAACAGAGATACGTGGAACACGTTGTGAATACTGGAAAGATACGGTGGCAAAGCCAAAAGATAATCCAAATTGCCAATGCTATCCAAGATCTCAAACGGACCGATAAATCTGGGAGACAACTTGCCCTTAAGGCCAAATCTGAGAATCCTGCAGAAAGGTGACACCCTCAGAAACACTTTCTCCCCAACATCAAACTGCAAAGGCCTACGCTTAGTGTTAGCATAGCTGGCCTGACGATTCTGTGCAGTCTTAATCCGTTTCTTTATCTGATCAACAATATCTACTGCCTGCTGGATAAACTCCGATCCCTCAGCCTGTCTCTCCCCCACTTCTTCCCAGAAGAGTGGAGTACGACAACGTCGCCCATACAATGCCTCAAAAGGTGACATCCCAATGCTAGTATGATAGCTGTTGTTGTACGCGAACTCGATCAATGGCAAATGATCCTGCCAGGCTGAACCAAAATCCATAACGCACGCTCGAAGCATATCCTCCAAAGTACGGATAGTGCACTCTGACTGACCATCTGTCTCCGGATGATAGGCAGTACACAAACTGAGAGTAGTACCCATCGCACGCTAAACACTCCCCCAAAACCTAGAAGTGAACCTGGGGTCTCGATCGCTGACAATGCTCATAGGCACTCCATGAAGTCGAACGATCTCCTAAACATACAGACGTGCCATGCGATCCACAGAGTACTCTCGACTATAGGCAATGAAATGCGCTGACTTGGAGAGTCGGTCCACCACAACCCAGATAGCATCACAATTCTTCAAGGACATCGGCAAATGGGTCACAAAATGCATCGTGATACACTCCCATTTCCACTCAGGAATAGGCAAACTGTGAAGCAAATCTCCAGGTCTTCGGTGTTCTGCCTTGACTTGTTGACACACCAAACATCTCGAAACATACTGATACACGCTGCGTTTCATCCCCTTTCACCAAAACCGAGTATGTAGATCCTTGTACATCTTGTTGCTTCCCGGATGAATACTCAACTTAGAGTGATGAGCCTGAGAGAAGATCTCCTCTCGCAACTCTACATCCCCCGGAATCACAAGTCTACCAGACAAGCACAGAAAACCATCTGACTGATAGTGAATCCAGACGAGCTACCCACGTTAGCTAGATGAGCCAAACATTGGGTCTTTGAGTCAGACATCTGAGCATCCCGAATTCGCGAATACAAAGTTGGTTCAGATAATATCACAAACATCTGGATACTCTGCATACCTTTCTTATGCTTGAAGGTATACCCCGAAGTACAACAGTCACTGATTGCACTAGACATCGAACAAGTCTGCAGTGCGGATAGTCGCACCTTACAACTCAAAGAATCAACGGTGAGATTAGCAGTTCCCAGATGGTACTTAATCTCGCAATCATAGTCCTTAAGCAAGTCCATCCAACGTCTCTGCCTCATGTTCAACTCCGCCTGAGTGAACAAATACTTGAGACTCTTGTGGTCGGTGAAGATCTCAAATTTCTCTCCATACAGATAATGACGCCAGATCTTCAAAGCGAACATAATGGCTGCCAATTCCAAATCATGGACTGGATAGTTGTCCTCGTGAAGCTTCAGCTGTCTAGAAGCGTATGCAATCACATGCCCATTCTGAGTCAGGACACAACCTAACCCCTGAAGAGAAGCATCAGTGTATACCACATACCCTCCAGATCCTGACGGTAATGCCAACACCGGCGCAGAAGTCAACCGCTGTCGAAGCTCACAGAAATTCTCCTCACACTCGGAGGACCACTCGAAATCCATACCCTTACGGGTAAGCTGCGTCAACGGTCGAGCTAGCTGAGATAAGTTCAGAATGAAGCATCGATAATATCCTGCTAGACCCAGAAAACTACGAATCTCAGCAACCATCGTTGGACGCGACCAATTCAGCACAGCCTCAATCTTGCTCGGATCAACAGAAATCCCCTCCCTGGATATGATATGGCCAAGAAAGACCACTCGATCCATCCAGAACTCACACTTGCTCAGTTTGGCATACAACTGCTCGTCCCGAAGAGGTTGTAGTACCACTCGCAAGTGAGAAACATGCTCTTCTGCATTACGCGAATACACCAAGATGTCGTCAATGAAGACCACGACAAAATTGTCTAAATATTCCCTGAAGACACGATTCATCAGATCCATAAATATATCCGATGCATTAGTCAATCCAAATGGCATCACTAGAAACTCATAATGCCCATAGCGAGTACGGAATGAAGTCTTGGCTACATCCTGATCTCGGACTCTCAACTGATGATACCCAGATCTCAAGTCAATTTTGGAGTAAACCGAAGTACCCTGCAGCTGATCAAACAAGTCATTAATACGAGGCAAAGGATACTTGTTCTTCACAGTAACTCGATTCAGCTGCCGATAGTCAATGCACAACCGCATAGACCCATCCTTCTTCTTTACAAAAAGAACAAGAGCTCCCCAAGGAGATACACTAGGACGAATGTATCCCTTGTCCAAAAGATCCTGTAACTGATTCTTCAATTCACGCATCTCTGACGGAGCCAGACGATACGGTGCTCCAGAAATAGGCGAAGTACCCGGCATCAACTCTATGCCAAACTCGACTTCCCTAGCAGGAGGAAAACCCGAAATCTCATCTGGAAATGCATCTGGGAATTCATCCACAACAGGAATACTCTATATCCCAATACTCTCAGCGGACAAATCAACATCATAGATAAGGTAGCCTTCCCCGCCAGACTCTAGAGCTCGACAGGCTCTCAAAGCTGATACCAAAGGCATCAGGGGTCGTGCTCCCTCACCATAGAAAAACCAGCTATCACTCCCATCCGGATGAAAGCGTACTAATCTCTGATAGCAGTCCACTGAAGCTCGATAGGTAGTCAGCATGTCTATTCCCAGAATACAATCAAAGTCTTTCATCGCAAGGACCATGAGATTCGCCAACAGAATGTTCCCTTCGAACTTTAAAGAGCAACCCATCACTAGACACTTGGCCAAAGCAGATTGACCCGTCGGAGTAGAAACAGAAACTACTACGTCTAGTGCAATGCATGGTAACTTATGCCTCTTAACAAAACGTGCAGAAATGAAGGAATGAGAT
The DNA here is from genome assembly GCF_033568475.1 of Henckelia pumila. Classification (NCBI taxonomy): domain Eukaryota; kingdom Viridiplantae; phylum Streptophyta; class Magnoliopsida; order Lamiales; family Gesneriaceae; genus Henckelia; species Henckelia pumila. The sequence goes on from NC_133121.1 coordinate 68,507,160, forward strand.
GCACCACTGTCAATAAGTACGATAGCAGGTATACCATAAAGTAGAAATGTACCTGCGATGACCTTCTCATTCTCCTCCACAGCCTGATCATGCCTCAAGGCAAACACCTGACCAGAAGCCCGCGGCCTCAAATGAGAACTCCCAATAGGCTGTCCCTGCGACCTCTGCTGAATGGTGGCCTGAGAACCTGATCCTGAACCTGAACCGCCTCCCCCAGATAGTGGACAATCCCTCCGGATATGACCAACCTCTCCACATAGGAAACAAGCTCCAAAAGCTCTACGAAACTTGTCTGACAGATGGTTCTTCCCACAATGGTCGCACTTGTCCTTCTTCCCAAAGCGAACAACACCTCCAGAACCAGAGGAAGAAGTAGATCCGGATTTCTTGAAAGATTGGGCACGGGACCCAAAGAACTAGCAGGCCTCGACTGAGAGAAAAACCTGTTCCGCCGAATGCTTTCCTCTTCCTGGTGACAACGGCTCACCAAACCCTCGTAGGACATGTCATCACCGACCGCCACACGGTCATGGATCTCAGGGTTAAGGCCCTGAAGGAACATATTATACTTCATCTCAGAGTTGTCAGCAATCTCGGGGCAATAGGATAGCAGATCAAAGAACTTCTGCTGATACTCGTCAATAGACATGGCTCCCTGTCGCAGACTCAGTAGCTCGCCTGCCTTCGACTGACGGAGTGCAGGAGGAAAATACAGCTTCTGAAAAGCTGTGCGGAACTCGGCCCAGGTGGCCACTCCTCTCGCCGTAACAAAGGGTGCAGAAGTAAACCTCCACCACCTACGAGCTCGCCCATCCAGAAAATAGCCAAGGGTCTCCATCTTCTGCTCCTCGGTGCAGTGGAAAGTCTGAAAAGTTGTCTCCATGCGGTCTAACCAATTTTCCGCATCCTCCGGAGACTCACCTCCAACCAAGGGCTTTGGTGCCATCTGCAAGAATCGGCGCACGCTAAAACGGTCCTCATCACGATGAGGATGACGAAGGTCCCGACGACGCTCATGATCGTCATCTCCCCAGCGTCCACCTCCACTACCATGGCTACTCTGGTCATCGTAGTTCGCCATCTACAAAAGTACCTCACGGTTACCTTATGCAGAATCTAAATCCCAAGAATACTATGCATGCTCTGATACCATAAATGTAGTGATCCTTACCCGGATCACCTACTAAACAGAACTTAGGCATGCAATTAACTTAATTAAACAGAAATCATAATTCAACTTTGGAAACCATAACATTTATACAATCCCAAGAAAAGGAATCTGTAAATATCCAAAATAATATACAACCAAATCGATAAACCCAAAACAACAGAATAAAAACCTAAACGAAGCTCCAGCTGATCAACCACTGCCTAGCCCCTCTTGGATCCACCCTATTCCATGGGGCAGGTTTGCGATTGGACGAGACGGGTGGATCCAAGAGGGGCTAGGCTGTAACACCCGAAAATTTTAATACGTAAATTTGCATGCATAATTAGGGAAAATAATTATTTAAAATTTATATTTGGTTTAAATGACATTTATGTGTTATTATGTGAATGATATGCATGATTTAAATTTATTTTAGCATTTAACCCGCAATTATGGTATTTTTAGATTTTTTTTAAGGAATTAATTGTTTTGATCGCGTAGACGGGACTGTGGACGGACGAGATACCAAAATATTTAGCCAAAAATATTTTATGAGTTTTATGAGCCTTAAAATAATATTTTAAGGTATTTTTTCAAGAAAATTTTAGTATTTATTTATATATTTAATTAAGGGTTGATTTTTAGCCAAAATAAGTCATTTTAATGACTTTTATTAAATTTTAAAAATAGCATATTTTAATATTTCGGGATTTGGGTTATTTTTATCAGATTGTTATTATTATAAGAGAGTTCTAATTATATTTGTAGGTATATTATCTAGAAAATTATTATTTTAATTATTAACCAATATCTACTCAAATTTAAAACCTAAAAATCAATTCTTTAGCCGATAAAAAAAAAAAAAAAACCTATCAGCCGCCTCCTTCTTCTTCTCCAAACCTTCTTCACGCTTTCTTCAAAAAACTCCTCTCCCATAGCCGATTTCTACAAGAAATTATAGAGTTTTCGTCGTTTCGTCGTCCCGGAGCCGTACACGCGTGAAAGCTTCGAAAGAAAAATCAAAGGCATGTTTAATTCATTTATTTTACCACCATATAAGCTACTACTCACGTTTTTATCAGAATATATGATTTTGGCACTGATCTTTATGCGTTCATGCAAGAATTTAATGGTTTTTCCTTTGATTCATGAGTTTGCTCTTGTTTGATGCATGTTCATCACATTTTTATGGTATGGGTTCGAAACAACTGCTGGTCCATGGGTCAGAGTGTGAGTAAGGGTCCCTAGGGTCGAGCTAAGTTGGGATTTGAGGCTGGGGTAGGCTAAAATCAAAGATGGAGTTTTCTGCCCAGAATCGCAGATTAGGGTTTCGGGGAAGAGAGCTTCGTCCTCCCTCCTCTGGTCACGGCTTGGTATAAGGGTTGAAGGGTTAGAAACTCATGGATGTTGGCTAGGTCTAGGAACTGGTTTCATGGTCATTGGTGGTCTGAGTAGGCGACACGAGGGAAAATGCTGCAACTGCTCGCGTCTGCGCGCAAGCTGCACATGGTCGAGATGGCAGAGCTTCGTTCTCCCTCTATGGACAATGGTTTGGTCTAGTTCTTGTCTTCATGGAAGCGTTTGGATGTGGGCTAAGTTTAGGTGGTGGTGCTCCGGCCGGTGGTGGCCAAAGAATGGCGGTTGTCGGCTCTGAATGGGAGTTGCTCGCGGCCAAGAAGGGAAGAGGGAGGGGGAAACGGGTTTTGGGGTTTTGGCTGGGTTTGGGCCGGGTCTTGGGGTCAAGGTCAGGTCTGGTAGGTCTAGGGTCAGGTCAGGTGGTCCGGGTCCGGGTATGGTGGGCCGGGCTCGGGTATTTTAATTTTTAATTAATTAAGAGTTTAATTGGTTTTTGGGCTTTTAAAATTAGTTAGAAAATTATTTGGGCCTCCAAATAATTTTATTTGGGCCTTCAATAATTTATTTAAGTTAGCTCAATGATTTTTATGGGATTGGGAGCCCATGAGAATTTTTGGGCCAGTCAGTGGATTTATGGGCTAGTCTAGAATTTTATTGGGTTTAATTAAGTTAATGGGCTTAAATATTTTTATTTAGTCCCAATTAAGTTTAATTAAGTTATTTGGGCTAAGATATGATTATTGGGCTTTTATTTATGTTTAATGGGCTTAGAGTGAGTGACCAGCAGTCTGAACCAACCCATGAAAAATAACTAAGTCCAGAATATATATTTAATTATTTTATGAATGAAATTAATATTTTAAGTATAAGTATATTTATTATGAAAATAAATTAAATATATATTACGGACAAATTTTCAGTGCATGCATTCATGAAATTTTTATGTAAATGATGAGCAATAAAATATATTTTTGATGGAAATTGAAGTATGTGTGACATAGGGATGGTCTTCCACCATATGATTCGGTAGTTTTACTACCATAAGGGTGGTTATCCACCATATGATTCAGTAGTTTACTACCATAGAAGGTGATTTATCACCGCCATCGTACGTTGGTTCAGGAGACTAATCAGTCGACACATGAGCGTCACACTTATGGATAGGACCATATTCAGGTTTCAAATGCATTGCTCAATTATGTTATGTATGATGAAGAAAGTTATGTTATGTTTAAGATTTATGATTCAGCATTTATGTTATGAAGAATTTTTCCATGCATGCTCATGTACATGTATATGTATTAGTATTTACGTGATGTATTATTTTTAACCTCGTTATAAAGGATTAGACATGTTGAGCCCCTAGGCTCACTACGCTTATATGGTGCAGGTGAGCATGATGACATCTATCTAGCTCCTACTGGTGGTGAGGACGTATGAGCTCATAGAGCAGTGGACCCCGTGACCGTTGCAGTTATTAAGTTTATTATGATTGAATTTTGAAACATGTTTTATTTTATTGTTATTCCGCATATGAGATTTTTCAGTAGCGTTATTTATTATTTTAAATTGATGCATGAAATATTTTTAAGAATTTATTTATTCAATAATTTTTCAGGTTATTTAATATTAAGTATTTTATTTTTACATACATATATGTATGGGCATGTATGTATAGTAGTATTATTTAAAAAAAAAAAAATTTTCCGCATTTATTAGTAGTAGGCGTTTCAATTTGGTATCAGAGTGCGGTCCTTGGAGGGTGTCTACTGTCACGTGAAGCTCAGAAATCCTACTACCGGTCTGTAAGTTTTAAATTGTTTTCTTATGATTTATAAGGAGCATATGTAATGATTTAAGATTTTCATGTTAGAAAATTTTTAGAACCCTTAATTTATGCATTGCGATTTACGTAAAGAAATATGTGGTGGTGCAGAATGCCTCTGAGACAGATGAATAGGCGAGGGGGACCTCCACCTCCACCTCCGCAGAATCCTCTTGCAGCATTGGAGCAGGCCAATGCGAATATGATGGCTGGGATTACTGCTCTGTTGGAGCAGCAGGCGGCACGTCCTAGGCTCACACATGATGAGGATGTTGCCGAGCGGTTCCAGAAGAAGGGACCTAAGGAGTTTGTCGGCACCACGGATCCACTCATTGCTGAGGGGTGGATTCGATCACTGGAGTCCATATTTGACTACATGGGGATCACTGATGCTGACAGGGTGAAGTGTGCAGTGTATATGATGAGAGGTGATGCAGCCTCTTGGTGGGAAGGTGCGGTTCGAGGTGTGAATCTACCTACATTGACTTGGATAGAGTTCAGACGCATATTCTATGCCAAGTATTTCACTGAGGATGTGCGCAGTCGCATGATCCGGGAGTTTATGAGTCTCCGCCAGGGAGACAAGTCTGTGGTGGATTACATCACCCAATTCGAGAGAGGGTGTCGTTTCATGCCTCTTATTGCTAACAGTGCGCCGGATAAGTTGAGGCAATTTGTGGATGGTTTGCGGGCTGACATCAAACATGACGTTCGCATGTTGGACGTCACTACTTATGAGGCGGCAGCTAGCAGAGCATTACGTTCTGAGGAAGGGAGGCGAGAGATGCAGCGAGAGCAACAGAGTAAGAGGCAGTTTCAGCCAGGGTATCAGAAGGCGACTTCGCAGCCTCCTGCGAAGAAGCCGTATACTGGGCCGTCTAAGGGCCTGAATCAGCAGGGACAGCAGCAGAGGCCTCAGGGGCGTCAGCTACAGCAGCAGCAGAGGGGCGGGGCCCCTAATACTGGAGGAGTTCCGATCTGCCCACAGTGTCAGAAGCCGCACACCGGGAAGTGTCTAGTGGGGTCCAATGTATGCTATGTTTGCAAGGAGCCAGGGCATGTTTCATATAACTGTCCGAAGAGGAAGAACACCACTGGGCGGGTGTTCGTCATGCAGGCTGAGGAGGCAGACCCAGATACCTCCTTAATCACCGGTATTTCCTAAACTTCTTCTTTTAAGAAATTTTTGGGAATTTACTTCATGATTTTAAATTGCATGAATTATCTGTTTGTTTGGTTAGAGTAGGATGTTCATTTTTTTCGTGTTTAATTAAGAGAAATAATTTTGTAACTTGTATTGGGAGAAAAGTAAGTTTAGTATGCGATTGTTGGGATTTTTTGCGTGCAGGGAGAATTCTAGTGGGAGAAAATTCCACGTTTGCGTTGCTAGATTCAGGAGCCACGCATTCGTTCATCTCCCTAGAGTTTATCAGTCGGGTAGGCATCAAGCCTGAGGTTGCTGTTACAGGTTACGATGTCACTATGACGTCTGGTCCGATTCTTACTACCACTAGCATCTGCAGAGATTTGGAGATGGAGTTACAGGGACATACTATCAGAGCAGATTTTGTGGTTTTACCGTTGACTGGATTCGATCTGATTTTGGGTATGGATTGGTTGTCAGTCAATAGAGCAGTGATTGATTTTCGGCTGAGGGCAGTGGCAGTGAAACCAGTGGTAGGCGACCAGTTTGTTTTCTATGCATCTCCGAGCAGTGAGAACTCGCCTGTTATCTCTTATATACGTGCGAGGAAGTTATTGAGACGTGGTTGCCAGGGGTTTCTCGCCAGTGTAGTCACTTCATCAGAACCATCTAGCAGATCATTGTCAGATATAGAGGTGGTTTGTGAATTTTCAGATGTCTTTCCGGAGGACGTTTTGGGAGTCCCACCAGCTAGAGAGGTGGAGTTCAGTATTGATCTGATACCAGGTACTGTGCCTATCTCTAAGGCACCGTATCGGCTTGCTCCTACCGAGATGAAAGAGTTGAAGGAGCAGATTCAAGAGTTGTTGGAGAAGAGCTTTATTCATCCTAGCTTTTCTCCTTGGGGAGCTCCAGTGTTGTTTGTGAAGAAAAAGGATGGTAGCATGAGACTTTGTATCGATTAACAAGAGCTCAACAGGGTCACTGTGAAGAACAAGTATCCACTGCCGAGGATTGAGGATTTGTTCAATCAGTTGCAGGGAGCTTCGGTTTTCTCTAAGATCGATCTGCGATCTGGCTATCATCAGTTGAGGATCAGAGATGCAGATGTGTCCAAGACTACATTCTGGACACGCTATGGGCATTATGAGTTCTTAGTAATGCCATTTGGATTGAACAATGCTCCAGCGGTCTTCATAGATCTCATGAACCGCGTATTTCAGCCATACTTAGATCAGTTCATCATAGTCTTTATTGATGATATCTTGATCTACTCGAGGAGCATTGAGGAGCATAGACAGCACTTGCATACAACATTGCAGACTTTGAGGGAGCATCGACTATTTGCGAAATTCAGTAAGTGCGAGTTTTGGCTAGAGCAGGTGGCGTTTTTTGGCCATATAGTTTCGAAAGATGGGATAGCGGTGGATCAGACGAAAGTGCAGGCAGTGCAGGATTGGGGAATTCCGAAGAATGTTAAGAGATTCGCAGTTTCTTGGGTTTAGCAGGCTACTACCGGAAGTTCATCAAGGGTTTTTCTTCTATTGCAGTACCCTTGACTTCCTTGACCAAGAAAAATGCGAAGTTTATATGGAGTTCAGACTGTCAGAGGAGTTTCGATCGGTTTAAGGAAGCACTTACATCTGCGCCAGTGTTGGCGATGCCTGTTCCACATGAGGAGTTAGTTGTTTACACGGACGCGTCAAAGCTAGGGTTGGGCGCCGTATTGATGCAGAGTGACCGAGTCATTGCCTATGCGTCGAGACAGTTGAAGATTCACGAGCAGAACTATCCGACGCATGACTTGGAGTTAGCAGCAGTGGTTTTTGCTTTGAAAATCTGGAGGCACTATCTGTATGGTGAGAAGTGCAAGATTTTCACAGACCACAAGAGTCTCAAGTAATTCTTCACATAGAAAGAGTTGAACATGAGACAGCGCCGATGGATGGAATTAGTTAAGGATTATGACTATGACATTAGCTACCATCCGGGTAAGGCTAATGTAGTGGCTGATGCGTTGAGTCGGAAGACTTCAGTGGTATCTTGTGTGACAGTTCAGTTGCCACTTCAAGAGGAGATTCATAGATTCGAGCTGGAGTTGTACTCGAGCGGTCAGGCACCGTGTTTGGCAGTGTTAGTGGTACAGCCGAATCTTCGGAATCGTATCAGAGTTGGACAGCCTGCAGATGAGGAGTTGCAGCGATTGAGGCAGAGAGATGAAGCCAAGGGCGGGCTTCTCTATACAGTTGTTGATGGTATCGTTCAGTACCGTGGTCGTATATGGGTACCGAACGTTGATCAGTTGAGGATTGAGATCTTGACAGAGGCTCATACATCTCCGTATTCCATTCACCCCGGAAGTACGAAGATGTATAGAGATTTGCAGTCATTGTATTGGTGGCCCGACATAAAGAGAGATATTGGCTGATTTGTATAAGAGTTCTTGACTTGTCGGCAGGTCAAGGCAGAGTATCAGCGTCCTGCAGGGTTACTTAAGCCTCTACCCATTCCGGAGTGGAAGTGGGAGAACATCACGATGGACTTTGTAGTTGGCCTTCCGAGGAGTACTAGAGGATGTACAGCTATTTGGGTGATCGTGGATAGACTCACCAAGTCAGCTCATTTCTTGACGGTGAGGACTACTTACTCATTGACGCAGTATGCAGAGCTTTACATCAAGGAGATTGTTAGACTGCATGGCATACCAGTGTCGATAGTATCGGATAGAGATCCGAGATTTACGTCTGCATTCTGGAAGAGTTTGCACACAGCTTAGGGGACTCGGCTATTATTCAGTACAACGTTCCATCCCCGGACAGATGGTCAGTCGGAGAGGGTGATCCAGATTCTTGAGGATCTACTGAGAGCTTGTGTCATTGATTTTCAGGGCTCTTGGGAGACTAGACTGCCATTAGTGGAGTTTACCTATAACAACAGTTTTCAGTCGTCTATAGGTATGGCTCCTTATGCAGCTCTCTACGGGAGGAGATGTAGATCACCAGTGCATTGGGATGAGGTTGGCGAGAGGATTTTACTCGGTCCCGAGATTGTACAGCAGAATGCCGATATTGTGACACAGATACGGGATCGTATGAGGACAGCTCAGAGTCGTCAGAAGAGTTATGCTGATACTCGACGACGAGATCTTGGGTTTGTAGTAGGTGATCATGTGTTTTTGAAAGTATCACCTATGAAAGGGGTGATGAGATTTGGTCGCAGAGGCAAGTTGAATCCGAGATATATTGGGCCATTTGAGATCTTGGAGAGAGTTGGCACTTTGGCATACCGTTTAGCACTACCGCCAGGGCTTGCAGCAGTGCACAACGTATTCCATGTATCCATTCTTCGGAGATACATCTCTAATCCGATGCATCTGTTGGATTACGAGCCTTTGCAGTTAGCACCAGATCTAGCATTTGAGGAGAGGCCTGTTCGGGTCTTAGCCAGAGAGGAGCGGAGATTGAGGACGCGGGTCATACCGATGGTCAAAGTCCAGTGGCAGAATCATTCCGAGGAGGAAGCCACTTGGGAGACCGAGGCAGACATGAGGACTCGCTACCCGGAGTTATTCGAGTAAGAACTTTAATTTCGAGGACGAAATTCAATTTAAGGGGGGGAGAATTGTAACACCCGAAAATTTTAATACGTAAATTTGCATGCATAATTAGGGAAAATAATTATTTAAAATTTATATTTGGGTTAAATGACATTTATGTGTTATTATGTGAATGATATGCATGATTTAAATTTATTTTAGCATTTAACCCGCAATTATGGTATTTTTAGAATTTTTTAAGGAATTAATTGTTTTGATCGCGTAGACGAGACCATGGACGGACGAGATACCAAAATATTTAGCCAAAAATATTTTATGAGTTTTATGAGCCTTAAAATAATATTTTAAGGTATTTTGTCAAGAAAATTTTAGTATTTATTTATATATTTAATTAAGGGTTGATTTCTAGCCAAAATAGGTCATTTTAATGACTTTTATTAAATTTTAAAAATAGCATATTTTAATATTTCGGGATTTGGGTTATTTTTATCAGATTGTTATTATTATAAGAGAGTTCTAATTATATTTGTAGGTATATTATCTAGAAACTTATTATTTTAATTATTAACCAATATCTACTCAAATTTAAAACCTAAAAATCAATTCTTTAGCCGATCAAAAAAAAAAAAAATCTAGCAGCCGCCTCCTTCATCTTCTCCAAACCTTCTTCACGCTTTCTTCAGAAAACTCCTCTCCCATAGCCGATTTCTTCAAGAAATTATAGAGTTTTTCGTTGTTTCGTTGTCCCGAAGGCGTACACGCGTGAAAGCTTCGAAAGAAAAATCAAAGGCATGTTTAATTACTTTCCTTTACCACCTTATAAGCTACTACTCACGTTTTTATCAGAATATATGAGTTTGGCACTGATCTTTATGCGTTCATGCAAGAATTTAATGGTTTTTCCTTTGATTCATGAGTTTGCTCTTGTTTTGTAGTACCCCGTAACCGAAATTGGTAATTAAGAGATTAATTATGTTAAACCAATTTGGTATCTGAAGGATCGGAAGCTCCGAAGGTGAGATCGGAAGCTCCGATCAGGATCGGAAGCTCCGATGCAGGATCGAAAGCTCCGATCGATATTATGTCAGGCATGACGTGTGGCAGGATCGAAAACTCCGATTGGGATCAGAAGCTCCGATCGCCCTATCCGAAGTCAACCAGTGAGATTTTGACATGTGGCAGATAAGTATGTTCGAAAGCTCCAATGGCAGGATCGGACGTTCCGATCGAGGATCGGAGGTTCCGATCGATGCCTATAAATATAAGGTCCGAGGCATTCATTTCTTGCCAATTCCGAATTCTCTCCTTCGCCCTCGTGGTCCTATTTTAAGACTTTGGGTACTCTTATTCTAGAGTTGGAGTACGATATTTGTTTTAGTATAGTCAGACAGTGTCTGACATAGTAGCGGAGCAGTGCTTGTGTTGTATAGCGGTGTTCGAGGCTGTGGATTCGCAGCAGGGGAGTGCCCTAGTTGCGGGATAGTCGCCATCAGTGGGCTGACGATGGACGCAGGTATAGCTATGGTCTCCTTAAATTATTTAGGAGTATTCAATAGCTTAGTTAAGGCTTTTAGCGCTTATTGAATGATGCATGGGTATTTGCATTGTAGACTTGATGATAGGCTTGGAACCTAGAGTGGGACTACTAGGACTGCCTTAGAAAGGTACGTAAGTACTGACTGAGATTGCCAGCGGATATGCATGCTTATATGTTGCATTTATGTGTTTGCATGTTATTATTGTTATGCGGCATGTGCATATCATCTTGTGCCTATACATCTGTATATCTTTCGAGATGAGCCAGTTAGGGTTGCTCAGCCCTGTTAGGACGTTTGATTTCGAGTACCCTTAGGTACTGATACCTCGAGGACTCCGCGGTCCGCGTCCGGGATTCGGGAATGAGTGGTCGCACACAGTGGTTAGCTACCCCGATGTGATGAGGTTATATCCCAGGCGCCAGTTTGAGCAGTTTGTATACAGTTATCCCAGATATGGATACCCGATCATTTGCATGCATCATATTTGTATGTTTATCCGTTCTTTCGTATTGAGCTTAGAGCTCACGTCCAGTATTTTCTGTGTATCTGGATACCCTATTCGATGGGGCAGGTATAGGTGCAGGATTGAGCACCAGGAGCTTGGAGTAGCCAGTGACTTTGAAGACAACAGGATTAGCTGTAGGTTTTATTTAAAGTAATTCGATTGGGTTGTATAAATCAAGTTTGATTAGCCGGTTGTATTCTGCCGGTCTACTTGTATTTAGTCTTCCGCAGCAATTTGATTTAATGCATGCTTAATTATGCTCTTAACTCTGATTAGGTAGTGGATCCGGGTCGGGTCGCTACATTTATGGTATCAGAGCACTGCATGCAAGAGACTTAGGAAATTGATAATAAGACTTCTTGATTATCCTTGTAGGATTGATTGAGGCTAGCGAAAGAAGATTTGGTTCTTCATTGCCAAGGTTTGCGACAGAAGTTTTTACTATAAGGAATGCAACAGTGAACACCAGTAGTAGCATATCGATAGATAGACTGACTGCTGTGGACGGTTCATCATTCGATGCATTGGGATGTTGATCGAAGAATATATGGATTCCAGCCAGGGAAGACTGGAAGAGAAGACCGGTTATATCGCGTCAGATACCTTTGAGGGCTTTTTGGAACGAATGGTGTTTAGTAATCCATGTGGTTCCAGTCCTTGAAGATTCTCCACTCGTAGTTGGAGAGATTGTCAGATAGACCTTCACCAGAGAATGCCTCGAGTGCCTAAAGCATGACAGGTTTCGAGAGTGAGGTCTTTAACCTCGTGCAGAACATGGTTTTTCTGGTATGCTTGTATCGATGCTTTTGGTAGGCATACGGAAAACTTCATGTTCAAAAGCATGATTTAGATACAAGAAGAATTATGATGGTAGATCGTGAGCAGAAGAAGTCGACTGACATGCACTGACGCAGAGCATAGCTGGTTAGCTATCACGTGCCATTTCTCCGGAGTTCTTCGCTGGAGGACATGTAGAGAGACTTGGACGGAAGTATGCTTGTATCGATGCGTGTGTCGATTGAAAGCTTCATGCTCAAGGAGTGAAGACAAGTTCGACGATTTTAAATACTGTATTGATGTATTTGTAAACAGTATTTCAGTTGTAATGAATCATCAGAATTTGGTTGTATCAGTTCAAGTTATTGGATGTACATTTTGTTGTATTTTGAATACTGTATGTATTACATGGGATTGTAATAAAGAAAATTGTACATAACTTGAAGTAATGATACATGTTTTACTTATTCAAAGATTCGTGTTTGATTACAAGTAATTTTACTAAGTTTGGCTTGGAATTAGTTGACTAATCAACTAGGATAGCTCATGGATTTTGGGTAAGCCAGCGGTAACGAATTGACATGGGGTTAGTCTAGGTGTCTTCCTAGGGCTGACCTAATTAGTCTTTTGACTGGGTTAGTGCCATTAATGAGGTGATTCATCTGGAGGCATGGGAATATCGATCTTGTTTGGAATTTTGAGTTTTGTTCTAAGTTGTTTCCTTAGGACAGTAGTCTGATTGACCTGCATAGGTTGAGACTTCGTGATGATGGGATTTCATCGGGATACCAAGTCGGGTATATGCCGAGAGTTGTGGACTAGGACCATGACTAGACATGATGGAGCGCGACCCTATGCCAGTGTTACTCTGGGAGTCTTTCGTACTTCGGAGAATGCCTGGAAGCCTTCGTGCTTCAGGATTTGGCGGTGGGAAGGCTACTTAGTCTAGAGTTTTGGTAACAGTCACGACGGGGTATGACATTGGATTAGATGCCTGGTTAGGTGTCAGCGGTTTAGATATCGTCTGACTGTCGTCAGAGATATTGGTTTGCAGTTTTGTCACAAGGACCAGTCTTGGAGGGATTTTCCTTGACGAGTACGTACTCTGAACAGATAGTTTTAGTCTATTGGATACTGCTAGTCTAGTGGATCTAGTCGGGGTTTGGATGCTCTTGTTATAGGGGCTATCCAGGAGTTTTGGTTTGTGAAATTCCTGAAACATTTGACTCGGAGATGAGTAGTTTTCAGCATTAATGGTTTCCTTCAGTGATAGATTATATCCGATGCTAAGGATTGTACATGACTATTTGAGACGTGAGGATAGCGTGATTTATGCCAGTGTACACTTGGTGGTGATTTCAGGTGGGACACCGCGGCAAGTAACCTCAGTCTCGATTTGTTGCAGTCTTAGCAAGAGATATAGTTATCAGGAGCAAGTTTAGCGACAGTTGGTAGTGAGTCAGTATCGATGCGAGATTGGTACTGGTGACTACTAATAGCTATTGTCTGACTTTGTCAGAGATAGGTGAGTTGAATCAGCTGTGATTCTTTTGATTCCAAGTATTTGGGATATGCGGACGTATGGCCGTGAGATAATGATTATTGATCGAGCCATGTGAGATTTCAAATGACCAAGACCTGGCGGATGGTTGCCATAATTTGGTTGGTACTGACAAGTTGTGTGATAGTCACAACTTATCGACGAGGTCGATTGGTTGAGCAGATCAGTAATTAAGATATCATGAACCGAGAGATACTTGGGACGATACTATAAGCCGTCGTGCTTATGAGTTTGGATCCTTTAAGTAAATGTCTCGGAACAGTAAGAGAATTATTTGCATTTAGGATTCTCGGGTGGTTGAGATTTTCGGAGTGCAGTAGTTTGGACTTTTAAGTTCGATAGATCACGGGAGGTGATTGCATGTTTTGACTTTGGTAAGTCATGGCTAGTTCGATAACTCGGGTAAAGTTATCAGTGGTAGGAGAAGACATAATTGATCTGAACATTGCTTGGTATTAGCAATGGTTGACCCAGTTTTGGAAATAGAATTGTTCCATGCTATTGGATTACATTTTTGGGAACTGTTAGCCGAATACTTGTTTAGGCATTTCCAGCAGTTTTCTCGGAGGATTTTCATTAAATTGTGATTCGACGAGTGTTGCGGAATTCAATGAGCATTAGCAGGCCGATATCAGTTGTTTGTTCGTGGGATGATACGACAGCTGAGACTGTGTTCAGAGTCTAGTGAGATTGTTGTCGGTGATTTCCCAGTACGTTTTGATGTGCTATGCCATTGAGGTATTGGGATTGACCGAGATCTATCGGGTAAATTCGTTGGTTTACCGCATGTGTCATGGATTGCGCGAAGGGCTGAGGTGAACTAGTTTTGTTCATCTTGGTAGCAAGTCAAGTGTGACTTGGGATTGTTATCTATGGTTGGATGACCAGTGTTGCAAATTCAATTGATATCTCGATGACGAGATAGTGGTGATCTTTAATCTAGACTACTAATGTTGTAGATGTTGCGGTCCTATCTATGTGTTCAGCATTATAGCGGTGACATTCTTTGAGAATATTAGTCAGCATCAAAGAAAATAAGTACGGAATGTAAGTCTGTCGATGCTAGGAACTTTTGGGATTGGTTGTTATTTGTGGCAGGACGTCAAGTGGGAATCGATTGGTTAACACTTGCGGTTACCTCTGGGATTTGATGTCAGTGTTAGACCAGTGGAGATACAGGTTGGTTGTATCTGGTCTTCGCGTTAGTACGAACTGATTCTAGCAAGAGGGATAGTCGGTATCAAGTGGTATACTTGACGAGGAACTATCACTGCTAAGGTTCGTAGGAACAGTGGGTATTCGAAGAGCAGTCGAGAGCACTCTATTGATCGTAAGGCTCGGTTATACATCCAAAAGATCGTTCTACTTCATGGATGCCGGTGGGCATTGTCAGCGATCGAGACCCAGGTTTACTTCCATATTCTGGGGGAGTGTCCAGCGTGCTACGAGAACTGCTTTCAGTTTAAATACTGAATATCATCCAGAGACAGATGGTCAGATGGAGAGCGCTATCCGTGTACTATGGATTTTTGGTTCAGTTTAGCCAGATCAGTTGTCATTGATTAAGTTCGCGTACAACAATAGGTACCATCGTAGCATTGGGAGGACACCTGTTGAGGCGTTGTATGGGCGACTTGTCATATTCCA
Source organism: Henckelia pumila (assembly GCF_033568475.1). Classification (NCBI taxonomy): domain Eukaryota; kingdom Viridiplantae; phylum Streptophyta; class Magnoliopsida; order Lamiales; family Gesneriaceae; genus Henckelia; species Henckelia pumila. The sequence continues at coordinate 68,522,219 of NC_133121.1, forward strand.
TTCTTCTAGAAAGAAGTGGGGGAGACAGTATTTCTGAGAATGTCACTTTTTCGTAAGATTCTCAGATATAGTCTTAAAGGCAAGTTATCTCCCAAGTTTATCGGTCCGTTTGAGATCTTGGAGAACATTGGCGATTTCGCTTATCGACTAGCTTTGCCACCGCATCTTTCCAGTATTCACGACGTGTTCCACGTATCACTGTTGCAACGGTATGTGGCGAATGAGTCTCATATTCTTCAGCGGTCTGAGGTTCAAGTGAGCAAGGATTTGACCTATGCTGAGAAACCTATTCGTATCCTGGATTATAAGGATAAGGTTTTACGGAACAAAGTCATTCCTTTGGTTTTAGTTCAGTGGCAGCGCCGAGGCACTGAGGAAGCTACTTGGGAGCTTGAAGAAAGGATGCGTGAAGACCATCCTGAGTTGTTTTGATTTCAGTTTTGAGTTGTATTCGGTTGTAACGTTTGATTTGAATAAGGAATGTTTCTGTACCTTGTATTGCATTCGGTACTTAAGATCTATTTTCGAGGACGAAATATCTTAAGTGGGGGAGAATGTAGTACCCTGACCGCTTTAATCGGTGTGAATAAATTCAACTGGCAAGCGTACCAGGTCAAGTACTAATATAGTGAACAAAGGTCCAAGTGTCGAACCCACAGGGACTGTATAAAAATGATTACCAAAATATATTTATTTCTACCTAATCTAGACTAAATAAAAAGATGATTTCAGATTTTTAACTAACAAATAAAATTGCAAATAAAATTAAATTAAATAAAAACGCAGCAGAAAAAATTGGATTAATTCAAATTTGGGAAAAACTTCGATCAAAGACACACGTAGGTACCAGACAATTCATGTAACAAGCAGTCAATCTAAGACATCAGACTTAATCTTAATTTACGGGAATTTTCCTAATTTGTTCGAAGGACTATTTCTAGAACAATCAAACCTATTCAAATATTGATGAACTAATCTTTCGTAATTCTAATCAAACTTGAATGCATGAATCACTATGAAAATTCAGTGAACACCTAAACCGCATAATGAAACCGAATTCTATTTCTAGTCAGTTTTACACTATGTTGATTATCGAAGTGATCAAAATCGAGACCTCCTATGTCGACTTGGAATCGATTAACAAGCAAACAAATAACTGGCCAAGAAATTTGTAAGAAAAATATAAATTCGATAATTAATAAAATCAAATCAAGTCTAAAAATCTCAAATAAACAAACGAGTTTTCTACATAAATTGTCTGGCCCAATCACGTGGCCTTGATCGAAAAAAAAAAACTACTCACAATTCATAATTCAAAACAAAATTTTAATCATGAATTGATAAAAGAAAATAAAAGAAAAGAGAAAAGAAAATAATTCTTCTCCCAAGCGTGTAGCCGTCTCTGCCTCCGTCTCCAACTCCGAAAATTTGTGGAACCCTTGTAAAATAATAAAAACTCCTATTTATAGTGTTTGGAAAGCCTTAAAAATTAATTTCCTAGTTGAAATATAATTTTTGGAATTTTCTGGCCCGTCGACACGCGCGCGTGCGTCTTGGAGTCCTCGCACGCGCAGTTATATAAAACAGTGACTCAGACTTCCTCTCTCGCGCGCGCACGGTAGAAGCTCGCCCGCGCGCGTTCTTCTCACAATTCTCGGGAATTTCCTCTTGCGCGCGCGCGAGATAATTCCCTTGCGTGCGCGCTCTTTTATTTCTAAACATGCGCGATAGCGCTGCTTCTTGCGCCAACCAAAGCCATAAAGCGCGATAGCGCTAATTCTTGTGCTAACAACTTGTTTCTCAGCGCGTTAGTGCTTCTCCCATGATTATTAGCGCCAAGACAAGGGCAAACGTGCAACAACTCTCATCATCAGCGCAACCTTCAACCTGCTCCGAGCGACGATATTGAAAAATTAATATCTTGAGTTCTAGCCGTCGGATTGACCTGAAATTTGGACTGCAGCTTCAAAACATCTTGAACTTCATTCTGAACAGTCAAGATCGGATTTGGATCTTTCTAAAATTAAATATGATTTTTAGATCAAGGCTGCTCCGTAATTCACTCTTCAAAAAACTATTTTCCTACAAAATCAACCGAGGAGTGAAATACACACACATGCACTAAAACACATAAAAATACATAAAAAATAATATGAATGCACACAAAATAGACATAAAAATAACATGAAATAATGCATACAAAATGCACTTATCAACACCCCCATACTTAACTCTTGCTCGCCCTCGAGCTCGCCCTCGAGCAAGACATACAAAAACAAAATGCAAACAAAAACATAAGTAAGGATGATTCATAAATGTGCAAAGCCTCCGAGAAGTTCAATCACAAAATAAAAAACACAGACATGCTCTCAACTTTTCATAATATACCTTCGGTTTAACGTGAACGTGTGTGTGTGAAATGTATTCCAGTTTCATACAACTTAGACCGAATTCATCTCAAAACTGCTTAGCGACCTATGACAAATTAGTGCAAGTTTCACTCTTCAAGTGCTCATTCCTTCCAACGAACTCTAGACTAAACCCACCTCCCTTGAGATAATGAATTACACACCTCCGGATTTTGCACCCGGTATTGCATTAGCCCCAATAATTACCCGCTGACTTAGCTATAACTGGCTAGGATACGAAAAATCATTCTATTTTTTCTTTCTAATCCCCTCGTCTATAGCCCGGATGGAGCATCAATCCCATTGAATCCGCATACTTAGCCTTAAATTTAATATTTTTTTTTTGGATTTTAATCCTTTCAAGGCCCGGATGGAATTGTATATAAATTTTTTTCTCTAGGTGCGCCCAAGATCATAAGTGTAAACTAGAGCCTCATCAAAATTCATAGTACACAATCAAGATTCACAAACCACCTATTACCGTGCAATGGTCAAACAGACAGAAACTTCATCAAATCTTTTGTTACACTCCACTGGTCTAACACAAGTGCTTATAAATATTCACGGTTCAACCTACAGTTTCTCATGTCAAGCCAAGAGCAAAATTTTTCAAAAAAAAAAAAAAAAAAAAAACCACTTTTTTCAATTAAACTTCATCATCATTGGCTATTATGACTCATCTCACTCATGCAAGACTAAACAAACAACAAAACATAATGATATGCATGAATACAAACTATATGCAATAAACTATACCAAATGAATGCAAACAACAACACAAACAAAACTAATCTACCCCCCATACTTATCCAAAGCATTGCCCTCAATGCTTCAGAACAATAAACAGAATGCAAGACAAACAAAAACACAATGAAAACAAAAATAACACTCCCCTGGTTTTCGATGCATTCTCTTCCTTCTTGACAGTATCCTCTGGGACAGTATCAGCAGTCTAGATTATCGGCGGGCACAACCAACTGGCATGGGAAAGAAACAATAATCAAATAAAAACAAAAATAAAAACCAAAAACATAATAAAAAAAAAACAAAAACACTGGGTTGCCTCCCAGTCAGCGCTAAATTTATAGTCTATAGCCCGACTATACTCCTCTTTGAGTGGCGAAATTCAAGGTGGTTTATCCACCGTCTGTGAAAAACTCGAATCAGTCCTGCACTTGCATGCTAAATCATTAAAGAACTTGTGCAAGGGATTAATTCCTGCAGACAACTGCACCTGCAGACATGCACCAACATCATGCATCTCATCAACCAAACGAATAGAAGAACAAGATTTCAAAATTGGGCTCTCAGTAGCCGACTTAGACATAGTAAAAACTACTTGTTCATCGTTCAATCTCAGAACCAACTCTCCCTTCTCAACATCAACTAGGGATCTACTAGAAGCAAGAAAAGGACGCCCTAAAATCAGTGGAACCTCACAGTCCTCATCCATGTCAAGAATAAAAAAATCTACAGGGTATATAAAGTGTTCTATCTTGACTAGGACATTCTCTACGATCCCTCTCGGATATTTAATAGAAGCATCAGCAAATTTAAGAGAGATAGTAGCAGGTTCTATATTTTCAACTCCTAATTTTCGAGCAATAGAATAAGGCATTAAATTAATGCTCGACCCAAGATCACACAACACATTCTCAAAAGACAAACTTCCAATATGACAGGGTATAGAAAAACTCCCTAGATCCTGAGATTTTGTTGGAAGCTTCTTTTGCAACACCGCCGAGCACTCTTCCTTCATTGTGACTTGCGTAAGATCATTCAGCTTCTTTTTATTTTTCAGCAAGTCTTTTAGAAACTTTGCATATCTCGGCATCTGAGCTAAAGCATCTGCAAAAGGTATGTTAATATGCAGTTTCTTGAAAATTTCAAGAAACTTCTTAAATTCAGAATCAAATAATAGTTGCTTAACTCTAAGAGGGAAAGGTAAAGTAGATAAATCAACATTTTTATTAACTTCAAATTTTGAAGTCTTACCTTTCTTACCTGTCGTGGAGGATTTTTCTGTACGCACCTCCTATTTTTCTTCATCAATTTTCGGCCCTTCCACAGCCTTCTCGTCTTCCGGTTGCTTCTCAGACTGTTCAGATTGTGATCTCGTCACTACCATAATTGCATTCACGCTTTTGGGATTGAGCTCACTGTTGCTCGGTGGAGATCCAGTAGGACGATTTGACAATTGGGAAGCAATTTGACCCATCTGACTTTCCAACCTCTGCATCATAGCTTCTTGATTTTGTAAACGAGCCTCAGTACCCGCCACATATTTCATCATTATTTCCTCGAAGCTCGGCTTCTTCTCCTCTTGCTTGGACTGCCAGTTCTGATTATAATTGTTGTTGTAGGAGTTGTACGGCTGCCGTCCTTGATTTCCCATAAAATTTACAACATCAACTTCAAACAACTGCTGATCCTCTTTTAGATTCCCTTGTGTTGGCGCTGTTTTCATGAGTGCCACTTGATGTGTTAGAGAGTCGATCTTAGCGATGGCCATCAAAGCATCGACCTCTAGAATTCCACCCTTCTTTTCCTTCCTTACATCCGGCCACCCAATATTACTCTCTGCCATGTTGCCAATGATCTCCCAAGCTTCAGCTGGCGTCTTCCTGAATAAGCATCCATTGGCGGCAGCATCCAGCATAGATCGAACCGACTGATCGGCTCCGTTGTAGAACGTCTGGGTCTGCTGGCTTTGAGTAAGATTATGCTGAGGACATGTCCTCAACATCTTTTTGAACCTGGTCCATGCCTCATGTAGAGATTCTCCCTCCTTTTGCTTGAAAGATATAATATCAGAGAATAACTTAGCCATCTTCGTAGGAGGGAAATATTTCTTTAGGAATTCTTGGACAAGCCCCGTCCAAGTAGTAATAGAACCAGTCGGCATGTCATCAAGCCACTCCAAGGCTTCGCACTATAGAGAGAATGGGAATAACCGCAGTCTTACTGCATCAGAGGTTACCCCATTGACTTTGAAGGTGTCGCAGATCGACAGGAATCGCTCCAGATGAGCGTAAGGATCCTCAGTAGAAGTGCCTCCAAATCGTGCTTGAAGTTGGATCATCTGAATAGTTGAGGGTTTAAGCTCAAAGTTGTTCGCCTCAACAGCGGGGCGAACGATGCTGGATCCATATCCTTCAACCGGAGGCCTAATAAGATCCCAAACAGTGCGGTTGTCAACTTCTTCTGCCATTTCTTCCTCAAACTCAGAATCAAGCTCCAAATTAAGATCTTTCCTAGCTCTCCGAATCCTACTAAGCGTGCGTTCTATCTCCAAATCGAGTGGTAGGAGATTTTTGAATAGTCGAGATCGATGCATGCACTAGCAGATGAGTACCTGACAAACACAAAAAAAATAAAAAAAAATTCAGAAAGCAGATAAATAAAAAAAACAGTCTAATCTCAAGAGAAATAAAAATTTTGATATCAAACAGTCCCCGGCAACGGCGCCAAAAACTTGACCGCTTTAATCGGTGTGAATAAATTCAACTGGCAAGCGTACCAGGTCAAGTAATAATATAGTGGACAAAGGTCCAAGTGTCGAACCCACAGGGACTGTATAAAAATGATTACCAAAATATATTTATTTCTACCTAATCTAGACTAAATAAAAAGATGATTTCAGATTTTTAACTAACAAATAAAATTGCAAATAAAATTAAATTAAATAAAAACGCAGCAGAAAAAATTGGATTGATTCAAATTTGGGAAAAACTTCGATCAAAGACACACGTAGGTACCAGGCAATTCATGTAACAAACAGTCAATCTAAGACATCAGACTTAATCTTAATTTACGGGAATTTTCCTAATTTGTTCGAAGGACTATTTCTAGAACAATCAAACCTATTCAAATATTGATGAACTAATCTTTCGTAATTCTAATCAAAATTGAATGCATGAATCACTATGAAAATTCAGTGAACACCTAAACCGCATAATGAAACCGAATTCTATTTCTAGTCAGTTTTACACTATGTTGATTATCGAAGTGATCAAAATCGAGACCTCCTCTGTAGACTTGGAATCGATTAACAAGCAAACAAATAACTGGCCAAGAAATTTGTAAGAAAAATATAAATTCGATAATTAATAAAATCAAATCAAGTCTAAAAATCTCAAATAAACAAACGAGTTTTCTACATAAATTGTATGGCCCAATCACGTGGCCTTGATCAAAAAAGAAAAACTACTCACAATTCATAATTCAAAACAAAATTTTAATCATGAATTGATAAAATAAAATAAAAAAAAAAGAGAAAAGAAAATAATTCTTCTCCCAAGCGTGTAGCCGTCTCTGCCTCCGTCTCCAACTCCGAAAATTTGTGGAACCCTTGTAAAATAATAAAAACTCCTATTTATAGTGTTTGGAAAGCTTTAAAAATTAATTTCCTAGTTGAAATATAATTTTCGGAATTTTCTGGCCCGCCGACACGCGCGCATGCGTCTTGGAGTCCTCGCACGCGCGTAGTTATATAAAACAGTGACTCAGACTTCCTCTCTCGCGCGCGCGCGAGGTAGAAGCTCGCCCGCGCGCGTTCTTCTCACAATTCTCTGGAATTTCCTCTTGCGCGCGCGAAATAATTTCCTCGCGCACGCGCTCTTTTATTTCTGAACATGCGCGATAGCGCTGCTTCTTGCGCCAACCACATCCATAAAGCACGATAGCGCTAATTCTTGTGCTAACAATTTGTTTCTCAGCGCGTTAGCGCTTCTCCCATGCTTATTAGCGCCAAGACAAGGGCAAATGTGCAACAACTCTCACCATCAGCGCAACCTTCAACCTGCTCCGAGCGACGATTTTGAAAAATTCATATCTTGAGTTCTAGCCGTCGGATTGACCTGAAATTTGGACTGCAGCTTCAAAACATCTTGAACTTCATTCTGAATAGTGGAGATCGGATTTGGATCTCTCTAAAATTAAATATGATTTTTAGATCAAGGCTGCTCCGTAATTCACTTTCATAAAACTATTTTCCTACAAAATCAACCGAGGAGTGAAATACACACACATGCACTGAAACACATAAAAATACATAAAAAATAATATGAATGCACACAAAATAGACATAAAAATAACATGAAATAATGCATACAAAATGCACTTATCATACCCCGTAACAGAAATTGGTAATTAATAGATTAATTATGTTAAACCAATTTGGTATCTGAAGGATCGGAAGCTCCGAAGGTAAGATCGGAAGCTCCGATCAGGATCGGAAGCCCCGATCAGGATCGGAAGCTCCGATCGATATTACGTCAGGCATGACGTGTGGCAGGATCGGAAACTCCGATCGGGATCGGAAGCTCCGATCGCCCTATCCGAAGTCAACCAGTGAGATTTTGACATGTGGCAGATAAGGATGTTCGGAAGCTCCGATGGCAGGATCGGACGTTCCGATCAAGGATCAGAAGTTCCGATCGACGATCGGAGGTTCCGATCGACGATCGGAGGTTCCGATCGATGCCTATAAATATAAGGTCCGAGGCATTCATTTCTTGCCAATTCCGAATTCTCTCCTTCGCCCTCGTGGTCCTATTTTAAGACTTTGGGTACTCTTATTCTAGAGTTGGAGTAGGATATTTGTTTTAGTATAGTCAGACAGTGTCTAACATAGTAGCGGAGCAGTGCTCGTGTTGTAGAGCAGTGTTCGAGGCTGTGGATTCGCAGCAGGGGAGTGCCCTAGTTGCGGGATAGTCGCCATCAGTGGGCTGACGATGGACGCAGGTATAGCTATGGTCTCCTTAAATTATTTAGGAGTATTCAATAGCTTAGTTAAGGCTTTTAGCGCTTATTGAATGATGCATGGGTATTTGCATTGTAGACTTGATGATAGGCTTGGAACCTAGAGTGGGACTACTAGGACTGCCTTAGAAAGGTACGTAAGTACTGACTGAGATTGCCAGCGGATATGCATGCTTATATGTTGCATTTATGTGTTTGCATGTTATTATTGTTATGCGGCATGTGCATATCATCTTGTGCCTGTACATCTGTATATCTTTCGAGATGAGCCAGTTAGGGTTGCTCAGCCCTGTTAGGACGTTTGATATCGAGTACCCTTAGGTACTGATACCTCGAGGACTCCGCGGTCCGCATCCGGGATTCGGGAATGAGTGGTCGCACACAGTGGTTAGCTACCCCAATGTGACGAGCTTATATCCCAGGCGCCAGTTTGAGCAGTTTGTATACAGTTATCCCAGATATGGATACCCGATCATTTGCATGCATCATATTTGTATGTTTATCCATGCTTTCGTATTGATCTTAGAGCTCACGTCTAGTATTTTCTGTGTATCTGGATACCCTATTCGATGGGGCAGGTATAGGTGCAGGATTGAGCACCAGGAGCCTGAAGTAGCCAGTGACCTTGAAGACAGCAGGATTAGCTGTAGGTTTTATTTAAAGTAATTCGATTGGGTTGTATAAATCGAGTTTGATTAGCCGGTTGTATTCTGCCGGTCTACTTGTATTTAGTCTTCCGCAGCAATTTGATTTAATGCATGCTTAATTATGCTCTTAACTCTGATTAGGTAGTGGATCCGGGTCAGGTTGCTACATGTTTGATGCATGTTCATCACGTTTTTATGGTATAGGTTCGAACCAACTGCTGGTCCATGGGTCAGAGTGTGAGTAAGGGTCCCTAGGGTCGAGCTAAGTTGGGATTTGAGGCTGGGGTAGGCTAAAATTGAAGATGGAGTTTTCTGCCCAGGATCACAGATTAGGGTTTCAGGGAAGAGAGATTCGTCCTCCCTCCTCTGGTCACGGCTTGGTATAAGGGTTGAAGGGTTAGAAACTCATGGATGTTGGCTAGGTCTAGGAACTGGTTTCATGGTCATTGGTGGTCTGAGTAGGCGACACGAGGGAAAACGCTACAACTGCTCGCGTCTGCGCGCGAGCTGCACATGGTCGAGATGGCAGAGCTTCGTTCTCCCTCTATGGACGATGGTTTGGTCTGGTTCTTGGCTTGATGGAAGCGTCTAGATGTGGGCTAAGTTTATGTGGTGGTGCTCCGGCCGGTGGTGGCCGGAGAATGGCGGTCGTCGACTCTGAATGGGAGGTGCTTGCGGCCAAGAAGGGAAGAGGGAGGGGGAAACACGTTTTAGGGTTTTGGCTGGGTTTGGACCGGGTCTTGGGGTCCGGGTCGGGTCTGGAGGGTCTAGGGTCAGGTCAGGTGGTCCGGGTATGGGTTAGGTGGGCCGGGCTTGGGTATTTTAATTTTTAATTAATTAAGAGTTTAATTGGTTTTTGGGCTTTTAAAATTAGTTAGAAAATTATTTGGGCCTCCAAATAATTTTATTTGGGCCTTAAATAATTTATTTAAGTTAGCCCAATTATTTTTATGGGCTTGGGAGCCCATGAGAAGTTTTGGGCCAGTCAGTGGATTTATGGGCCAGTCTAAAATTTTATTGGGTTTAATTAAGTTAATGGGCTTAAATATTTTTATTTAGGCCCAATTAAGTTTAATTAAGTTATTTGGGCTAAGATATGATTATTGGGCTTTTATTTAAGTTTAATGGGCTTAGAGTGAATGACCAGCAGTCTGGACCAACCCATAAAAAATAACTAAGTCCGGAATATATATTTAATTATTTTATGCATGAAATTCATATTTTAAGTATAAGTATATTTATTATGAAAATAAATTAATTATATATTACAGACAAATTTTCAGTGCATGCATTCATGAAATTTCTTATGTATATGATTATGTAAATGATGAGAAATAAAATATATTTTTGATGGAAATTGAAGTATGTGTGATATAGGGGTGGTCTTCCACCATATGATTCGATAGTTTTACTACCATAGGGGTGGTTATCCACCATATGATTCGGTAGTTTACTATCATAGGAGGTGATTTATCACCGCCATCGTACGTTGGTTCAGGAGACTGATCAGTCGACACATGAGCGTCACACTTATGGATAGGACCATATTCAGGTTTCAAATGCATTGCTCAATTATGTTATGTATGATGAAGAAAGTTATGTTATGTTTAAGATTTATGATTCAGCATTTATGTTATGAAGAATTTTTTCATGCATGCTCATGTACATGTATATGTATTAGTATTTACGTGATGCATTATTTTTAACCTCGTTATAAAGGATTAGACATGTTGAGCCCCTAGGCTCACTACGCTTATATGGTGCAGGTGAGCATGATGACATCTATGTAGCTCCTACCGGTGGTGAGGACGTATGAGCTCACGGAGCAGTGGACCCCGTGATCGTCGCAGTTATTTAGTTTATTATTATTGAATTTTGAAACATGTTTTATTTTATTGTTATTCCGCATATGAGATTTTTCAGTAGCGTTATTTATTATTTTAAATTGATGCATGAAATATTTTTAAGAATTTATTTATTCAATAATTTTTCAGGTTATTTAATATTAAGTATTTTATTTTTACATGCATATATGTATGGGCATGTATGTATAGTAGTATTATTTTAAAAAAAAATAAAAAATTTCCGCATTTATTAGTAGTAGGCGTTTCATAGGCAGTGGTTGATCAGCTGGAGCTTCGTTTAGGTTTTTATTCTGTTGTTTTGGGTTTATACAGCTATTCGATTTGGTTGTATATTATTTTGGATATTTACAGATTCCTTTCCTTGGGATTGTATAAATGTTATGGTTTCCGCAGTTGAATTCTGATTTCTGTTTAATTAAGTTAATTGCATGCCTAAGTTCTGTGTAGTAGGTGATCCAGGTAAGAGTCACTACACATCTTATACAAGACTCTGGACAAAAACATGTTTAGTTGGCCATTCAAAAGTTTGGGAACATAAATATGAAACCAGAAGAAACAATGAATGAGTTCGATGGAAGATTCAGGAGCATTATGATCGAGCTAAATGCACTTGGGAAAAGTTACAGCAACAGAGAAGTATCTTTGAAAGTCATGAGAGCTCTACCTCATGAATGTGATGTGAAAACTGTAGCTATGAGAGAATCAAGGATCTCAATAAGATCGAATTACATGATCTATTTGCAGATCTTAAATAATATGAATTCGAATTGGGAGTTCGAACTGAAGAAGAGACATCCACCTCACAAGTGACCAAAGCTCTCACTACATTAGATGAAACCCCAATAACCAAGTCTGCAGAACAACTCAGTAGTGATGCAATGTCACTATTTGTTAAAAAGTTTGGAAGATTCATGAGAAAGAATCACAAGAATTTCCAAAGCACAAACAGATCAAGCTTCAGACGAAAAGAACTAGTCAATGATAATCAAGCTTGCTACAACTGTGGCAAGGAAGGACATTTCATAGCTGACTGCACCAAACCAAAGAAAGATGAGAAAATAAGATCACACAAGAAGATATCTAGGGAAGAAAGAAAAAGATTCAGAAGAAAGAAGGAACAAAAGACAGTGTTAGCAGATGAAAGCAATAGCAAGTGGGCTGATCAGACTCTAACTTATCCGACTAAAAAATGTCATCAAGTGAAAGTGAAGATGATGTTGCCAAATTCCTAATAGTTGATGATTCAAACATTCCAGTTGATGGAGAGGTACTTGACTTTACTTCAGATGAATTTAGTAGAGAAGATCTTATCAATGCATTAAATGAGATGATTAATGAATATCGAATACTATCTCATAAGTTTGAGGAAGTCATAACAGATGGAAAGAGTCAGATAGATAAGTCAGATCAAAATAACTCAAATGAGTTCACTGGATCAGACAGTCTAAAGGCTTAGATAAACTTTTTAATGACTGTAAACAATGACATGAGAAGTAAACTTCAAGAAACTTTATCTAGTAAACTCTTGGAATAAATCATCGATATCCTTAGATAAACTTACTGGAATGCAAAAGCAGGCTGAAAATAAATCTGGCTTGGGATACAACATAAATGAAGGTAGTTCATCTAACTCAACCACTCAGTATTGTCTGGAAAAGAACAACTTTAAATATATGAAGTTTGTGAGATCCAGCACGATATATGAACTAGAGATCCCAATGACGTATCCAATACCTCAACAGAGCAAACTCTTACATAGAGGGTTGGGATATGTTGAGCCAGATAGATCTAAATCAAGATGGGCTAAACCTAGATCAAATTGGTCTGGACATAGTCTTGAAAGACAAAGAGCTTCATCAAATCAACATAGACCACATTTCAATAACTCTCCTAGAAAGTATTGGAAGTCAAACAGGAACAATCGATCTGATCACTACACTTGGCATACACATCACAATGCACAAAGAGCATCAGATAGAACTGTCACTCCCAAAGGTCAATGCTATGAAAAGTCTATAAAGATAATTCAAGTTTGGATTCCAAAGCCGTCGTGCGAGCCTCCCACTGGGGGCCCGCTATGCCAAAAGCGAGAGAAACCCCATCCCTCTCTTTCCTTTTTTCGCCCCCATGTCGCCACACGGGGGGACATGATTAATCCAACGTGGACCTAAGTAGGAATGGGGACCAAAGTTACTTTATTTTGTTCTTGGAGGTAAAGAGAAGTGAACTGATCAAACACTCAGTCTGGTATTTAGACAGCGGGTGTTCCAGACATATGACTGGAGATATACGAAAGTTATCTGAATATGTACAAGGACCAGGACCCAAGATCACTTTTGGAGACAACTCTAAAGGTACAACCATGGTTAAGGGTAAGCTTATCCATGAAAATATTAGCATTAAAGATATTTTACTTGTAGAAAATTTAAATACAATTTAATAAGTATTAGTCAATTGTGTGATTACAATTACTGTGTAGAATTCCAGAAGCACACTTGCACCAGAAAAGATCAGTCTGGACTAATCATTATGACATGAGAACGAAGTTGAAACACTTACAAAGTAAACTGGTCAGATCAACCACCTACTTCAATCTGCCTAGTTGCTACAAAGAAGAACCAGAACTGTTTATGGCACAAAAGACTCAATCACTTGAACTTCAAAGCTTTAGCCAATCTGAGTAAATATGAATTGGTTACAGGTTTGTCTAAAATCGACTTTTCAAAAGATAAGATCTGTACTGCTTGCCAGCTAGGTAAGAAAGTCAGATCAAATTTTTAAAACAAAAGTTGTAAATATTCTTTCAAAAGCTTAGAGCTGCTGCACATGGATCTTTTTGGTCCTATACCAGTAATGAGCTTAGGGGGAATGAAGTACACCCTGGTTATTTTTGATGATTTCTCAAGATTTACTTGGGAGATCTTTTAAAAATCTAAAGATCAAACTGCCACCCAATTGATTAAACTTCTTTTAAGACTTCAAAATGAGAAATCTCAAATGATTGTAAAAATTAGAAGTGACAGAGGAACCTAATTTTCAAATCAAACTCTGTCTACTTATCTAGAAAGTCTTGGAATTAAGCATGAATTTTCTGGAGCCAGAACGCCACAACAAAATGGTGTTGCAGAAAGGAGGAATAGAACTCTAAAAGAGGCTGCTAGAACAATGATTTTTGATTCAAGATTTCACAAAATTTTTGGGTAATTTATAAGCACAGCTTGTTATACTCAGAGTAGATCAATGATTAATAAGAAGATTGGAAAGACACCTTATGCGATCTTGTATGGTAAAGTTCCAGTGATATCTTATTTCAAAGTATTTGGTTGCAAATGCTTCATTCACAACAATAGAAAAACTCATCTAGCTGCTCTTGATGTCAGACCAGACTCTGGTTTGTTTCTCGGGAAATCATCTGTTAGTAAAGCCTATAGAGTCTTTAATACTAAAACTCTAACAGTTGAAGAATCAGTTCATGTGGTCTTTGATGAGACATCTGTTACTAATGAATCTGCAAGCTTAAATGATCTTAACAATAGGATAGAAGATTCGAAGTTAGACACAGATGATGAAGAAGAGATCCAGATCAGACAGAACAAAACAGAGAAAATCCATGTGAACCAAAACAAATCGAAGAACAGAGAACAGAAGAACCACCAATTAATAATGAGGTTCCACCAAATACAGATCATATTGAAAATCAAGATCAACAATGTAGTGACCCTACATTGAATCACCTACTAATTGAAAACTATAGCATGCATTAATCTTAATTAAAACATATGCTCTTAACAGAGTAAAACATGTGAAAACATAACCCATAATTTACATATCAACTTAGTACAATGATTCAAAGCTTAAACTCAGTAGTGATACAACCATATCGGAATAACTTTAAATAAAATGTCATAAAAAATTATACAGCAATATCGAATCCTGCTGTATATGAAACGACCCTAACTTCTTTTTTAAATTAATTAATAAAAAAAAGAGAATTTTAAAAAAAATCAAAATATTAAAAATTTTATTAAAAATTTTGGCATGACCTCTCTATTTATATTACAACTAACCTGTCTCAGACAGGAACCCAAATAAAATAAAAGAAATAGACGACTGGCGACACAAGAACTAGACCGAGACAAGAACGAGGCCCAAGAGAGAGGTTCGACATATCAAATAACCACAAGATTAGAAATCTAATGTTTACATGCCCAAAAATAGTGCTATCAAAACATTACATATACATTTGACAACTAAGCGAAATAAATGCTCCATAACATATAAATTCTAGTAACTATGCGGAAGACGAGCATAGGTCGGAGGGATGTGCCGGGCCCGCATTGCAGTCCACTCGATAGTCTTTCCCTCGATCTAAATGATATACTCCTCACCTGAAAACAATAAGTGTAGTGTGTCTAAAAGACTAAGCAAGAAAATTGGTGGGGGGGGGGGGGGGATAACGAGTACTACGTAAATAAAAGCATACACAAATTAAAAATAGCTTGATAATAAAATACTTTGTGCCCTTAATTTGAATAAAATGTACTTCTAAAATGAGAGGACATGAATATAACATATGCATGGCTAAGTCATTTATAATCAATGAAACTGCATAAACTGTATCTGAATCTGTAACTGTGAACTTAGATCCTTAATTGTGACTCTGTGATTTCGATCATGATCATGGCTATAGTGCACAATGCCGCAAGGAGGTCGAGATGAAACCTAACCCGATCTTGCCCTATATTGGTAAGTGAGACCAGAATAACTCTGGCCCCACACGAACACATGATAAGGTAAGGAAACCCATAATGATTTGGTAAGGGAGGCCCAAACGTCTCCCAGCCCCACACATACACATGAATAAATGTAGTCACAACCATCTCACTTCGTTCAAAATATTTTCTTTCCTTCTTGAATATGGGACTTAGCATGCATATGTAAATATGACGTACATGTAAATGTTATAAAATAATCATGCATATGACTCACACATGGATGATCGGGATGGTGATTTAGGAGACAAACCGAAGGATCGGAAAAACTAAACCAAAATGTAGCGCTTAAGTCAATGCGAGCGGTTTGACCGTAAAATTTGTAACTTGCTCGATTCTTAATCAAAAGGGATTCCGCTTGAAACCACGACTCCATGACACTTAGAAATAAACCAGGAAATCAACCTCGGAATTTATTTCCTAAGCGATCATTTTTCAAAAGTACGATTTCCGGGCAGTAGCGCCCCCCCCCCCCTAGCTTAAAAATTCTGCACGCACCTAACATTCAAAAATCTAGAACTCGACCGAAACTTAACCGAATTAATTCCCGCTTGAACCAAAGTTTTCCTAACATCTTGGCCTAATTCCAGACCCGAGCCCATGGTCTAATCATGATTTTAACATTGCTTTAAAATACGTTTCCGGGCAGCCCACACTTAGCAGAAAAATCTTCTCAAACCTACTTCTTGTAATGAACCCCAAACTTAGCTATGACAACTCCCATGTTCCTAGCTAATAAACTAGGACCCAGACCAATGCATTAGACCCATTTCAAACACTAGAACAGCCCCTCAAACCTTCCTAAACTCGGCATCAGAAGCAGCCCCAGCCAACCTCAAAGTCGAGCCCATCCTTGCCCTCAAATTCGAAAGTCCCAACAATCCATCCTACAAATCGACTTCGAGCCATCCTAAACGCTACCATGTGAACTACATATCACCCATGGTAGCTTCTCAACCACCAACAAAATCAACACCACAAACATCAAAATTGTCGAACCACAAGCTAGGAAAGCAAGCTGAAATTTTTGAAAAAAAACAACAAGGCATTCATGAAAACCCCATTCAAATGCATAACATCATTTTATTCTTCAATAAACAAGGGTCATTGTATCAAAACCTCAATCAAGAAATGTGAGGAATCTGCTCATGAAATTTTCGAACAAAAACAGGTCATGTATATATATAAGTTTTGGAAATCATGTTATGCAACCCAAGCTATGCTAATCTACATGGTGAAGCAAGGGATTCCATATCCTTGCCTAGCTAAAACCGAAGAGAAAGAGCTCAAATGAGCTGAAGAAATCGATCCAAAGGCTGCTACAAACTGGAACCGAGCTCAAATGAAGATAAGGTAACAGCTTTCTCAGCTCGCCGATGCAGCTGCCTCGCCGGAAAAGAAGAAGGGAAGGAAGCTGCGGCGGCTAGCTTGGTGAAGAAGGAGACGAGAAAATGGTGAGGGCCGAAGAAATGAAGAGCTCTAATGAGCTGAACCGAGCTCGATCGAAGAGGAAGCAGCTCGAGCAGCTTGTCTTGAAGGTGCCTCGCCAGAAAGAAGAAAGGAAAGGGAGCTGTGGCGGCGAGCTATGGGGAGGAGAAGGTGAAGCCGTCGGGTTGATATATATATATATATATATATATATATATATATATATATATATATATATAATATATATATATATATATATATATATTTGTTTTGTGGAGAAGAAATGGCGTGAGGTTGTGTGTGTATTGGAGGCTAGGTTTTAGCTTAAATTCAAGTGTGTAAAAGTTCTACACAATAATTGAAAGCGCTACTCTCAAAATAGCAACTTTGGGTCTTAAATTAAATTGCACAAAATAATACACAAGTTAAAATTCTAATTTAAAATATAAGATTGGATTTTTTTACTAGTTCGAGAATTAAAATGCTAATTTTCGCAAGAATTTAAAAACAAGTTCTAGAATGCGGAACTGGAAGCTACTGAATCCAAGAATTAAAAATAAATACTTTAAATATTCTTATGTCACGACAACGAGTAAAATATTTAAGTACCAAGCAGAGAGATTAAAAATAATTTAAACATGCTAGGCTAATGTTTAAAATAATTTAAATAATACACAAACGGAAATAAAAACCTTTAAAATGATTTGAGCAGTTAAAACGAATTTAAATAAATAAGCTAGACTTTTAAAATAATTTAAAATAATTTAGAATAACTAAACGCTAAACTTAATTATTTAAAATAAATAAGTTGGGCAATCAAAAATATTTAAACGACTAAGCTAAACAGTTAAAATCATTTGAAAGAATAAACTAGACAGTTAAAATCATTTAAATATGCAAGCTTAAACCTTTGAAATATTTATAATAATTTAAATTTCACAATAAAATAAATTAGACAAATAAACTTAAACAATTAAAAACATTAATTAAATAACTAGTAAAATAAAATCATTTGAATAAATAATAAAATATTTTATTACCACATAATTCAAATAAGAAATTTAAATCAATTAAACTTAAAAAATAATAATCCTAATATTTATTAAATTAATGCATACAATTTAGTAGATTGGATTTTAGGCGTCACAATTCCTCCCCCCCCCCCCCACCCCCCCAAATGGAATTTCGTCCTTGAAATTCAGGTTTTTACTAACTAGGTCCAGATACAATATACCAGACCGGTACTCACGACTCTTATCTAGTACCTACACGAGTCGACGCTTCTAAGCTTTCGCTGCGCACTCTGATGCTTATTGACATCCATATCATCAAGGATCTGACTAACTCTTACTGCAAAATAAATTTACAAACTCCTATTTATACCCGTATGATTGTAGCCTAAGAGAATTTTATAATCACTGTTCCCATGCAACTGTAAGAGTTTTCAATTCGCCACCTAAACTCCTAAAATATTTGATACCTTCCTTAGTTTGATAACCTTAAATCCTGGATCGCAATTTCAAGAATTAAAGTTCCTGTATACCCATTAAAAAATTTATGTCGATCTTACTCATAACTTAAAAACTTTCTAACAACGAAACTACGCTTAACATCTATTTACCAATTAACTTAACTCATACAATATAGAACTCGATCTCTTAAGAAATTCACAAGTTTCAAAAATACTTAGCGACTAAACACTAAACTTTTCTAAATAGGATAGCTAAGTGACTATATGATTCAACCTCGTTAGGCCTCAAGATAAGATATGAATCTGACCCATACTTCCATAACAACAACACATGGAACCCATCATGCATCACTTAATAACTCTGTGCCAGCTCAAAAGATTAAACAAATTACCTATCTCCTCAACAACCACGGAAGGAACGACAAAACGAGTTAATTCCCTTATATTCCCAAATCATTAATATTAGAAAACAATGATACCTTCAAGAACAACTTAATATCCATTTTGAAATTCTAAAGGTCTATGCCACTTATTAGTAGTGCTATACTTAATGGTCCTGGGCTTATGTTCAATCCCTTACACAACAACTAAGAAATCCATAATTTACACCTCAAGTAAAAATATACCACAAGTTATTATCCACTTATTGGCTTAGACGGTCTCTAAGTACCAAATAATTCTAATATATCACCTGAAGACATATCTCAAATCTCTAGTTCAACTTGATAGCATGTTTGGAAAATCCAAAAATTCGCAAATTATTATATGGTGCAACCTGAATTCATATTTCAAGAACTTAGTACCCAATTAGGCACCTTGAAGAGTTTGTAATTCGATTGAAAATTCTTTCTCATTGTTCCTCAAGTACCTTAGCATTTCACCGGTAAGTAAACCTACCGCTTATCCAGAAAACTTCCTAAATACTCTATTCATCATTCTATGTTCATAGTTGGTGCAATTGCCTTACCGATTGACCTTCACAAAATCTTAGAATGCTAATATAAAGTACCCAAAAGTCTTCTAGGAACAACTCTATTTCCTATCTCGCAATTGATCACCCATTTAGCTTAACGAAATCATCTGTTTACTCTTAACGATCCTATTAAAAATTGAAACACCCATTCAATTAATTCACTAACCAGAAGTCTTCTCGCTAAAACTAGATATGGCTTGTAGTCGTCATTCCTTGGATCACAACAATAACTTAAGATTTCACCTAGTATTAATACTAAATTTCAATAGTCTAAACACTTACTAAGCAGCTACGAGCCAATTCTCTACACAAGAATTTGAAATGATGATTGAAATTATGATCCACCCAAATCCTCACCATGATGGATCATGAAAAAAAAAAC
Organism: Henckelia pumila; assembly: GCF_033568475.1. Classification (NCBI taxonomy): domain Eukaryota; kingdom Viridiplantae; phylum Streptophyta; class Magnoliopsida; order Lamiales; family Gesneriaceae; genus Henckelia; species Henckelia pumila. The sequence goes on from NC_133121.1 coordinate 68,541,928, forward strand.
AGACATACAAGTAATGCTGCTTAATGTGATATGAAATACTGCAAGCATTACAAACAAATGAGCTGAAAATAAAAATCTAGATAAGTGAAAACAACTCACTCATAATTCAATTCTAGGGGGAATGAATAATAATGGAGGCTCCATGAATAATGAATATGAGCTAACAAGATACAAATCTCGTGATCATTCATCCCTGGATAGTGACATCAAGTCCAAACAATCAAAGTATAATCAAGAGCAATAAGTGTGGCTTCAATCGAGAGAAGTCCACAGAATTAAAAAATCAGGGAACAACGGTCACGACGTAAAATCAGATGTCAGCCACACACATAAGTAGATTACTGAGAAACAAGACAAAGTGAATATTACTCACGTCAACATGTGGTTCTAGAACCGAAGAAAATTCTAGAAGTGTGAAATATAAACAAGATTTTACTAAGATGTTCAACCAATGCCAAAGTGACAAAATTCAATGCTGATTAATGTAATACGAATCCATAAATGCTCAAAGGAAGTGCAAAGAAATTTCGGGTACTCAAAAGTATATGTTTCAATGGATTTGAGCACAAGAGAAAAGGAAAAAGGAAATAACGATCGGAATAATAGTTCACATAATTGAAAGGCTCATAGTAACCGATTCACTATTTCCAAAAATCATATTTGCCCAAATAACAAAAGGAAAACTCAAACTATCCATAATAATATAAAACAATGTACATATCCTAAGTCTTCACACGTTTTCGATTCAAAAACTTAACTGACAAAACATACATCTATCAATTTCTAAGCAAACTATTCACTTAATTTTATCCGACTAAATTTAATCCCTAGAAGAATAAATTACAACAAGGACAGATCAAATAATACCTCCTAATACGCAAGTTTAATATTTTCGACAAATTCCTACAATATCACCAAATATTGTTAACACCACCTAATAACTCAAACAACATCCACGCACTGCCCAAAACTGGAAGGAACATTAGTACACCAACTCTGTTTAACTTGAAATCGCATGCTATAAAAATAAACATTTGAATGGTACACTTTAAACTATAAAAGAAGTTTTAAACGAAGATAAACACTAAACTACTTACTTAAATAAATTAAACATCTAGTTTTGAAAATATTCTAAAAAGGATGACATCAAAATATTTAAAGTATTAATTCAAGTATGACTAACGTATAAATTTCTTTAAAAACTTACAGACTTTGAGGCGAGACTTCTCGAGTTTCTTGCAACCGGTAGTAGGCACAACCCAAACCAGAACCATGCTCTGATACCAACTGAAATGACCTTGACTTCTATTTTAAATTAATTAATAAAAAATGCGGATTTTTAAAAAAATCAAAATATTAAAAATTTTATTAAAAATTTCGGCATGACCTCTCTGTTTATATTACAACCAACCTGTCTCAGACAGAAACCAAAATAAAATAAAAGAAATAGACGACTGGCGACACAAGAACTAGACCGAGACAAGAACGAGGCCCAAAAGAGAGGTTCGACATATAAAATAACCACAAGATTAGAAATCTAATGTTTACATGCCGAAAAATAGTGCTATCAAAACATTACATATACATTTGACAACTAAGCGAAATAAATGCTCCATAACATATAAATTCTAGTAACTATGCGGAATACGAGCATAGGTCGGAGTGATGTGCCGGGCCCGCATCGCAGTCCACTCGATAGTCTTGCCCCTTGATCTAATTGATGTACTCCTCACCTGAAAACAATAAGTGTAGTGAGTCTAAAAGACTCAGCAAGAAAATGGGAGGGGGGGGGGGATAACGAGTACTACGTAAATACAAGCACACGCAAATTAAAAATAGCTTGATAATATAATACTTTGTTCCCTTAATTTGAATAAAATGTACTTCTAAAATGGGAGGACATGAATATAACATATGCATGGCTAAGTCATTTATAATCAATGAAACTGCATAAACTGTATCTGAATCTGTAACTGTGAACTTAGATCCTTGATTGTGACTCTGTGATTTCAATCATGATCATGGCTATAGTGCACAATGCCGCAAGGAGGTCGAGATGAAACCCAACCCGATCTTTCCCTATATTGGTAAGGGAGACCAGAATAGCTCTGGCCCCACACGAACAAATGCTAAGGTAAGGAAGCCCATAATGATTTGGTAAGGGAGGCCAAAATGTCTCCCAGCCCCACACATACACAAGATTAAATGTAGTCACAACCATCTCACTTCGTTCAAAATATTTTTTTTTCCTTGTTGAATATGGGACTTAGCATGCATATGTAATGACGTACATGTAAATGTTAAACAATAATCATGCATATGACTCACACATGGATGATCGGGATGGCGATTTAGGAGACAAACCGAAGGATGGGAAAAACTAAACCAAAATGTAGCGCTTAAGACAATGCGAGCGGTTTGACCGTAAAATTTGTAACTTGCTTGATTCTTAATCAAAAGGGATTCCGCTCCAAAACTACGTCTCCATGACACTTAGAACTAAGCCAGGAAATCAACCTCGGCATCAGAAGCAGCCCCAGAGCTATGACAACTCCCATGTTCCTAGCCAATAAACTAGGACCCAGACCAATGCATTAGACCCATTTCCAACACTACAACAGCCCCTCAAACCTTCCTAATTAACTCGGCATCAGAAGCAGCCCCAGCCAACCTCAAAGCCGAGCCCATCCTTGCCCTCAAATTCGAAAGTCCCAAAAATCCATCCTACAAACCGACTTCGAGCCATCCTAAATGCTACCATGTGAACTACATATCACCCATGGTAGCTCCTCAACCACCATCCAAATCAACACCACAAACATCAAAATTGTCGAACCACAAGCTAGGAAAGCAAGCTGAAATTTTGAAAAAAAACAAGGCATTCATGACAACCCCATTCAAATGCATAACATCATTTTATTCTTCAATAAACAAGGGTCATTGTATCAAAACCTCAAGCAAGAAATGTGAGGAATCTGCTCATGAAATTTTTGAACAAAAACAGGGCATGTATATATATAAGTTTCGGAAATCATGTAATGCAACCCAAGCTAAGCTAATCTACATGGTGAAGCAAGGGATTCCATATCCTTGCCTAGCTAAAACCGAAGAGCAAGAGCTCAAATGAGCTGAAGAAATCGATCCAAAGGCTGCTACAAACTGGAACCGAGATCAAATGAAGATAAGGTAACAACTTGCTTAGCTCGCCGATGCAGCTGCCTCGCCGGAAAAGAAGAAGGGAAGGAAGTTGCGGCGGCTAGCTTGGTGAAGAAGGAGATGAGAAAATGGTGAGGGCCGAAGTAATGAAGAGCTGTAATGAGCTGAACCGATCACGATCAAAGAGGAAGCAGCTCGTCCAGCTTGTCTTGAAGGTGCCTCGCCGGAAAGAAGAAAGGAAAGGGAGCTGTGGAGGCGAGCTATGGGGAGGAGAAGGTGAAGCCGTCAGGTTGATATATATATATATATTTTTTTTTGTGGAGAAGAAATGGCGTGAGGTTGTGTGTATATTGGAGGCTAGGTTTTAGCTTAAATTCAAGTTTGTAAAAGTTCTACACAATAATTGAAAGTGCTACTGTCAAAATAGCAACTTCGGGTCTTAAATTAAATTGCACAAAATAATACACAGGTTAAAATTCTAATTTAAAATATAAGATTGGATTTTTTTACTAGTTCGAGAATTAAAATGCTAATTTTCGCAAGAATTTAAAAACAAGTTCTAGAATGCGGGACTGGAAGCTACTGAATCCAAGAATTAAAAATCAATACTTTAAATATTCGATGTCACGGCAACGAGTAAAATATTTAAGTACCAAACAGAGCGATTAAAAATAATTTAAACATGCTAGGCTAATGTTTAAAATAATTTAAATAATACACAAACGAAAATAAAAACCTTTAAAATGATTTGAGCAGTTAAAACGAATTTAAATAAATAAGCTAAACTTTAAAAATAATTTAAAATAATTTAGAATAACTAACCGCTAAACTTAATTATTTAAAATAAATAAGTTGGACAATCAAAAATATTCAAACGACTAAGCTAAACAGTTAAAATCATTTGAAAGAATGAACTAGACAGTTAAATCATTTAAATATGCAAGCTTAAACCTTTGAAATATTTATAATAATTTACAATAAAATAAATTAGACAAATAAACTTAAACAATTAAAAATATTAATTAAATAGCTAGTAAAATAAAATCATTTGAATAAATAATAAAATATTTTATCACCACATAATTCAAATAAATAATTTAAATCTATTAAACTTATAAAATAATAATCCTAATATTTTTTAATATAATGCATACTTTTTAGTAGATTGGATTTTAGGCGGCACAGTATGAGATGACTTGATATGAATCTTGAAGGCGCTCGAAGATTCATATTTTTTCAAGAAGTGTCTCTTAATTTTCCATCGAGAATTGAAGGATTTGGAATTCATGGTAATCAAGTTGGAGAGCATGAGAGCCAAGTTAAAATGCATGGAGCTCGAGTTGGAGGACTGAAATTTATCGAAGACTTTAACGACATAAAAATTCAATATCCACCATTTAGAATTTATTTTAGGATGTTATAAAGCTATGGTTAAAATTTCAGCTCGATTCGACGGCTAAAACTCGAGATATGAATTTTTCAAGAATAATGCACAATTCGGACAGCTTCAGAGCCTAGGCTCCAATTTCAAGAGCCTAGGCGCCAGTACGGGATTTACACACAGTACGGCTTGTACTGTGTGTTTTCGGATTTTTTATTATTTTTTATATTTTGTGCTATTTTTTAGTATTCTAAGCCTACTAGGAAACTTTTAGATGATATCTTTTGATATCTTTTGCATTATTTTGCGTTATCTTTTATTATTTTGTAGTTTTATTATAAATACAACATATACATTCATTATTGAATAACATAGTTTATATTATTGATTTTTATCAGTCTAAAATTCTATCTATAATTTTATTGAAGCTTTTGCTTTGTCAAAATCAAACTTATCAAAGTTTAACAACTTTGTGGCGTTTGTCGATTGATTATCTTCGTGGGTTGTCAAAGACGGTTCCTTTGAAGGTCCCGTTGTGATCGAATTTTTATTCCGCAATTATCTGTTGCTAGTTATGGGTTCAACTAGAGGTGGATTTTGCAAACTTACTTGTTTCAAAGATAGGGAAAAATCTTTGTTTCTTTTATTTGCTATTGGATTGAGGGTACGATTTTAATATAATCGTGTTTGCTCTTCATGGCATCAAAGATTCACATCATTTGGTATCAGAGTCAGGTTTTGACTCAAGTAAGTCGTATCCATCTTTAATCTATATTCTTTCTTCGTTCTTCGTTCATTGTTCGTCGTTCTTCGTTCTTCGTCTATATCATATCAAAATTTCTTTTTTGTCGTCTCTTCCAAACATGTTATCCAAGTCTCGTGTCTTGTGCTACAAGTTATAAATTCAAAAAAAAGAGTAAAAATCGAAAATTCAAAAAAAAAAATGATTTGAAATCGGTCAAAAACAAAAAAAAAAGAGTGAAGACCGAAATTGTCGAAAAAAAGAGGAAGCAAAATAACTTGTGGTCAATTTTCTTTTGTCTTGTTCATCCTTGGGTGCCAAGTTTTTCAATCTTCATAAATTCAATTCCTTGTTTTTGTGCAATCTCCGTGAGTTGATTGACAAGTGTTTACAAGTTTTGAACTTGTGAGTTTGATATTTAAAATCACAAAGCATAAGCTATTTCATATTTTGAGTGAAAAAAGAAAGAGTGTTTGAGTGATTTTCTTTGGAGTGACTTGTGAGATTTTGGGTGAGGAATATTTTATTACTAACCTTTTACTTGCAGATACAATGTTTGGAAGAAAATTCAATGGGTATAGGGAGAGTGAAAGGAGATTTGATTATGGGATTAGGAGAGATAGAAAAATTGATGTGTATAGATATGATGATGGGGAAAGAAATTTTGAATATTATTTGGATAGATTGAAGAAAAATAAAATTCCATCGTTCCATGGAGATATGGATCCGGAGTCGTATTTGAATTGGGATAAAAGGGTAGAAAATATATTTGAAGGTAGTGATGTTTCAGAAGCCAAGAAGGTTAAACTTGTCTTACATGAGTTTGCCGACTATGCTTGCACTTGGTGGGATAAAGTGGTGGTGAATAGAAAAAGGCATGAAATGAGTCCTATTTCTACATGGGATGAGATGAAGAGAGCTATGCGGAAACGTTTTGATCCTAATCACTGTGAAGCTCCCAAACGTGAAAATCAAGGTACATATAAACTTTCAAATTCTAGTACCTTTGATATTGCATGCTTATGGTGTCGTAGAAAAGATAAGCATGATATGAGACAATGTTTTAAGGAGGCTATGATGAAAGTGTCGGAATCTCGTGTAGAGGTTGAATCTAAATGTGAAGTAGAAGTAGTTGAGAAAATTGAGGATGAAACTTCATTGATTGATGAAGTGATTGTTGAAATTTGTGCGGTGGAAGGTGAATGGCTTGATGAGAAATCTTCTATTGTGAATGATGTGGTTGATAGTGGTGTTATTGTTGGAGAATGTGAAGTGGTAGGTGAGTTTGTAGGTGTTGAAGAGTCATCTAATATTTTTGTAGTAGATGAGAGTCCTATGGATGTTCATAGTGGGACTAGTAATTTGTTGGATGAGTCTTGTAATGTTGCTATTCAATTGAGTCCAAAAGAATTTCTTGAGGATCAATTGAAAATTGAAAATTTGAGTGATATGGCTGAAAAAAAAAGTGATGAAAAAAGTGAGATAGCCATAGAAAAAGAAAAAGAAAAAGAAAAAGAAAATTTAGAGGCCGAAAGAAAGAGTGATCAAAAGAGTGAGATGGTCTTTGAGGTAAAAAAAGTGAGGAAAGAAAAGAGAGGAAAGAGACCAATAAAAAAAGAAAATATTATGGTCCAAAATTGTGAGGTTGAAACTTTTTTACAATTGAATAAAATCCCTAAAGTACTTTTGTACAAAGATATTTTATCTCATTGTGATGATATAGCCGGTTCAATCCCGATCTTTGTTAATTCTTCTTTGCATGTTGTAGGAGAAGTGTTGATGAGAAGGCAAAGGAGATTCGATGTTGAAAGAGTCAACATGTTTGATCCATGTGAGGTTAAGCACACACAAGGTAAGAGGCAAGATTTGAGGACAAATCTTTTTGACGAAGGGGAGTCTGATATGAATCTAGAAGGCGCTCGAAGATTCATATTTTTTCAAGAAGTGTCTCTTAATTTTCCATCGAGAATTGAAGGATTTGAAATTCATGGTAATCAAGTTGGAGAGCATGAGAGCCAAGTTAGAATGCATGGAGCTCGAGTTGGAGGACTGAAATTTATCAGAGACTTTAACAACAACTAAATTCAATCTTCACCGTTTAGAGTTTATTTTAGGAATTTATAAAGCTATGGTTAAAATTTCAGCTCGATCCGACGGCTAAAACTCGAGATATGAATTTTTCAAGAATAATGCACAATTCGGACAGCTTCAGAGCCTAGGCTCCAGTTTTAAGCGCCTAGGCGCCAGTACGGGATTTACACATAGTACGGCGTGTACTGTGTGTTTTTGGATTTTTGATTATTTTTTATATTTTGTGCTATTTTTTAGTATTCTAAGCCTACTAGGAAACTTTTAGATGATATCTTTTGATATCTTTTGCATTATTTTGCGTTATCTTTTATTATTTTGTAGTTTTATTATAAATACAACATATACATTCATTATTGAATAACATAGTTCATATTATTGATTTTTATCAGTCTAAAATTCTATCTAGAATTTTATTGAAGCTTTTGCTTTGTCAAAATCAAACTTATCAAAGTTTAACAACTTTGTGGCGTTTGTCGATTAATTATCTTCGTGGATTGTCAAAGACAGGTTCCTTTGAAGGTCCCGTTGTGATCGATTGTTTATTCCGCAATTATCTGTTGCTAGTTACGGGTTCAACTAGAGGTGGATTTTGCAAACTTACTTGTTTCAAAGATAGGGAAAAATCGTTGTTTCTTTTATTTGCTATTGGATTGAGGGTACAATTTTAATATAATCGTGTTTGCTCTTCATGGCATCAAAGATTCACATCATGACTACTGATCTCCTGCCCCCTAGTCCTGTCTAAAACTCCAAGCTCTGTCCATCCTACGACCTTCCCCTTGGAATGGGGTGCCCAAGATAACAACTAGGACGTGAGCTATTAACGCCCAATACATAAACATAAGTAGACATATAAATATGATGCATGCACTCGTGATGATGGGTAATAAGTCATCTGAAAGTCATGCTAATAACTGGTGCCAATGAGTGCTGTGACCGCTCGAATCAAATCTCTGGGTACAACCACACTCATCTAGAACCCCCCCACTATAATGATACATCCGGTTATAGAATATCTCTTAGAAACCCCTCCTATAACGGTACATCCGGCTCTAGACTAAATACAGGTATAACAAAGAAATTGGCTCAACATGTATGCGCAAATGACATATGAATATGAAAAGTGGTAGATCATACATCATGTCACATAATAATGCCACAGAAATGCAACATATAAACATGTATACTCGCTGGCAATCTTAGTCAATGTGTACGTACCTCTAAGCTAGTTTGAGTCTAGTAGGACCTAGATTCCAAGCCTATAATCAAAAGTTCACCGTATCACTACAAAAGTTCTATAAGCCTTAACTAAGATAATAGATACTCCCAAAACTTAATAAGATTACCAAACCATACTTTCGTCCATATTAAGCCCTTTGGAGTCGCTCGTCTGGAGGACTATAAAAACACCTTTGTTATTCCAGAACCCCTCTATTAACCGATAGAGCCCTCAAGTGTATACCTCAGACTATATATAACTGAATAAGAAAACTAGGAATTCGTAATTCATTCTGAATTCCGAAGACCCCTATTTATAGGACAAGGTTCAGCCTCGTTCGGAGCCTCCATTCTGGGATCGGAGCGTCCGAACTCTGCATGCATTGGTGACGACCGGAGCATCCGAACTCGGGATCGGACCGTCCGATCTGATGACTACTCAACAATTGTCAAAACTCATGTCTTAGTCATCGTGCATGTATGGCTGGGGGAAGATCGAACCGTCCATTCTTGGATCGGTGCATCCGATCCTTCCTTCCTTCCGAAGTAAACAGCCTCATTTCGGAGCTTCAGATCTTGCAGGGTTTGGATCGTTCGATCTGGGTTCGGACCGTCCGATCCTGTCCAAACTTTGGAAGTCCAATTCTTGCATATGAAGCCCGATTAAGCCCTTGAATTGGTTAAATACTAACCTTTAATCATGTGTATCATCATATTATCTTAAAGTGGACTCTGGGTTACTACATTCTCTTCACCTTTAGATATTTCGTCCGCGAAATAAACTCTAAAGACAAATCAAGATAATAATATGAATCATAAAACCATGTTTTGTTTCAACAATATGTAATTGCACGGATACATGGTAATCAACAATACAAAGCAAACAACTCAAGATATTCTTCTCGCATACGGCTTTCTGTCTCCCAAGTTGCCTCCTCAACGCCTCGGCACTGCCACTGTACCATTACAGTGGTATAGTCTTATTTCAAAGCACTTTCTCCTTCCTGTCAAGAATACGGAGTGGTCGTTCAACATAAGACAGATCTGGTTCTATCTGAACGTCAGTATGCTGGATAATATGTGACTCATCAGCTATATATTGTCAAAGTAACGACACGTGAAAAACATCATGTATACTGGAAAGATATGGCAGTAACGCCAAACGATAAGCAACGTCTCTGATCTTCTCCAGTATCTGGAAAGACCCAATATAACGAGGTGATAACTTGCCTTTCAAACCAAACCTCATCACCTTTCTGAAAGGTGACACTCGAATAAATGCATATTCACCAGGCTCGAACTGATGTGGCCTGAGGTGAATATTAGCATAATTGGCTTGTTTGTCCTGAGCAGCTTTAATTCTCTACTTGATCAAATCTACCTTGTCCACAATTTGCTTTACCAATTCTGGACCCTCCACCTGTCGTTATCCTACCTCATTCCAGAATAATGGAGTACGACATTATTGTCCATACAATGCCTCAAAGGGTGCCATATCAATACTGTGGTGATAACCATTATTGTAGGAAAATTCAATCAAAGGTAATTGATACTGCCAAGTCAAGCCAAAATCCATTGTAGAAGCATGCAACATATATTCAAGAGTCCGAATCGTCCGTTCCGACTGGCCATCAGTCTCCGAATTATATGCAGTGCTCAAACTCAGAGTGGTACCCAATGCTTGCTGAAAACTACCCCGGAAACGTGAGGTAAACCGCGGATCTCTGTCACTGACTATGCTCACTTGAATTCCATGTAATCGCACCATCTCCTGGATGTATAAGCGTGCCATGCGATCATAAGAATATTCTCTGTTGTAAGGAATGAAGTGTGCTGATTTTGTCAAGCGATCAACAACGACCCAGATAGCATCACACTAATGTGCAGTCATAGGTAAGTGGGTGACAAAATCCATAGTCACATGCTCCCACTTCCATTAGGGAATCTCAAGATTCTGCAGCAAACCACCTGGTTGTCGATGTTTAGTCTTGACCCGTTGACAAACAAAACATCTAGAAACAAATTGATACACACTCCGCTTCATCCCCTTTCACCAAAATCTGGTTCGCAAGTCCTTATACATTTTCATGCTTCCAGGATGAACTGTCAGTCAACTTTTGTGAGCTTGAGATAGAATATCATTCCTGAGCTCCGCATCATAAGGTACAACCACTCGATTCGATAGGCATAATTAACCATATGTTTGATAATGGAATCCAGATGTATTAACTCTATTGGCTAGACGTGTCAAACGCTGAGTCTTAACATCAGATATCTGAGCTTCTCTGATCCGAGAGTACAATGCTGGCTCAGATAAAACATTATAAAAACGAATTCCATTTCTTCATTTCTTGTGCTTGAGTGTAAAACTCAGTGAACAACAATATTCCTGAATCATATGAGATATATCACTATTCTGAAGTGCAGAAAGTCTGACCTACCGACTCTGGGAATCAACTGTAAGATTGGTGGAACCTGGATGATACTTAATCTCACAGTCATAATCTTTCAGTAAGTCCATCCAGCGTCTCTGACGCATATTCAACTCCGTATGAGTGAATAAATATTTCAGACTCTTGTGATCCGTGAATTTCTCAAATTTTTCGCCATAAAGATAATGTCTCCAAATCTTGAGCGCAAATACAATGGCGTTTAACTCGAGATCGTTCACTGGATAATTCATCTCATGCGTCTTTAGCTTCCGTGAAGCATAATGTAACGCCCCGTTTTTATCTTAAATGAGTTTATTTGAGTTAATCGGAGATTACAGAGTTTACGAGCCGACTTGATTTTGATCAGGGTCCTTTTTGCAAATTTTGGAAATTTCAGGGACTAAAACGCAATTATTGGATTTTATATATTATCTACACTTAGAATTGAGATTGAAAAGTCTTCTCCTTCTTCCTTCTTGCATGCCATCTCCATTGAAGCCGATCCATTGAGAATCCAAGCTTTCTAATTTCAGTCCGAGCTCCATCCAGCCGTTGGAAATTATTTCTGAAGGCAGATTAGTGATCACTGCAGTGAGAGCTCCTTTATACCGTAAGTATTTCTCCGATCGGATATTCTTTGTTTTTTGGAGGTTTTTAGAATCGATTTAGATTCTAGTATGTTGTTCTTGGAGGAGTTCTGATCATTTATTATCTGTCGGTTTTGAAATAGAGCGACGTTCGGAATTATTATGATTTTTGGAAACCATTTTCGAAAATGTGGGTTTTGAGATTTGTTGGGATTGCCTTGTTGTTGTTGTATTAGCATTGAATTGAGTTGATATCGGTAATGAACTGCTGTCTGCGTTTCCGGTTTGTTCAGTTTTTAGCCGTTATGCCGTCGGTTTGAGTTTTGGGATTTCGAACCGTTTTTGTGTTGTTGAACTTGGCTTGTAAGTTGATCATGGTTATTGATCTTTGATTTGTATCTGAACAGATTCGTTTGGAGTTTGTCAAGCCCAGGGTTAACAGCATTTGTTCGTTTCAGAGATTTGGACGAAGAACGGTATAGAGAATTACCTTGAGCCTTGTTGTTGTTTAGATTGGTTAGACTTTGATACAATCTTTTGTTGTAGCTTACCAGAAGTTGGAACTACTGCCTTGAAAGGTAAAAGCAGTCATCGATAGCGGGATAGCATACTCGGGACAGTTGGTTCTCGAGTTTCCCTTAAAAGCACATACTTGCATCTACACTTGTTCTAGCATGAGGAACTTGTGTCCTGTTGAATTGCTTGAGATTTTATTATATGGCTATGTTTATGTTCTGTTATGCATTCATATTGAGCCAACTTTGATTTCAGCGGGCAGAATAGCCCTTTTTGTTTAGACGTTTGGGAACTATAATTGAGTGGCCTAGGTCGTAGTCGTTTTTCCTAGTGCTAGCATACTCATTATAGTTGCTCAAAGTTTAGAGGAGTGGGATACGTGGCACCACCTTGATTGGGAGAGTCGGTGAGTCGTTACGTGATCTTATCCTCGGGATCCCAAAAGCACAGCAGCAACCCCTCGTTTATCAGATTTGATATCCCGGTTTAAAGACATGCATTTCATTTCATTGTTATTGATTACGTTGTTGTCTTGAAAGCATGTTTATTGTTGTATTACTTGATATGTTGCTTTTACTGGGATTATCATTCTCACCGGTTATCCGGCTGTTGCTTTGTTTTGTTTGTGTACTTGTCAACAGGTGGGTCAGGAACAAGTCAGAAGAGGCATGGTTAGCTTCGAGGGAAAGATGTAGAAGTGAGACTTGGTCTAGAAGTCGATTCCAGCATGTCAATCTAGTTTATGTTAGAACATGTTTAGTTATCAAACTTCATCTTTATATGGTTGTTGCATGTTCTCAACTTTGGTTTAGTTGTTGAACTCCAGAACTCATGTTTTAATGTGAGGAATCAAGTTTGTAACGCATGTTTATGTTTCGGAGTATTGTATGGCTTGATGTTCTTGATTTTGGCAATTTCTAGCACCGGAGCAGTCAGGGAGGCGTGCCCGCGCATCCTAGCGCGTGCCAGCGCGCCTGCACCCCTTTTCGGGTAGAGCGTCATGCGCGGCCGCGCCCCAGAAGGGCGCGGCCGCGCATGAGACAGGGCGCCGTGCGCGCCCGCGCCTGATGAGGCGCAGCCGCGCGGGCCCTTAATTAAAAAAAAATAAAAATGTCTTGGCCTTTCCTTGCTTATTAGTTAGTTTACTCCTTGAATAGATGTTTAGAACCGAGGTCTCACATTAAGTGGTATCAGAGCGTTAAGATTCTTGGTCAAACTAGAGTGAGCGGGGTAGATCGAGTCTGCGTGTATTGGCTCCTCGCATGTGTTTGAATTATTTAACTATGTACTTAATTCCATGCGAGCATGCTTTATTATTGAGAATTATTGAATTACATGATTATGTGATTTAATTTATAAAGCATGATCTATTTGATATATAATTGTTTCTGTTATCGACTGGTGTCCGGTATTCCAAGCGGTTGTAAGGGAACTGATTGTAGCGATTGAGATATCTCGTGTCCTAACCTTTGATAAACAGAAACATACCGCCAGTTATTCCTACAACTGAGCAAGCTAGTACTGAAATGGTTGAGATGGATGCTACAACGACGCCTATGGAAACCTTGCTGAAGAGGTTTCAGTCGTTCAATCTGCCGTTGTTATTGGGTTCAAAAAATCCAGTTGACTGTGAGAGTTGGTTGGATGATATTGATCAGTTGTTCGATTCCATTGATTACACAGATGACCGCAGGATCAGGTTAGTCATTCATCAACTACGTGGGGTTGCTAAGAGCTGGTGGATCATGACGAAGAAAGCAATGGAGAGTAGAGGTACGGAAGTTACTTGGTCTCTTTTTAAATCTGAGTTTTATAAGCGGTTTTTCCCTATCTCGTATCGCAAAGATAAGGGAGCAGAGTTTGCCAATCTGAGGCAAGGGAATCTGAACATTGAAGAGTACGTAGCTAAGTTTGATAGTCTATTGCATTTTGCACCGCTAATTTCCGGAGATGAAGAAGCTAATGCAGATCAGTTCATCAATGGTTTGAACCCCGATGTCTTCACGTTGGTAAACACCAACAGGCCTAACAACTTTGCGGATGCCATGAATCACGCAAAGGGAGCAGAAGCAGGCTTGTGGAGGCAAAGAGGTAATCAGGTGGCACCTCAGTAGCAGAGGCAGTATCAGAACCAACCATCTCAGTATCAGAATCAACCACCTCAGCATCAGAACCAGCAGCAGAGGTATGAAGGTGGTAGCAGTGGGGGAAACAGAAAGGATCAGTACAAGGCAAGAGGTAAACATTTCAAAAAGCAGGGGAAAATTTCGTCTAGTTCCAGTGGTTCCCGACAGTTTGGTTCAGGGCAGAGTTCTGGATCATCATCCTTGTACTGCAGCAAGTGTGGAGGAAGACACTTACCGGATCAGTGTGTGGGAGTCTTCGGTAATTGTAACACCTGTCAGCAACCGGGACACTTCTCTAAGGTGGGCCCTCAGCGTTTTAGAGATTGAGCTCAGAGTGGGAGTTCATCTCAACCTATAGCTCAAACCGATAGGCAGTCTTCTGCAGTGCACTCTTTCCAGCCCCAACAGCAGAACAGACAGGGAGGTAACCCTACTGCAAACCAGCCCCCGAGACAGTAGGAACGAGTTTTTGCCTTGATAGAGGATCAGGCTCAGGCAGCACCTGATGATGTTATAGCAGGTAACTGTTCGATTTTTGGTCATTCTGCTCATGTTTTGATAGATACAGGTGCTTCCCATTCCTTTATCTCTGAGAAATTTGTGTTATTGCATGCTTTGCCTACTGAGTTGTTGCCTACAGTAGTAGCTGTTACTTCACCTTTGGGTGGAGGAATTGTTTCTGTCAGATTAGTCAGGAACTGTGAACTGTGTTTTGAAGGAAATATGTTAGAATTCGACTGTACTGTACTTGGACTGTCAGATTTTGATTGTATTGTCGGTATAGATGCTTTAACCAAGTACAGGGCAACCGTCGATTGTTTTCTAAAAGTTGTCAGGTTCAGACCTGAAATGGTAGACGAGTGGAAATTCTTTGGTAAGTGTTCTCGATCTAGAATTCCTTTGATTTCAGTGTTATCTATGACTCGTTTGCTACAGAAAGGTGCAGAAAGATTTTTGGTGTATGAAGTTGATGTACTGAAATCTAGCCCAGCTTTGGTAGATTTACCGGTGGTTAGAGAATTTGCTGATGTGTTCCCGGAAGATGTTCCTGGTTTGCCACCTATTCGAGAAATCGAATTCAGTATTGACTTAGTGCCAGGTAGTCAACCTATTTCAAAAGCTCCTTATCGTATGGCACTTATTGAATTGAGAGAGTTGAAGGAGCAGCTTGAGGATTTGATTGCCAAGGGATACATCAGACCTAGTGTATCGCCTTGGGGTGCCCCTGTGCTTTTTGTTCGGAAGAAGGATGGTTCTATGCGGCTCTGTATCGACTACCGCCAATTGAATCAGGCTACAGTTAAGAACAGGTATCCTTTACCCCGAATAGATGACCTTTTTGATCAACTGCAGGGTTCTTCTGTCTACTCTAAGATTGATCTGAGGTCAGGTTATCACCAGTTGAGAGTGCGAGAGGAAGACGTTCCTAAGACCGCATTCAGAACAAGGTATGGTCATTTCGAGTTTATAGTCATGCCGTTCGGTTTGACTAACGCTCCAGCGGTTTTTATGGGTTTGATGAACCGTATCTTTCAGCGTTATTTAGATGAGTTCGTCATTATCTTTATCGATGATATTCTTATCTACTCAAAGAACTGTACTGACCATGCAGAGCACTTGAGGACCGTATTGCAGATTTTGCGAGTTGAGCAGTTGTTTGCCAAACTGTCTAAGTGTGAATTCTGGTTAGATCGAGTTGTCTTTCTCGGTCATATTATTTCTGAAGATGGGATTTCTGTCGATCCCAGCAAGATTGAAGCGGTTATGAATTGGCCTAGACCTACTTCAGTGCCGGAGATCCGAAGCTTCATGGGTTTATGTGGTTATTACCATCGTTTCATCGAGGGTTTCTCGTCTATTGCCAAGCCAATTACCCAGCTGACTCAGAAGAATGCGCCTTTTGTTTGGACTCCAGATTGTGAGGCTAGCTTTGTTGATCTGAAGAGGAGACTGACCAGTGCTCCAATTCATTCTATTCCGAAGGGTACTGGAGGTTTCACAGTCTATTGTGATGCTTCTTGGGTTGTGTTCTTATGCAGCATAATCATGTGATAGCGTATGCATCGAGGCAGCTGAAACCGCACGAGACTCGTTATCCGGTTCATGATCTAGAACTAGCTGCGATTGTATTTGCTCTGAAGATCTGGCATCACTATCTTTATGGTGAGTCTTTCGAGATCTTTTCTGATCGTAAGAGTCTTAAGTACTTGTTTTCACAGGCAGAGCTGAATATGAGACAGAGAAGATTCCTGGACTTGTTGAAGGATTTCAACTGCGAAATCAAGTACTATCCGGGGAAGTCTAATGCAGTTGCAGATGGCTTGAGCCGAAAGCTTTGTTCTTTATCTCTTTCTACTATCGGTGTTTCTCAGTTGATCGATGATTGTTGCACTTCTGGTTTAGAATTTGAAACAGATAGGGAGACTATCAGAGTGTTTGCTATTCAAGCCGAGCCGGAGTTGTTTGTTGCAATCAGAGAAGCACAGAAGTCTGAGCCAAGCATTCAGATTTCAGTAGAGAAAGTTAGATCGGGACATCAGTCTGAATTCCAGGTTAGAGATGATGTTTTGTTTGTGAATAATCGTGTTGTTGTGCCTGATATTTCGGAGTTGAGACAGCGTATTCTCCGAGAGGCTCATTGCAGTCGGTTTAGTATTCATCCTGGAGGTCGTAAGATGTACAACTGATCTAAAGATTCAGTTTGTATCTCGGTGTTTGAATTGTCAGCAGGTGAAAGCAGAGCGGAAGCGACCAGGAGGTCTGTTGCACAGTCTATCTGTTCCTGAATGGAAATGGGATCACATTTCCATGGATTTCGTCACGAAGCTACCATGATCCGTTCGAGGATGCGATGCTATTTGGATAGTGATCGACCGATTGACGAAGTCTGCTTGTTTTATTCCGTATAGGATGACGTATCGTCATGATCAGATGGCTGAGTTTTATGTTAGCAATGTTGTGATATTGCATGGGGTGCCAAAGTCGATCGTTTCTGACAGAGACCCAAGATTCACTTCGCACTTCTGGCACAGTCTTCAGGAGGCACTGGGTACTCGATTGCATCTGAGTACAGCTTATCATCCTCAGACCGATGGACAGTCAGAGCGGACTATTCAGACATTAGAGGATATGCTGCGAGCGGTAGTGCTAGACTTTGGCCCTAGTTGGCAGGATTCTTTGCCTCTTGTCGAGTTTTCTTACAACAACAGCTTCCAAGCGAGTATCGGTATGGCGCCTTTTGAGGCATTGTATGGTAAGAAATGCCGATCTCTGCTGTTTTGGGATGATTTGTCCGATTCACCAGATTTGGGGCCGGATATGCTACGAGATATGGCAGAGCAGGTTAAGATCATTTAGACCAGAATGATGTCAGCTCAAGATAGGCAGGAGAAGTATGCGACTGTCAGGCGTAGACCTCTGAGTTTTGATCAGGGAGACCGAGTCTTTCTGAAGATTTCACCTTTCAAAGGCACTGTTAGATTTGGGAAGAGAAGAAAGTTATCTCCGAGATTCATCGGTCCGTATGAGATTCTCGAGAAGATAGGCGATCTTGCCTACAGACTTGCACTTCCTCCGTCTCTATCTGGTATTCACGACGTTTTTCACGTCTCTATGCTGTGAAAGTATCATCCAGATCCTTCTCATATCCTTCATCCTGATGAAGCCGAGTTAGACGAGACTTTGAGCTATTTTGAACGACCGATTCAGATCCTTGATCGGAAAGAAAAGCAACTCAGAACCAAGTTGATTCCGTTGGTGAAAGTGCAGTGGAGCCATCACAGAGTCGAGGAAGCGACTTGGGAGACAGAATCTGACATGAGACAACAATTTTCGGAGTTATTCGGATGACGTGAGTTCTTCTTACTGTCTTTAGTTCTTTATTCTATCTTATGAGTTGTGGTTCTCGTTGATTTCGAGGACGAAATCTCTTCTTAGTGGGGGAGAATTGTAACGCCCCGTTTTTTATCTTAAATGAGTTTATTTGAGTTAATCGGAGATTACAGAGTTTACGAGCCGACTTGATTTTGATCAGGGTCCTTTTTGCAAATTTTGGAAATTTCAAGGACTAAAACGCAATTATTGGATTTTATATATTATCTACACTTAGAATTGAGATTGAAAAGTCTTCTCCTTCTTCCTTCTTGCACGCCATCTCCATTGAAGCCGATCCATTGAGCCTCCAAGCTTTTTGATTTCAGTCCGAGCTCGATCCAGCCGTTGGAAATTATTTCTGAAGGCAGATTAGTGATCACTGCAGTGAGAGCTCCGTTATACCGTAAGTATTTCTCCGATCGGATATGTTTTTTTTTTCGGAGGTTGTTAGAATCGATTTAGATTCTAGTATGTTGTTCTTGGAGGAGTTCTGATCGTTTATTATCTGTCGGTTTTGAAATAGAGCGACGTTCGGAATTGTTATGATTTTTGGAAACCATTTTCGAAAATGTGGGTTTTGAGATTTGTTGGGATTGCCTTGTTGTTGTTGTATTAGCATTGAATTGAGTTGATATCGGTAATGAACTGCTGTCTGCGTTTCCGGTTTGTTTAGTTTTTAGCCGTTATGCCGTCGGTTTGAGTTTTGGGATTTCGAACCGTTTTTGAGTTGTTGAACTTGGCTTGTAAGTTGATCATTGTTATTGATCTTTGATTTGTATCTGAACAGATTCGTTTGGAGTTTGTCAAGCCCAGGGTTAACAGCATTTGTTCGTTTCAGAGATTTGGACGAAGAACGGTATAGAGAATTACCTTGAGCCTTGTTGTTGTTTAGATTGGTTAAACTTTGATACAATCTTTTGTTGTAGCTTCCCAGAAGTTGGAACTACTGCTTTGAAAGGTAAAAGCAGTCATCGATAGCGGGATAGCATACTCGGGACAGTTGGTTATCGAGTTTCCCTTAAAAGCACATACTTGCATCTACACTTGTTCTAGCATGAGGAACTTGTGTCTTGTTGAATTGCTTGAGCTTTTATTATGTGGGGATCTCGGGTTGCTAATCTCATCTTAGGGCAATTAATGAACAATTAACATTCATTAAACATCAAATGAATAAAGCAAGAGCCAACTAAAAATTTTTTTTTTAAAAAAAAAATCAGTGTCTCGCTCGATCGGTGAAAAACTCCGGATCGAGCGAGCACAATTGCTCAGCTCTCGGATGGAAATATAATTTGGCCTCGCTCGATCCGTCAACTTCTGTGGATCGAGCGAGCCAAAAACTCAAATCCTCTGTTTTGAACAAAATAGGGCCGCGCTCGATCGGTGATTATCACCAGATCGAGCGGGCATGTTTTCCAGCAAAATCAGCAGATTTCTTTTTGTTGTCAAACCCGATTCCATCCATTCTAAATCAACAAACATGGTCCAAAACATGATATATCAATTCCAAAACATGCATATACATATAAACAAGGTCTTAAGCATTTATACATGCATTTCATTACATCAACAAGTCGCTAAAGATCGGTAAACGACATCAATTATGCCAAACTTCATACATGTAATTCAAAACCAACTAGACTAATGTTTCATGCTTCTAAAGTTCAAGACATCATCTACAACCCGAGTCCTCACGTGCTAGACTCTCTCCCAGCTGTCAATGACATCGATGACCAGCTCCTGCCCCATCTGTTGTCATGCACACATACAAAACAAGACAACAGCCGGATAAACTACGGTGAGATACAATTCCCAGTATAACCAACATATAGAAAGCGTTAAATAAATCATCTTGACTCTATTTAAACTCGACTCAACAAATAGAGTACGTAAACGCTTTACATACAAATTGATTCACATAACTTCAAAGCCATCAAGATTCATAACTGATCTTGACATGGATATCCAGCTAACGAGTTCGTAAACGACTCGCAAATAAGGTTAACCGCAACCTTGGCATAGAATCAATTCAATATAGCATCATATCAACTCGAATATAAAGATCCACTACCTGAGATGGATCGACAACACCACAATCAAATCAAAAACATAAACAAGTATGTGGTTTATGCGGGCCAACTCAAGGTTAGTCGTTCTTGAGTTTCAAAGTCCCTACTTCGCGATGTCGTCATTATACCTTCTTTTATTGAGGTTCTGAACTCTTCAAATCTGTAAGATATAATCAAAATACATATATCAAACTCCATATCAATCTATCATTGCAGAAACGAGTCAAAACCATCTAGAATTCATCAATCAATCGCATTTCAAACCTCAACTCTTTCTTCGTTAGTTCAAGTCGGCGTCTTGTGTCGTTTAGCCTTCAAACTCAACTGAATAAGAAAAATACTATAACATTCAAAACATCTCAACAACAACTTCAACTCAAATATCGGCTATCAAAACAGTTCCAAAACTCGATCAAACGACGTAGCGATTCAAAATCGGTAACCGACGTAATCCCAAAACCATTTCTAACTTCAAAACCCAATCATACGTATATTCAAGTCAATAACCAGGTGATAAATCATTCAAATCCTCATCTCAATAGCTATAAAAATCGATTATCATGCTAGAATCAAGATTGGATACATGTAATACAAACTTCTCAATCCGGTTTCGACATAGAATCACATATACGTTGATAAACATAATCAAGAACTCAAAATATGATATCTGCTCCATACTGATTTTGAAATCCAAATAACATAACATAAAACTTACACAAGATCGAAGCCCTCGTCGTAAGGATTCCAGAACAATTTACGGAATCGAAATCGGATAACCGAAACAAAAGTTACGGCAATTTGAATATCAAACTTTCAAAAGAAATGAAGAAGAACTCGGCTCTCTGCTTCAAAATTCTGATTTCGGAAAGAAGATACACGTTTCATGTTGAGTAAGCTAATAAAATTTGATAATTTATATACAAATTGCAATTTAGTCCCTCAACTCTTCAATAATTGCAATCTGGTCCTCAGCCCTTATTTTAATTCAATTCCAATCCTAAATAATTTAAGAATATTAGAATTTAAATCAAAACTCTAAATATTCCCAAATTAAATATACTCGGATTAATATTAAATAAATTCGGATTAATATTAATTAATCCTGGGCCTTACATATTATATGGCTATATTTATGTTCTGTTATGCATTCATCTTGAGCCAACTTTGATTTCAGCGGGCAGAATAAACCTTTTTGTTTAGACGTTTGGGAACTATAATTGAGTGGCCTAGGTCGTAGTCGTTTCGCCTAGTGCTAGCATACTCATTATAGTTGCTCAAAGTCTAGAGGAGTGGGATACGTGGCACTACCTCGATTGGGAGAGTCGGTGAGTCGTTACGTGATCTCATCCTCGGGATCCCAAAAGCACAGCAGCAACCCCTCGTTTATCAGATTTGATATCCCGATTTAAAGACATGCATTTCATTTCATTGTTATTGATTACGTTGTTGTCTTAAAAGTGAAAGAGTGGGTGCCCAGTGAGCCAACTTGTGGCTATGGGCTTTGATGACTCTTTGTACAAACGATCTTTTGTTTAATGTAATTTACACTTTTATTAATGGCAATGACTTTATCTTTCTTCATATTGTTATATTATGATATACTATTGTTGTTTTGATAAAGACCTTGAATATACTATAGTGTATGTAAGATGTGGTAGAACATGGGGATGTCTATCATGAAATACATCTTATAGTCACTGTATATTCTAAACTGTTCCTAGTCGATTGAGCCGTCCGATAATAAGGATAAGGATCGCTCGAGTTTGAGACTAGCATTTGCGATGCGGAGTACCACGTTTCATTGGTAGGGAACATGGAGATGTTCGAAGCATGCAAATGGATATTCATAGGATGAATAATCGAACTACCCTATCCGGACTTTCCAAGTGGTTATCACTTATCGAGTGGATTAAGTCCGCGGTTTTGGTTGTACACCATTAGTCCTTACTACTTGAAACATCATGGAGACTCTATATGCTAGTACTGTGCTTTGACTCGTTTACCGACTCTATGGGGGTCATCAGGTGTCGGGATTGGGTACAGTTACAACACATATAGGAGTCGATGCATTGTTGTCAAGGATTCACCACATACTTGCGAGTGTGGATATCCTATGCGATCTGAGGAGATATTAGTGTGACGAATCTCTGGCCAGAGTACTTGATGTGATTTAAGAAATGGTTTCTTAGTAGCACATGCGATGTCACTAATTTGATCTTCAAGATGTATTGCATAGTTATCGAATCTTGAGCGACTCTCGATATACCAATGGTTGTTGATTCGATCGGGATATATGGATGAAGGGACCGTACTGTACGCTAACCAAAATCTACTGGTTCTTGTAGGCACTATCAGTGATACCTAGGGAATCATGGGGCGATGTTGCTAGGCGCTTTACCATGATTCGTTGGGCAAGTCGGAAATCGTTGTTCCGAGTCACAAGGAGTTGTGAGCCCACGGCTAGCTGTATCCCTGAACCATTGAGGGTCACACAGTGTAATGGAGTTTTAATCCCCGTTGAGATAGTTAAATTTAAAGAGTTAAATTTAATGAATAAAGAAGTTGGACTTCTTAAATAAGAGTAAGGGAGTAGGATTTCCTAAAATGACATAGGGATGTACATTTTTGGAAACCACTGAATTCGGATTCAGGAAAATTTATCTTGACTTTAAAATGTGCAGAAATGGTTTCTGTGCACATTGGTAAAATCGGTTTATCAATCGGAGTCACGATGAATTTTATATTAATTTCTGAACATGCGGGCTTTGCTTGTCGGGCCTCAACTTATGACTAATGGGCCCTAAGGTGTTAGTGACCTGCATTATAAATAAGTTATTGCAGTACAGAAATTACACAACAGTTGGTCATAATTTTGAGAGACAGTTTTTGAAAAAAAACCCTAGCTCTCTCTAGAAATTCGGCCGCCCCTCCCTCTCTCTGTCAGAGATTTTCCGGTCTGTGATTTTGAATTGCAGACAGGATTAGCGAATCAAATTCGTTATTCTCTTCGCAGAAAACTTCTGATAGATTTTCTAGTGCAATCTATCAGAGGGATTAAACCTCCATTCGTGGACCTGATTGAAGGAAAGCTTGTTCATCAGTTCCAGGGAGATACAAGAAGCGCAGAGAAATCTGTGTGGTGTCCAATAATCTCGCTTCGAGATTGAAGGTAAAATTTAATAATAGTTATTTAATTTTACACACACAAATAATTTAATCGTTAAACGGTTGATACCCACACTATGGAATTGTTCCATAATAAAATTTTTAAACTTCCGCTGCACCGGGTATCAATCGTGATTGATCTGAACGCCAGTTATCCAACAGTGGTATCAAAGCCAGGTTGCTCAGATCAAACGATTAAATTAATCGATTGTACAAAAATTTTTGAGTCTTGGTTTTTTAAAACAAAATAAATATTTTAAATAAAATTTTTTTTTTTTTTTTCGGGCAAAACCCGGGCAGCGATTGGATCGCTGCCCGGTGGGGCAGCGACGGTCGCTGCCCCGGGCGGCGCACGGCGCCGCCCAAAGGGGGCGCACAGGGCGGCGCTCAGCGCCGCCAGGGCAGCGCAGAGCGCTGCGCAGGGCGGCGCACGGCGCCGCCCAGGGGCGACGCTCGGCGCCGCCAGGGCAGCGATTGTCGTTGCCCTAAAGGGGCAGCCGGGCTGCCCCGGCCCGCGCCCACAGGTGCGGGCCGGCCCGGGAGTGTCCCGGGCGGCCCGCGGGAAAAAATTATTTTTTTTATTTAAATTAATTTTAATGTGTTAAAATTTTATTTTTGGTCCGGTCAAAAAATTGTTTTTGATTGGTTCACGAGGCATCGGATCGAATTGTTCGAGTCCGAAAATTTTAAAATTGATTTTTGGATAAATTTGAATTTTTGGAAAATTTTAATATTTTATCCTTAAATTGAATTTTGAAATCAATTATTTTTGGTACAATTGATGATAAGATTTGATCTTATGTATATATTAAGTAAAATATGATTTTATCTATAAAATTAGATTCTGTAGATAAAATATGATTTTATTTAATAAAAGGTAAAATATGATTTTATATGTAAAATATGATTTTATCCTGTTTAAATTTAAATTGCCATATGCATGATATCCAATAAATTAATTTTGAATTAAATGTTATTGGATAAGGATGATCGATTGCCATGACCAATTTTGTAGGTGTATGTTAGGAATTTACATTTGTTTTATTGTTGTTGGTTTTATTAATGGGCCTGGTTTATGGCCCAATATGAATGTCATATGTAATAAAAGTGGGCTTGGTTTATGGCCCGTGTCCACCCCTAAAATGTATCCCCTACTTGTCATTGCTATTTATTGTAAATACATTAGATTTAGTGGGAGATCAAGATTTGAAGATGGTGGGCCCAGCAGACAATAAAGACGAAGAAATGTAAATTGGAAGCTAATGTAATAGGATTGCATTGCATACTGCATATTACCTAGGATTGGACTAAGACTCGTGATTGGCAACCACGAGTCAATTAGAAATGGAATCGATCATCCTATATATAATATATGATATTATGATTGTATGCATGTTTTAGACATAATTGTATGAATCCGGCAAGCATACAATAAATTGAAAAATGATGAGACAAATTTTCATAATTAAAAATCCCTCATTTTAAATATGATTTAAAATTGATATCAAAATAAATAAAGGAAATTTAAATTTGTTTAAATGTTCCTACCTTTCATCAACGGTCAATGTATGTGATGCTACCCGCGGATACGGTCTGGCTCATATTATTGGGGGGGCCCGTCCGTCGGAAAGCTGTACATTGGATCGACACATGTTGTAAGTTGGGTGGAACTCCCATGGGATCGGCTCATATTATTGGGGGATCCACATGGCGACCGTCCATCACAACTTAATATTGATGGGTCATCTTGACATGTCACTATAAACGACGTCATATTATTGGGCCCTTATTGGACATGAGGTAAATACATGGGGGTTGCTTTGGAAGCAATTGGGCTCTACCTTTTGAGAATTATGGTTGGCTGATATTATTCGGGACCATAAGTTTGTCAATTGGACTCCATGTTCTCACTAAGGAAAAAGTTTCCCGTTTTCACTAGAGGGTAGTGAAATCGTTAAAATAGTGGGAGTGAGATTCATAAAATTAAATTCGCCTATTTTATGTCTTAGTAAATTGCTTAAACAATCATTGATATATATCTGTTTTTCTTTTCAGTATTTCATACAATGAATTCGCGTAATCCATTATTCTCGATCCTCGAACAAAACAAGTTGACTGGCGCAAACTATACGGAATGGTTCCGGAAGTTGAAGATTGTCTTGACTTCGGAGAAGATGCTCTACGTGTTAGAGAAATCACCTCCGAAGGAAGCACCAGCTGACGTAAGTCCGGAGGAATTGGCCAAACTTGATGCATGGTGGGACCATGACATCAAGACCAAATGCTATATGCAAGCCTCGATGTCTGATGAACTCCAGAGGCGATTTGAGGACACCGTGAATGCTGCTGACATTCACGCTCAACTCAAGGAACTTTTTGGGGCTCAATCGAGGGCAGAAAGGTTCGCTACTGTTAAGGAGCTAATGACGTGTTGCATGCGTGAAGGGACTTCGGTCCGTGATCATGGGGTACGAGTGATTTGGCTCATACAAAAGTTAGCAACTCTTGATTTGGTGTTGGAGCATGAACTCAACGTGGATTTACTGCTTCTGTCTCTTCCTTCTTCGTTTGACGGATTTGTGGTAAATTTTAATATGAACAAGATAGAGGCCACCCTTGAAGAGATGGTCAATATGCTTGTGACATATGAATCCACACTTAAGAAGGATAAGCCAGCTTTCTTGGTGGGATCCTCATCTTCTGCTAAGAAGGGGCCAAGTATGAAGGGCAAGAAACGTTCTGCCCCACCCAAGAAAGTCGAGCCCGAGAAGAAGCACAAGACAAAGGCTTCAAAAATGGAAAAATCCAAGGATGTTTGCCATTACTGCAAGAAGCCCGGTCATTGGAAGCGCAACTGCAAGGAATATCTAGAGCAGTTGGGAACTGCAAAGGGTATGTTCTATATTGAAATAAACATTTCACTTAATACAACTTCTTGGGTATTGGATACCGGATGTGGATCTCACATTTGCAATGATTTGCAGGTGATGACAAGAAGTCGCAGGCTTAGAATGGGTGAGACCCAGCTGAGGCTCGGGAATGGTTCCAGAGTTGAAGCTACGGCCATTGGAGATGTTTGTTTAACTTTGCAGAATGGTTTTAAGTTATTATTAAGAGATGTTTTATTTGTTCCGGATTTAATTAAAAACATTATTTCTGTTTCTATGCTAGATAGAGATGGTTATTCTTGCAATTTTGTGAATGGGATTTGCAATATTTACAAGAATGAATGTTTGATTGGAAATGGACAACTTGAAAACGATCTATACAACTTAAAACTAAAAGACGTTCCAATAAATTATGTTGATAAACCGGCGACAACAAACAAAAGGAAAATCGATAGTCAAAACCCGGCAAACCTTTGGCACGCTAGACTAGGTCATATTTCCTCAAGGAGGATGAACAAGCAAGTGGGAGAGGGCATGTTTGATATGTCTGATATTAACTCTCTACCTACTTGTGAATCTTGCCTAAAAGGGAAAATGACTAAATCTCCTTTTAAGGGGAAACCTGAGCGTAGTCAAAATCTGTTGGATTTGATCCATACAGATGTTTGTGGTCCATTTAGAGTGGGGACTCAACATGGCCACACCTACTTCATTACCTTTACTGATGATTATTCAAGGTATGGGTATTTATATTTAATGAAATATAAGTATGAAGCATTTGAAAAGTTCAAAGAATTCAAGGCTGAAGTAGAAAATAAGCTAGGTAAAAGTATTAAAGCACTTCGATCGGATCGAGGTGGAGAATACTTAAGTACCGATTTTTTGGACTATCTAAAAGAGAATGGGATTCTCTCTCAGTGGACTCCTCCTATGACACCACAGCTTAATGGTGTATCGGAGCGTCGTAATCGAACTTTGTTGGACATGGTTCGATCCATGATGAGCTTCACTGAGCTTCCACCTTCGTTTTGGGGCTATGCGCTTGAAACGGCGGTATTGGTGTTGAACAACGTCCACACTAAAGCAGTGGACAAAACACCATACGAGTTATGGAATGGCAAAGCTCCTAATTATTCGTACTTAAGGATTTGGGGATGTCCTGCTTACGTGAAGCAGACAGTGGGAGATAAGTTGGATAGTCGATCCAGCTTATGTTATTTTGTAGGGTATCCAAAGAATTCAATCGGATATTATTTCTATTATCCTGCTGAAACAAAGGTGTTTGTTTCTAGGAATGCCACCTTCTTGGAGAAGGAGTTCTTATTGGATAAGAAAGGCGAGATGATGGAACTCGAAGAAGTTCGAGAAGAACCCGAAATACAAAATAACGATCCTACACCTCAGGAACCATTACTGGACACGCCTGAACCTAGAAGATCCGAGAGGACTTCTAGACCTCCTGTTCGATATGGTCTTCTTCTTGAAGGGGATCAAGATGAACCCGACATTGGATGTGATCCAAGAAACTTCAAGGAAGAAATTTCTGATGCGGATTCAAATTTATGGCTTGAAGCTATGCAGTCTGAATTGGATTCAATGCATACAAACCAAGTTTGGTCTTTAGTAGATCCTCCTGATGGAATTGTTCCAATAGGGTGTAAATGGATCTACAAGAGAAAGCTTGGGCCTGATGGTAAGGTATTGACCTACAAGGCGCGATTGGTGGCGAAAGGTTACACTCAAAGACAAGGAGTTGACTATGATGAAACCTTTTCACCAGTTGCAATGTTCAAGTCCATAAGAATCCTTATTGCCATAGCTGCATGGTATGACTATGAGATATGGCAAATGGATGTGAAGACTGCTTTTCTTAATGGAGACATTAAGGAAGAAATCTATATGAAGCAGCCTGAGGGGTTCACATCCATGGGAAGCAAGCATAAGGTATGCAAGCTTCAGAGATCAATTTATGGTCTAAAACAAGCATCAAGAAGTTGGAACCAGAAATTTGATGAAACAATAAAAGATTTTGGTTTCATCAAGAACCCGGAGGAACCGTGCGTGTACAAGAAAGTAGTTAAGGATGCTGTGACATTCTTAGTACTTTATGTTGATGACATCCTACTCATTGGGAATGATGTAGGGATGTTGCAGTCAACAAAGATATGGTTATCAGGTAGATTCTCGATGAAGGATTTGGGTGAGGCATCCTACATTCTTGGGATACAGATCTATAGAGATAGATCTAAGAGAATGATAGGACTCACTCAATCAACCTACATCGACACCATATTGAAACGGTTTTCAATGGATGGGTCCAAGAGAGGACATCTACCCATGTGTCATGGAGTTTCTTTATCCAAGTCTATGTGTCCCAAGACTGATGCAGAGATAGAGAATATGACACATGTACCATATGCGTCAGCTATAGGTAGTATCATGTATGGGATGATATCTACCAGACCGGATGTAGCATTTGCTCTGAGTGTCACGAGCAGATATCAGGCTAATCCTGGTCAAATGCATTGGAAAGCCGTGAAGGACATTCTTAAGTACTTACGAAGGACTAAGAATATGTTCATGGTATATGGAGGACGAGATCTGAAATTGGAAGGCTATACCGACTCTAGCTTCCAAAGTGACGTGGATGACTCGAAGTCAACCTCTGGATTTGTGTTCATGCTCAATGGCGGTGCTGTCTCTTGGAAGAGTTCCAAGCAGGACACCACAGCGGATTCCACCACTGAGGCTGAATACATTGCAGCATCAGCTGCTGCTAAAGAGGCCGTTTGGATGAGGAAGTTCGTCCAAGAGTGGGCGTCATTCCTGAATTTGTTGGTCCAGTCCGGTGTACTGTGACAACACGGGTGCCGTTGCTCAAGCAAAGGAACCAAGGTCTCATCAAAGATCCAAACACGTACTGAGGAAATACCACATCATCCGGGAGATTGTGGAAAGAGGAGACATCACTGTCGAACGAGTGGCCTCTGCAGACAATATCGCTGATCCGCTTACTAAGCCCTTGCCAGGACCATTGTTTGACAAACATCGCGAAGCAATGGGTCTACGTAGTATGACTAGTTGGCTATAGGGCAAGTGGGAGATTGAAAG
Organism: Henckelia pumila; assembly: GCF_033568475.1. Lineage (NCBI taxonomy): Eukaryota > Viridiplantae > Streptophyta > Magnoliopsida > Lamiales > Gesneriaceae > Henckelia > Henckelia pumila. The sequence goes on from NC_133121.1 coordinate 68,571,280, forward strand.
AGTGGGTGCCCAGTGAGCCAACTTGTGGCTATGAGCTTTGATGACTCTTTGTACAAACGATCTTTTGTTTAATGTAATTTACACTTTTATTAATGGCAATGACTTTATCTTTCTTCATATTGTTATATTATGATATACTATTGTTGTTTTGATAAAGACCTTGAATATACTATAGTGTATGTAAGATGTGGTAGAACATGGGGATGTCTATCATGAAATACATCTTATAGTCACTGTATATTCTAAACTGTTCCTAGTCGATTGAGCCGTCCGATAATAAGGATAAGGATCGCTCGAGTTTGAGACTAGCATTTGCGATGCGGAGTACCACGTTTCATTGGTAGGGAACATGGAGATGTTCGAAGCATGCAAATGGATATTCATAGGATGAATAATCGAACTACCCTATCTGGACTTTCCAAGTGGTTATCACTTATCGAGTGGATTAAGTCCGCAGTTTTGGTTGTACACCATTAGTCCTTACTACTTGAAACATCATGGAGACTCTATATGCTAGTACTGTTCTTTGACTCGTTTACCGACTCTATGGGGGTCATCAGGTGTCCGGATTGGGTACAGTTACAACACATATAGGAGTCGATGCATTGTTGTCAAGGATTCACCACATACTTGCGAGTGTGGATATCCTATGCGATCTGAGGAGATATTAGTGTGACGAATCTCTGGCCAGAGTACTTGATGTGATTTAAGAAATGGTTTCTTAGTAGCACATGCGATGTCACTAATTTGATCTTCAAGATGTATTGCATAGTTATCGAATCTTGAGCGACTCTCGATATACCAATGGTTGTTGATTCGATCGGGATATATGGATGAAGGGACCGTACTGTACGCTAACCAAAATCTACTGGTTCTTGTAGGCACTATCAGTGATACCTAGGGAATCATGGGGCGATGTTGCTAGGCGCTTTACCATGATTCGTTGGGCATGTCGGAAATCGTTGTTCCGAGTCACAAGGAGTTGTGAGCCCACGGCTAGCTGTATCCCTGAACCATTGAGGGTCACACAGTGTAATGGAGTTTTAATCCCCGTTGAGATAGTTAAATTTAAAGAGTTAAATTTAATGAATAAAGAAGTTGGACTTCTTAAATAAGAGTAAGGGAGTAGGATTTCCTAAAATGACATAGGGATGTACATTTTTGGAAACAACTGAATTCGGATTCAGGAAAATTTATCTTGACTTTAAAATGTGCAGAAATGGTTTCTGTGCACATTGGTAAAATCGGTTTATCAATCGGAGTCACGATGAATTTTATATTAATTTCTGAACATGCGGGCTTTGCTTGTCGGGCCTCAACTTATGACTAATGGGCCCTAAGGTGTTAGTGGCCTGCATTATAAATAAGTTATTGCAGTACAGAAATTACACAACAGTTGGTCATAATTTTGAGAGACAGTTTTCGAAAAAAAACCCTAGCTCTCTCTAGAAATTCGGCCGCCCCTCCCTCTCTCTGTCAGAGATTTTCCGGTCTGTGATTTTGAATTGCAGACAGGATTAGCGAATCAAATTCGTTATTCTCTTCGCAGAAAACTTCTGATAGATTTTCTAGTGCAATCTATCAGAGGGATTAAACCTCCATTCGTGGACCTGATTGAAGGAAAGCTTGTTCATCAGTTCCAGGGAGATACAAGAAGCGCAGAAAAATCTGTGTGGTGTCCAATAATCTCGCTTCGAGATTGAAGGTAAAATTTAATAATAGTTATTTAATTTTACACAAACAAATAATTTAATCGTTAAACGGTTGATACCCACACTATGTAATTGTTCCATAATAAAATTTTTAAACTTCCGCTGCACCGGGTATCAATCGTGATTGATCTGAACGCCAGTTATCCAACAAAAAGCATGTTTATTGTTGTATTACTTGATATGTTGCTTTTACTGGGATTATCATTCTCATCGGTTATCCGGCTGTTGCTTTGTTTTGTTTGTGTACTTGGCAACACGTGGGTCAGGAACAAGTCAGAAGAGGCATGGTTAGCTTCGAGGGAAAGATGTAGAAGTGAGACTTGGTCTAGAAGTCGATTCCAACATGTCAATCTAGTTTATGTTAGAACATGTTTAGTTATCGAACTTCATCGTTATATGGTTGTTGCATTTTATCGACTTTGGTTTAGTTGTTGAACTCTAGAACTCATGTTTTAATTTGAGGAATCAAGTTTGTAACGCATGTTTATGTTTCGGAGTATTGTATGGCTTGATGTTTTTTATTTTGGCAATTTCTAGCACCGGAGCAGTCAGGGAGGCGCGCCTGCGCCCCTTTCCGGGCAGGGCGTCATGCACAGCCGCGCCCCGGAAGGGCGCGGCCGCGCATGAGCCAGGGCGCCGTGCGCGGCCGCGCCTCATCTTAATTAAAAAAAAAATAAATGTCTTGGCCTTTCCTTGCTTATTAGTTAGTTTACTCTTTGAATAGATGTTTAGAACCGAGGGCTCACACATAAGATATAACATGTCCGCGTTGTGTCAAAACACATCCTAGCCCTTGACCAGAGGCATCAGTGTAGACAATATAACCTCCTAATACAGAAGGTAGAGCTAGCACTTGTGCAGTAGTAAGACGTCTCCAAAGCTCGTGAAATGACTACTCACATTCCGAGGATCATGTGGAGGCAACATCTTTCCATGTAAGCTGTGTCAAAGGCCTGGCCAACTGTGCAAAATTATCGATGAACCGACGGTAATAACCTTCTAGACCCAAGAAACTTCGAATCTCAGCAACCGTCGTCAAACGAGACTAGTTCAGCACTGCCTCGATCTTGCTTGGATCCACAGATATTCCTTCACTAGAAATCACATGACCGAGAAACACTACCTGATCAAGCCAAAACTCACACTTACTCAACTTCGCATTCAACTTCTTTTCCCCTAACGTCTGTAAAACAATCCTTAGATGCTGTGCATGCTCATTCTTGTCGTGAGAATAGACAAGAATATAATCAATGGAGACGATGACAAATCTATCCAGACATTCTTGAAATACTTGATTCATCAAATTCATAAATACTGCCGGTGCATTCGTCATACCGAATGGCATCACCAAAAATTCATAATGCCCGTATCTGGTCATGAAATCAGTCGTATAAATATTTGAGTCTCATACCCTCATTTGGTGGTATCCTGATCTCAGATATATCTTCGAATAAATAGAAGTACCCTGCAATTGATCGAACATATCATCAATGCGTGGCAACGGATACTTTTTCTTGATGGTGACACGGATTAGCTGTCTGTAGTCAATACACAACCACATCGATCCATCCTTCTTCTTAACAAACAAAACATGTGCTCTCCACGGAGAAACACTCGGGCGAATATATACATTATCCAATAGATCCTGTAACTGCTGCTTCAATTTCTTCATCTCTGACGGAGCCAGACGATAAGTTGATCGGGATATAGGTGATGTTCCTGGTATTAGATCAATACCAAATTCAACCTCTCTAACCGGAGGAAAACTAGGAATCTCATCAGGAAATACATCGAAAAATTCACTGACTACTGGTAACTGATCAATACCCTGACTACTCGTGGACATATCAACTGCATATATGAGGTAGACCTCCCCACCTGACTCTAAGACATGACATGCATTCAAAGCCGATACAAGTGGCATTGGAGGTTGTGCTCCCTCACCATAAAAGTACCAGCTATCACCCTCATCCATATGAAACTGTACCAGACGTTGATAACTATCCACAGTAGCGTGATATAAAGTCAGCAAATCTATTCCCAAAACACAATCAAAATCTTACATCGCTAGAATCATCAGATTAGCAGACAACACATGACCCTCAAAATTTAGAAAGCAACCCATCACTAGACGCTTAGTTACTACCTCCTGCTCCAGGGGAGTAGATACAACTAAATCCAGGTCTAATGATACATAAGGTAATCTATGCCTCTTAACAAAACGGCTAGAAATAAAGGAATGCGATGCTCCAGTATCAATTAAAACAAGTCCAGGAATACCACATAACAAAAAGGTACCTAACAACATGCGATCGCTTCCCTCTGTAGCCTGCTCTTGAGAAAGATCAAATACCTTCCCCTGAGTACGTGGCCGAAAACTGGAAGAACTAGGTGGTGCTGGAGGCTGGCGTGGATGAGTAGAAGCCTGAGATCCAACCTGTGATCCCGATCCACTAGCAGATTGAAAGAGTGGGTGAACGGTGAGCCAACTTGTGGCTAAGGGCTTTGATGACTCTTTGTATAAACAATCTTTTGTTTAATATAATTTACACTTTTATTAATGGCAATGACTTTATCTTTCTTCATATTGTTATATTGTGATATACTATTGTTGTTTTGATAAAGACCTTGAATATACTATAGTGTATGTAAGATGTGGTAGTACATGGGGATGTCCATCATGAAACACATCTTATAGTCACTGTATATTCTAAATGGTTTCTAGTCGATTGAGCCGTCCGTTAATAAGGATAAGGATCGCTCGAGATTGAGACTAGCATTTGCGATGCCGAGTACCACGTTTCATTGGTATGGAACATAGAGATGTTCAAAGCATGCAAATGGATATTCATACGATGAATGATCGAACTACCCTATCCGGACTTTCCAAGTGGTTATCACTTATCGAGTGGATAAAGTCCGCGGTTTTGGTTGTACACCATTAGTCTTTACTACTTGAAACATCATTGAGACTCTATATGCTAGTACTGTGCTTTGACTCGTTTACCGACTCTATTGGGGTCATCAGGTGTCGGGATTGGGTACAGTTACGACACATATAGGAGTCGATGCTTTGTTGTCAAGGATTCACCACATACTTGATAGTGTGGATATCCTATGCAATCTGAGGAGATATTAGTGTGACGAATCTCTGGCTAGAGTACATGATGTGTTTTAAGAAATGGTTTCTTAGTAACACATGCGATGTCACTATTTGATCTTCAAGATGCATTGCATAGTTATCGAATCTCGAACGACTCTCGATTTACCAATGGTTGTTGATTCGATCGGGATATATGGATGAAGGGACCGTACTGTACGCTAACCAAAATCTATTGGTTCTTGCAGGCACTATCAGTGATACCTAGGGAATCATGGGGCGATGTTGCTAGGCTCTCTTACCATGATTCGATGGGCAAGTCGGAAATTGTTGTTCCGAGTCACAAGGAGTTGTGAGCCCACGGCTAGCTGTATCCCTGAACCATTGTGGGTCACACAGAGTAATGGATTTTTAATCCCCGTTGAGATAGTTAAATTTAAAGAGTTAAATTTAATGAAGAAGTGGGACTTCTTATTTAAGAGTAGAGGAGTAAGATTTCCTAAAATGACATAGGGATGGGCATTTTTGGAAACCACTGAATTCGGATTCAGAAAATTTATCTTGACTTTAAAAGGTGCAGAAATGGTTTCTGTGAACATTGGTGAAATTGGTTTATCAATCTGAGTCACGATGAATTTTATATTAATTTTTGAACATGCGGGCTTTGCTTGTCATGCTTGAACTTATGACTAATGGGCCATAAGCTGTTAGCAGCCCACATTATAAATAAGTTATTGCAGTACAGAAATTATACAACAGAGGTCACAAAATATTTTCGAAAACCCTGGTTTTTCTTAACAGTGGCCGCCGCCCCTCCCTCTCACTGTCGAAAAATTCCAGCCTGTGAATTTTGAATTTGCAGTCTGGTTTAACGGATCAAATTCGTTAATTCTCTTCGTAGAAACTTCTGATAGATTTTCTAGTGCAATCTATCAGAGGGATTAAATTTCCGTTCGTGGACCTGATTGAAGAATTGTTCGTCCATCAGTTCCTGGGATATACAACAAGAGCAGAGTAATATGTTGGTGTCCATAATCTCGTTTCGAGATTGGAGGTAAAAATTTAATTGTGATTTAATTTTTACACGCACAATTTAATCGTAAAGTTTTGATACCCATTATGGAATCGTTCCATATATAAAATTTTAAACTTCCGCTGCACCGGGTATCAATTCTGATTGATCTGATCACGGTTCTCCAACAGTGGTATCAGAGCCAGGTTTCTCAGATCAAGCGATTAAATTAATTGATTGTACAAAAAATTTTTAAGCCTCGATTTTTGAAACAAAATAAATTTTTTAAAAATAAATTTTTTTTTTTTCAAGCAAAACACGGGCAGCGATTGGATCGCTGCCCATGGGCGGCGACGTGATCGCTGCCCTAGGGGCAGCGACGGGCTGCCCGGCCCGAGCCCCTTTGGGGCGCGGGCAGCCCGGGAGCGTCCCGGGCGGCCCGGGAAAAATTAATTTTTTTATTTTAAATTAAAATTTTAATATGTTAAAATTCTATTTTTGGTCCGATAGAAAATTGTTTTTGATTGTTCCACGAGGCGTCGGATCGAATTGTTCGAGTCCGAAAAATTTAAAATTGATTTTTGGATAAATTTGAATTTTTGGAAAATTTATAGATTTTATCCGTTAAATCAGATTTTATGAAATTAATTATTTTTGGTACAATTGATGATAAGATATGATCTTATGGAAATATTGAGTAAAATATGATTTTATGTATAAAATTGGATTTTATATGTAAAATATGATTTTATTTGATAAAAAGATAAAATATGATTTTGTATGTAAAATAAGATTTTATATATGGAATATGATTTTATCCTTTTAATTTAAATTGCCATTGCATGTTATCCAATAAATTAATTTTGAATTAAATATTATTGGATAAGGATGATCGATTGCCATGACCAATTTTGTAGGTGTATGTTAGGAATTTACATTTGTTTTTATTGTTGTTGGATTTATTAATGGGCCTGGTTTATGGCCCAATATGAATTGTCATATGTAATAAAAGTGGGCCTGGTTTATGGCCCGTTCCCACCCCTTAAAATGTATCCCCTACTTGTCATAGTTATTTATTGTAAATACATTAGACTTAGTGGGAGATGAAGATTTGAAGATGGAGGTGGGCCCAGCAGACAATAAAGACAGAAGAAATGTAAATTGGAAGCTCAATGTAATAGGATTGCATTGCATACCTGCATATTACCTAGAATTGGACTTAGACTCGTGATTGGCAACCACGGGTCGATTAGAAATGGAATCGATCATCCTATATAATATATGATATTATCGTTGTATGCATGTTTTAGACTAAATTGTATGAATCCCGCAAGCATACAAATTTTAAATGATGAGACAAATTTTCAAAATTAAAATCCCTCATTTTAAATATGATTTAAAATTGATATCAAGATAAATAAAGGAAATTTAAATATTGTTTAAATGTTCCTACCTTCCATCAACGATGAATGTATGAGATGCTACCCGCGGATACGGTCCGGCTCATATTATTGGGGGGGGCCCGTTCGTCGGAAAGCTATACATTGGATCGACACATGTTGTAAGTTGGGTGGAACTCCCATGGGATCGGCTCATATTATTGGGGGATCCACATGGCGACCGTCCATCAGAACTTAATATTGATGGGTCATCTTGACATGTCACAATAAACGGCGTCATATTATTGGGCCCTTATTGGACATGAGGTAAAAACGTGGAGGTTGATTTGGAAGCAATTGGGCTCTACCTTTTGAAAATTATGGTTGGCTGATATTATTCGGGACCATAGTTTGTCAATTGGACTCCATGTTCCCACTAAGGAAAACAGTTTCCCGTTTTCACTAGAGGGTAATGAAACCGTTAAAATAGTGGGAGTGAGATTCATAAAAAAAATTTCGCCTATTTTATGTCTTAGTAAATTAATTAAACAATAACTGATAATTGTCTGTTTATTTTCAGTATTTCATAAAGATGAATTCGCGCAATCCACTATTCTCTATTCTCGAACAAAATAAACTGACTGGCGCAAACTATACGGAATGGTTCCGTAAGTTGAAGATTGTCTTGACCTCGGAGAAGATGCTCTACGTGTTAGAAAAATCTCCTCCGAAGGAAGCACTAGCTGACATAAGTCCGGAAGAGTTGGCCAAACTTGATACATGGTGGGACCATGATATCAAGGCCAAATGCTATATGCAAGCCTCGATGTCTGATGAACTCCAGAGGCGATTTGAGGACACCGTGAATGCTGCTGACATTCACGTACAACTCAAGGAACTTTTTGGGGCTCAATCGAGAGCTGAAAGGTTCGCTACTGTAAAAGAGCTAATGACGTGTCGCATGCGTGAAAGGACTTCGGTCCGTGATCATGGGGTACGAGTGATTTGGCTCATACAGAAGTTGGTAACGCTTGATTTGGTGTTGGAGCATGAACTCAACGTGGACTTATTACTTCTCTCTCTTCCTTCTTCGTTTGACGGATTTTTGGTGAATTTCAATATGAACAAGATAGAGGCCTCCCTTGAAGAGATGGTCAATATGCTTGTAACATATGAAGCCACTTTAAAGAAGGATAAACCGGTTCTCTTGGTGGGCTCCTCTTCCTCTGCTAAGAAGGGGCCAAGTACAAAGGGTAAGAAACGTTCTGCCCCACCCAAGAAAACCGGACCTGAGAAGAAGAACAAGACAAAGGCTTCAAACATGGAAAAGTCCAAGGATGTTTGTCATTACTGCAAGAAACCCGGTCATTAGAAACGTAACTGCAAGGAATATCTAGAGCAGTTGCGAACTGCGAAGGGTATGTTCTATATTGAAATAAATGTTTCACTTAATACTACTTCTTGGGTATTGGATACCGGATGTGGATCTCACATTTGCAATGATTTGCAGGTGATGACAAGAAGTCGCAAGCTTAGAATGGGTGAGACCCTGCTGAGGCTCGGAAATGGTTCTAGAGTTGAAGCTAAAGCTATAGGAGATGTTTATTTAATTTTGCAGAACGATTTTAAGTTACTTTTGAGAGATGTTTTATTTGTTCCAGATTTGATTAAAAACATTATTTTTGTTTCTATGCTTGATAGAGATGGTTTTTCTTGCAATTTTGTGAATGGGATTTGCAATATTTACAAGAATGAATGTTTGATTGGACATGGACAACTTGAAAATGATCTATATAACTTAAAATTAAAAGACGTTCCAATAAATTATGTTGATAAACCGGTAACAACAAACAAAAGAAAAATCGATAGTCAAAACCCGGCAAACCTTTGGCATGCTAGGCTAGGTCATATTTCCTCAAGGAGGATGAACAAGCTAGTGGGAGAGGGCATGTTTGATATGTCTGATATTAACTCTCTACCTACTTGTGAGTCCTGTCTGAAAGAAAAAATGACTAAATCTCCTTTTAAGGGGAAACCTGAGCGTAGTCAAAATATGTTGGATTTGATCCATACAGATGTTTGTGGTCCATTTAGAATTGGTACTAAATTTGGCCACACCTACTTCATTACCTTTACTGATGATTATTCAAGGTATGGGTATTTATATTTAATGAAATATAAGTCTGAAGCATTTGAAAAGTTCAAAGAATTCAAGGCTGAAGTAGAAAACAAGCTAGGTAAAAGTATTAAAGCACTTCGATCGGATCGAGGTGGAGAATACTTAAGTACCGAGTTTTTGGACTATCTGAAAGAGAATGGGATTCTATCTCAGTGGACTCCTCCTATGACACCTCAGCTGAATGGTGTATCGGAGCGTCGTAATCGAACTTTGTTGGACATGGTTCGATCCATGATGAGCTTCACTGAGCTTCCACCTTCGTTTTGGGGCTACGCGCTTGAAACGGCGGTGTTGTTGTTGAACAACGTCCACACCAAAGCAGTGGACAAAACACCATACGAGTTATGGAATGGCAAAGCTCCTAAGTATTCGTGCTTGAGGATTTGGGGAAGTCCAGCTTACGTGAAGCAGACAGTGGGAGATAAGTTGGATAGTCGATCCATCTTATGTTATTTTGTAGGGTATCCGAAGAATTCAATCGGATATTATTTCTATCATCCTGCTGAAACAAAGGTGTTTGTTTCAAGGAATGCCACCTTCTTGGAGAAGGAGTTCTTATTGGATAATAAAGGCGAGATGATGGAACTCAAAGAAATTCGAGAAGAATCCGAAATACAAAATAATGATCCTACACCTCAGGAACCATTGATGGACACGCCTATACCTAGAAGATCCGAGAGGACTTCTAGACCTCCTATTCGATATGGTCTTCTTCTTGAAGGGGATCAAGATGAACCCGATGTTGGATGTGATCCAAGAAACTTCAAGGAAGCAATTTCTGATGCGGATTCAAATTTATGGCTTGAAGCTATGCAGTCGGAAATAGATTCGATGCATACAAACCAAGTTTGGTCTTTAGTAGATCCTCCCGATGGAATTGTTCCAATAGGGTGTAAATGGATCTACAAGAGAAAGCTTGGGCCTGATGGTAAGGTATTGACCTACAAGGCACGATTGGTGGTGAAAGGTTATAATCAAAGACAAAGAGTTGACTATGATGAAACCTTTTCACCAGTTACAATGTTCAAGTCCATAAGAATCATTATTGCCATAGCTGCTTGGTATGACTAAGAGATATGGCAAATGGATGTGAAGACTGCATTTCTTAATGGAAACATTAAGGAAGAGATCTATATGATGCAGCCTGAGGGATACACAACCATGGGAAGCGAGCATAAGGTATGCAAGCTTCAGAGATCAATCTATGGTCTCAAACAAGCATCAAGAAGTTGGAACCAGAAATTTGATGAAACAATAAAAGATTTTGGTTTCATCAAGAACCCGAAGGAACCGTGCGTGTACAAGAAAGTAGTTAAGGATGCTGTGACATTCTTAGTACTTTATGTTGATGACATCCTACTCATTGGGAATGACGTAGGGATGTTGCAGTCAACAAAGATATGGTTATCAGGTAGATTCTCGATGAAGGATTTGGGTGAGGCATCCTATATTCTAGGGATACAGATCTATAGAGATAGATCTAAGAGAATGATAGGACTCACTCAAGCATCCTACATCGACACCATATTGAAAAGGTTTTCAATGGATGGGTCCAAGAGAGGACATCTACCTATGTGTCATGGAGTTTCTCTATCCAAGTCTATGTGTCCCAAGACTGATGAAGAGATAGAGAAAATGACACATGTACCATATGCGTCAGCCATAGGTAGTATCATGTATGGGATGATATCTACCAGACCGGATGTAGCATTTGCTCTGAGTGTCACGAGCAGATATCAAGCTAATCCTGGTCAAATGCATTGGAAAGCCGTGAAGGACATTCTTAAGTACTTACGAAGGACTAAGAATATGTTCATGGTATATGAAGGAAGAGAACTAAAATTGAAAGGCTATACCGACTCTAGCTTCCAAAGTGACGTGGATGACTCGAAGTCAACCTCTGGATTTGTGTTCATGCTCAATGGCGGTGCTGTCTCTTGGAAGAGTTCCAAGCAGGAAACCACAGCGGATTCCACCACTGAGGCAGAATACATTGCAGCATCAGCTGCTGCTAAAGAGGCCGTTTGGATGAGGAATTTTGTCCAAGAGTTGGGCGTTATTCTTGAAGTTGTTGGTCCAGTCCCGGTGTACTGTGACAACACGGGTGCCGTTGCTCAGGCAAAGGAACCAAGGTCTCATCAAACATCCAAACACGTACTGAGGAAATACCACATCATCCGGGAGATCGTGGAAAGAGGAGACATCACTGTCAAGAGAATGGCCTCTGCAGACAATATCGCTGATCCACTTACTAAGCCCTTGCCAGGACCATTATTTGACAAACATCGCGAAGCAATGGGTCTATGTAGTATGACTAGTTGGCTTTAGGGCAAGTGGGAGATTGAAAGAGTGGGTGTCCGGTGAGCCAACTTGTGGCTAAGGGCTTTGATGACTCTTTGTATAAACAATCTTTTGTTTAATATAATTTACACTTTTATTAATGGCAATGACTTTATCTTTCTTCATATTGTTATATTGTGATATACTATTGTTGTTTTGATAAAGACCTTGAATATACTATAGTGTATGTAAGATGTGGTAGTACATGGGGATGTCTATCATGAAACACATCTTATAGTCACTGTATATTCTAAATGGTTCCTAGTCGATTGAGCCGTCCGTTAATAAGGATAAGGATCGCTCGAGATTGAGACTAGCATTTGCGATGCCGAGTACCACGTTTCATTGGTATGGAACATAGAGATGTTCAAAGCATGCAAATGGATATTCATACGATGAATGATCGAACTACCCTATCCGGACTTTCCAAGTGGTTATCACTTATCGAGTGGATAAAGTCCGCGGTTTTGGTTGTACACCATTAGTCCTTACTACTTGAAACATCATTGAGACTCTATATGCTAGTACTGTGCTTTGACTCTTTTACCGACTCTATTGGGGTCATCAGGTGTCGGGATTGGGTACAGTTACGACACATGTAGGAGTCGATGCTTTGTTGTCAAGGATTCACCACATACTTGATAGTGTGGATATCCTATGCAATCTGAGGAGATATTAGTGTGACGAATCTCTGGCCAGAGTACATGATGTGTTTTAAGAAATGGTTTCTTAGTAACACATGCGATGTCACTATTTGATCTTCAAGATGCATTGCATAGTTATCGAATCTCGAACGACTCTCGATTTACCAATGGTTGTTGATTCGATCGGGATATATGGATAAAGGGACCGTACTGTACGCTAACCAAAATCTATTGGTTCTTGCAGGCACTATCAGTGATACCTAGGGAATCATGGGGCGATGTTGCTAGGCGCTCTTACCATGAATCGATGGGCAAGTCGAAAATTGTTGTTCCGAGTCACAAGGAGTTGTGAGCCCACAGCTAGCTGTATCCTTGAACTATTGAGGGTCACACAGAGTAATGGATTTTTAATCTCCGTTGAGATAGTTAGATTTAAAGAGTTAAATTTAATGAACAAAGAAGTGAGACTTCTTATTTAAGAGTAGAGGAGTAAGATTTCCTAAAATGACATAGGGATGGGCATTTTTGGAAACCACTGAATTCGGATTCAGAAAATTTATCTTGACTCTAAAAGATGCAGAAATAGTTTCTGTGAACATTGGTGAAATTGGTTTATCAATCTGAGTCACGATGAATTTTATATTAATTTCTGAACATGCGGGCTTTGCTTGTCAGGCTTGAACTTATGACTAATGGGCCCTAAGCTGTTAGCAGCCCAATTATAAATAAGTTATTGCAGTACAGAAATTATACAACAGAGGTCACAAAATATTTTCGAAAACCCTGGTTTTTCTTAACAGTGGCCGCCGCCCCTCCCTCTCTCTGTCAAAAAATTCCAGCCTGTGAATTTTGAATTTGCAGTCTGGTTTAACGGATCAAATTCGTTAATTCTCTTCGTAGAAACTTCTGATAGATTTTCTAGTGCAATCTATCAGAGGGATTAAATTTCCGTTCGTGGACCTGATTGAAGAATTGTTTGTCCATCAGTTCCTGGGATATACAACAAGAGCAGAGTAATCTGTTGGTGTCCATAATCTCGTTTCGAGATTGGAGGTAAAAATTTAATTGTGATTTAATTTTTACACGCACAATTTAATCGTAAAGTTTTGATACCCATTATGGAATCGTTTCATATATAAAATTTTAAACTTTCGCTGCACCGGGTATCAATTCTGATTGATCTGATCACGGTTCTCCAACACAGCTCCCATACGACTATGACAATCCCTCCGCAGATGCCCTTTCTTGCCGCAAATAAAACAAGCACCAGATGCCTTACGATATGCTGCTGTAGGATGCTTCCCACCACAGTGAATACAATGGTCATTCTTCTTCTTCTTCTTCTTCCCAAATCAGAACATGCCTCGAGATCTAGAAGAAGTAGTAGTAGAACAAGACGTAGAACCTGATTGCACAACAGATTGAGCCCTAGGCCCAAGTAATCCACTAGGCTGTCCTGACATCATCAGTTGTGCCCGCCTTTTGGTGTTCTCTACTTGACGGCACCGATTAACAAGAGTCTCATATGATGTTGGATCATCACAAACAACCACCTGTGAATAAATATCCCGATTGAGTCCTTGCAGAAATATATCATACTTGGACGCATCACTCTCATTAATATGGAGACTGTAAGGTAGCAGATCAATGAATCGCTACTGATACTCATCAATAGTCATGGATCCCTACCTTTGTGTCAGCAAATCGTGCCTGGAGGACTACTGGAGGAAAACAAAGTCTCTGAAACTGCTGACAAAAATCCTCCCAAGTCACACGACCTCTCTTAAATCGTGCCTGAGCAGCCTTAGCATCCTACCGTAATCATGCTCGTCCATCAAGAACAAACTCAAGAACCTCCATTTTTTGCTCCTCAGTACACTGAAAGATCGAAAAGCACTTTCTATCCTGGCCTTCCAGTTTCTTGCTTCCTAAGGATTCTTGCCTCCTATCAAGGGTTTCGGTCCTACTTGCAAAAATTTATTGATAGTATAGCGACGTCTACCCTCTTGGTGTTGGCGATGATGATGATGGACTCCTGCCTGACCAACACTGCCATGGCTCTCGTTACCTCTTTCAGCCATATCCAAAAAAATTTGCACATTTAAATCCCAAATGTTCAATAATTACTCAATACTAGATTAAATCCCAAGTACTAACCCCAAAATCTATGCATGCTCTAATACCACAAATGTATTGACCCTGCATTGAATTACCAACTAACAAGAAACTATAAGCATGCATTAATATTAATTAAAACATATGCTCTTAACAGAGTAAAACGTGCGGAAACATAACCCATAATTTACATATCAACTTAGTACAATGGTTCAAAGCTTAAACTAAGTAGTGATACAACCATATCGAAATAACTTTAAATAAACTGTCATAAAATATTATACAGCTATATCGAATCCTGTTGTATAATATGACTACTAATCTATTGCTCCCTAGTCCTGTCTCGAACTTCCAGCTCCGTCCATCCTGCGACCTGCCCCGTGGAATGGGGTGTCAAATATAATAACTAGGACGTGAGTGATTAACTCCCAGTACATAAACATGATTAGACATATAAATATGATGCATGCACTCGTGATGACGGGTAATAAGTCATCTGAAAGTCATGCTAATAACCGGCGCCAATGAGTGTTGTGACTGCTTGAATCAAACCTCTGGGAACAACCACACTCATCTAGAACCCCCCACTATAACGATACATCCGATTCTATAATATCTCCTAGAACCCCCCCCCCCCCAGCTATAACGGTACATCCGGCTCTAGACTAAATACAGGTATAACAAAGAAATAGTCTCAAAATGTATGCGCACATGACATATGAATATGGAAAGCGGTAAATCATACATCATGTCACATAATAATGCCATAGAAATGCAACATATAAAAATGTATACTCGATGGCAATCTCAGTCAATGTGTACGTACCTCTAAGCTAGTTCGAGTCTTGTAGGACCTAGATTCCAAGCCTATAATCAAAAGTTCATCGTATCACTACACAAGTTCTATAAGCCTTAACTAAGCTAATAGATACTCCCAAAACTTAATAAGATTCCCGGACCATACCTTCGTCCGTAGTAAGCGCTTTGGAGTCGCTCGTTTTGGAGGACTATAACAACACCTTTGTTATTTCAGAACCTCTTTATTAATCGATAGGGCCCTCAAGTGTATACCTCACAATATATATAATTGAAGAAGGAAACTCGAAATTCGTAATTCATTCTGAACTCCAAAGACCCCTATTTATAGGCTAAGGTTCGGCCATGTTCGGAGCCTCCGTTCCGGGATTGGAGCACCTGAACTCTACATGCATGACATGTGACAATCGGAGCATCCAGACTCGGGATCGGACCATCCGATTTGATGACTACTCAACACTTGTCAAAACTCATGGCTTAGTCATCGTGCATGGCTGATTGGGGGAAGATTGGAGCGTCCATTCTTGGATTGGAGCGTCCGATCGTGCCTTCCTTCCAAAGTAAACAGCCTCATTTTTGAGCTTCCGATCTTGCAGGGTTCGGATCGTCCGATCTTAGTTCGGACCGTCCGATCCTGTCAAAACTTTGGAAGTCCAATTCTTGCATATGAAGCCCGATAAAGCTCTTGAATTGGTTAAATACTAACCCTTAATCATGTTTATTATATTATTATCTTAAAGTAAACTCTGGGTTACTACAAACAAAATCAACAAGGACGTACAGATCAACTTGGTCCAAACTACAGATGGACCAAAACTCATCCGCCAAGCCTGATAATAGGTAATCTATCTGAACCTTTGAGAACCAGAGGTCAAATCTTAAATGAAATATTGCATGCTGCTTTCATTTCTCAGATAGAACCTAATAAAGTAGAAGAAGCCTTACCTGATAGTAATTGGATATAAGCTATGAAAGAAGAGTTGAATCAGTTTGAAAGAAATTCAGTCTGTCACTTAGTACCTAGACCATATGATAAATCTGTGATAGGAACCAGATGGGTTTTTAAGAACAAACTCAATGTGAATGACACTGTAGTTAGAAATAAAGCACGTTTAGTAGCACAAGGTTATAGACAAGAAGAAGGAATAGACTTTGATGAAACCTTTGCTCCGGTAGCTAGAACTTGAAGCTATTAGAATATTTCTTGCTTATGCTGCCTTCAAGGACTTTAAAGTGTTCCAGATGGATGTTAAAAGTGCATTTCTAAATGGTCTTCTACAATAAGAGGCGTTTGTTGAACAACCCCCTGGATTCCAGAGTCAAGTTTATCCAGACCAAGTGTTCAAGCTGGATAAAGCTCTTTATGGGCTAAAACAAGAACCACGAGCTTGATATGATACTCTTTCACTCTTTCTTAGCGATCTTGGTTTTGTTATTGGTTTTGTAAATAAAACTCTATTTATGTTTTTAAGGGTGATCATACTTTATTAGTCCAAATATATGTTGATGATATTATATTTGGGTCAACTAACCCCAAATTGTGCAAGAAGTTATCCAAGATGATGCAGGATAAATTCGAAATGAGTATGATGGGAGAATTAACATTCTTTTTGGGATTACAAGTCAGATAGATGGAAAAAGGAATATTCATAAATCAGGTCAAGTACACAAAAGAAATTCTGAAGAAGTTTGGAATGGAGAATTGTTCTGCTGCTAGTACTTCAATGAGTGCTTCAATCAAAATGGATAAGGATGAAGCTGGAACTTCAGTAGATCAAACTCTTTTCAGAGGCCTTATAGGATCATTACTCTACCTGAAAGCAAGCAGACCAGATATTATGTTCTCAGTCTGTGTGCAAGATTTCAATCTGATTCAAAGAAATCTCACTTCATTGCTGCAAAAAGGATTCTGAAATATCTAAAAGTCACTCATAATGTTGGTCTGTGGTATCCCAAAGATTCAAGCTTCAATCTTATAGGATATTCAGATGCATATTATGCTGGATGCAGGATTGATCGTAAGAGCACAAGTGGAACATGTCAATATCTTGGAGATAGGATAATATCTTGGTTCAGCAAGAAACAAACTTCTATTTCTACATCTACAGCTGAATCAGAATACTTAACTGTGGGAAGTTGTTGTGCACAATTGCTCTGAATTCAACAACGACTCAGGGATTATGGTGTTCATTCATCTGTCCTATCTACTGTGACAACACAAGTGCAATTGCAATCACATACAACCCTTTATTACATTCTAGAACAAATCACATTGACATTTGTCATCATTTCATTTGGGATCATGTTCAAAAGAAAGATGTTCGTCTGGAATACATCTCAACTGATTTACAAGTTGCAGATATCTTCACAAAGCCATTACCCGATGCTAAGTTTTGTTACTTTAGAAATGTTCTTGGCTTAATTGATATTTGATTAAATATGCTTATTTTTTAGGGGGAACTTGTTTATTTTCAACTTATCTGACTTGAGTATATCTTCGTACCTAAACTCATATGAATTAAATTTATCTATATTATGCGCATTAAATTCATTTGTCTTACGTCTATTTGTTATGAACTTCTCTGTTTTATGTTTTAATCTCCATGCTTACTTATCCGTACGCATACACTACTTTGTGCATATTCTCATATCGGGTTGATCTACCTCTTGACATTCACATACTCAGAAAACAAAAAGCAAAATAATTTTTATTTCATAAAAATGAAGGTTTTACATCCTTCGAGAAGCATACATTCTTTTCATTATATTTACATCCCTTTGCCACTTAATCAGCCACTCTGTGAGTGGTGGATCAAATGACTTGAACATAAACTCACCTGAATTAAGCTGATGAGTGAGCATTTTCTCTTCCTTGTGAAGAAGCAGAAACAAACACTTTTTGAGGAGAAGATGGACTCGTCGTTTTCGGACCCAAGGAGGTCCCTGTACTTTTCGCTCCTGTAGGAGAGTTCCCTTGACTCCTCCTCCTTGCGCGGTGGGAAGAGGGCATGATGGTACATGCGTATCTCTTCGATCTTGAACCATGTCCTCATCTTTACCTTGAGGACAAACTCTTGCAACTCATTTTGTCTCTCTTCCATGCTTTGATCCTAGTTATTCATACTTATCTGATTTTTGTGTGTGAAGAATACAATCGGGCAATTGATACAATAAGTTTATTTATAGATGGATTTTTGACGTTTTGTATCCTCGAGGAAGAATAAAATATTATTTATTTTTTTCCGCGTAATAAGTACAGCCACTTTACGCCGTATTTCTTTTGAAATTCAAAAAATTCTTACGTCATATGTCCACATATTTGGGCATAATTCATTGAATCAGCAGAATCATCTTCTTCTTCCTTCCTTACATTGAGCCCTAAATTTTCTCGCAAATAACACATTTACTCTCGTTTGTCTCTTTTTTAATTGTAGGGAAAATGTCTCCAATTACCCATAACGTTCTTCTCATTGATCTCCACACAGTGTATGATCTCTATGATCAAGGAATGGTGGAAATGTTTTGCACCATAGAAGCTTCTGTGCTGAGGAAATTCTTGGAAGGACGAAAATTCATCTACAAGCAGGCCATTCCAAAGTTCTTTCAGACGGCCAAGCTCGAAGATCAAGTTATCACCACTTATCTTGGTGGAGAGTTCGTGAGGATTAAATCTAACTTATTTGCTTCCTCCTTCGATCTGCCCAGACAGGGGATGACTGATTTCTCAGAGATTTCTTCAGAATTGAAGAATCAGATGAAACTGATGTATTATCTGATAGACAAACCAGTCAAAATACCATGCAAGAAGAAGGAAATCAAGATGGAGTTCAGGATGCTGCACGATATTATGGCCAAGTCTCTTCTGGCCAAAGCACGTTCTTTCGATGCTATTACATCTGAAAAATTTGAGATTATGGTTGCTATTTCTTCTGGGATTATGATGAATTGGTCAGTTGTCCTATTTGATATATTTTTGGCTATGATCAGTGCCCCAACAGTCCAATCCCATGGGTTTGCTATTCAAATTGGGGAAATCCTAAATAATCTTAATGCTCATCTGGGTCCTTCCTCTAATCTGCACCCTCACAAGACGTTGAATGAGAGGACAATTGAAGTGTACCAAGCTAAGCAGTTGATCATATTCAAACACGGGACACCCAATCCAGATGAGATTGAGGACTTGAATATTCCAGATGAATCCAAGCCACTTACCATTCAAGCCTCAAAACCATCCTCCCGCAAGCCTACCCCAGATAAAAAGCCCCCTTTTCCAAAGAATAAATCACTTAAGAGGCACCTGATAGTTGAATATACAGAATCAAAAGAGTCCGAGTAGGATCAAGTGACTCTAGCTGAAATTGTGACTGCCCCTCCACCAAAGAAGAATAGGTCCCTTCGACCCCTTCCTAAAGCTCCCTTAGAAATTCAAACAACACCAATTCCTGCTTTACCTCTGTCATTAGTGGAAAGCATTGTTTCTTCCGTGACTCAGATGAATATCACTGTGCTTAGGTCTGGATTTTCTAAAGAGCCCAGTGATACATCTGATCCGACTCCAATTTCAAATGCTCAGAGACTACTTGATCTAGCTACTCATCAGATCATCCAAAGTGCAGAAGAAAAGATGAAGTTGTTTTACATATGGGTATTTCATCGGACCAAAGATCATTTCTCAAACATCAAGTCTTTGAAGATGCTGTCCAATATTGCTACTCTTGAAAATAAGATTCTTGAGTGGGCTGAAACTCAAGACGTGTCTCTTGCTCTCCAAAGAAGAGAATTTGTCTTAATCATATTGAAGGAAATCTTACTGAGAGTCTGCCTGAGACACAAGAGAGCACAGTTCAATCCATCTGGTCTGGATGTTTTGGATCAAATTGTTGTTATAAGCCAATTGGAGAATGATGTTTTCTTGATTGCTGCCACTAGGGGTGTTCATATTTCGGATAAAACCGAAAAAACCGAAAATCCAAACCGGAAAAATCAAAGACCGAACCAAACCGAAAACCGTATTTTGTAATTCGGATATAAATATTAAAACCGAAGTTTATTTGGTTCGGTTCTGTTGGAAAACGGTGATCAGATCAATCAGAATTGATACCCGGTGCAGCGGAAGTTTTAAAATTTTATATGAAACGATTCCATATCATGGGTATCAAAACTTTACGATTAAATTGTGTGTGTAAAAATTAAATAACAATTAAATTTTTACCTTGAAATCTCGAAATGAGATTATGGACACCAACAGATAACTCTGCTCTTGTTGTATATCCCAGGAACTGATGGACGAACAATTCTTCAATCAGGTCCACGAACAGAAGTTTAATCCCTCTGATAGATTGCACTAGAAAATCTATCAGAAGTTTCTACGAAGAGAATTAACGAATTTGATCCGTTAAACCAGACTGCAAATTCAAAATTCACAGGCTGGAATTTTCAAAGAGAAAACACAGAGGGGGGCGGCCACTCTAGGTCTCAAAAACCCTAGTGTTCGAAAATTATGCCTCTGTTATGTAATTTCTGTACTGAAATAACTTATTTATAATGTGGGTTGCTAACAGCTTAGGGCCCATTAGTCATAAGTTCAAGCCTGACAAGCAAAGCCCGCATGTTCAGAAATTAATATAAAATTCATCATGACTGCGATTGATAAACCAATTTCACCAATGTGCACAGAAACCATTTCTGCACCTTTTAAAGTCAAGATAAATTTTCTGAATCCGAATTCAGTGATTTCCAAAAATGCCCATCCCTATGTCATTTTAGGAAATCTTACTCCTCTACTCTGATATAAGAAGTCCTACTTCTTTGTTCATTAAATTTAACTCTTTTAATTTAACTATCTCAACAGGGATTAAAAATTCATTACTTGTGTGACCCTCAATGGTTCAGGGATACAGCTAGCCGTGGGCTCACAACTCCTTGTGACTCGGAACAACAATTTCCGACTTGCCCATCGAATCATGGTAAGAGCGCCTAGCAACATCGCCCCATGATTCCCTAGGTATCACTGATAGTGCCTGCAAGAACCAATAGATTTTGTTAGCGTACAGTACGATCCCTTCATCCATATATCCCGATCGAATCAACAACCATTAGTAAATCGAGAGTCGTTCGAGATTCGATAACTATGCAATGCATCTTGAAGATCAAATAGTGACATCGCATGTGCTACTAAGAAACCATTTCTTAAAACACATCATGTACTCTGGCCAGAGATTCGTCACACTAATATCTCCTCAGATTGCATAGGATATCCACACTAGCAAGTATGTGGTGAATCCTTGACAACAAAGCATCGACTCCTATATGTGTCGTAACTGTACCCAATCCCGACACCTGATGACCCCAATAGAGTCGATAAACGAGTCAAAGTACAGTACTAGCATATAGAGTCTCAATGATGTTTCAAGTAGTAAGGACTAATGGTGTACAACCAAAACCGCGGACTTTATCCACTCGATAAGTGATAACCACTTGGAAAGTCCGGATAGGGTAGTTCGATCATTCATCGTATGAACATCCATTTGCATGCTTTGAACATCTCTATGTTCCATACCAATGAAACGTGGTACTCGGCATCGCAAATGCTTGTCTCAATCTCGAGCGATCCTTATCCTTATTAACGGACGACTCAATCGACTAGGAACTGTTTAGAATATACAGTGACTATAAGATGTGTTTCATGATAGCCATCCCCATGTGCCACCACATCTTACATACACTATAGTATATTCAAGGTCTTCATCTAAACATCTTATAATATGTCACAACATAATAATATGCTAAAAGATAAAGTAAACGCCATTATAAAAGTGTAAATTATATTAAACAAAAGATTGTTTATACATAGAGTCATAAAAGCCCTTAGCCACAAGTTGGCTCACCGGACACCCACTCTTTCAATCTCCCACTTTCCCAAAAGCCAACTAGTCATACTACGCAGTCCCATTGCTTCGCGATGTTTGTCAAATAATGGTCCTGGCAAGGGCTTAGTAAGTGGGTCAGCGATATTGTCTGCAGAGGCCACTCTCTCGACAGTGATGTCTCCTCTTTCCACGATCTCCCGGATGATGTGGTATTTCCTCAGTACGTGTTTGGATCTTTGATGAGACCTTGGTTCCTTTGCCTGAGAAATGGCACCCGTGTTGTCACAGTACACCGGGACTGGACCAACAACTTCAGGAATGACGCCCAACTCTTGGATGAAATTTCTCATCCAAACGGCCTCTTTAGCAGCAGCTGATGCCGCAATGTATTCTGCCTCAGTGGTGGAATCCGCTGTGGTGTCCTGCTTGGAACTCTTCCAAGAGACAGCACCGCCATTGATCATGAACACAAATCCAGAGGTTGACTTCGAGTCATCCACGTCACTTTGGAAGCTAGAGTCGGTATAGCCTTCCAATTTCAGTTCTCTTCCTCCATATACCATGAACATATTCTTAGTCCTTCGTAAGTACTTAAGAATGTCCTTCACGGCTTTCCAATGCATTTGACCGGGATTGGCTTGATATCTGCTCGTGACACTCAGAGCAAATGCTACATCCGTTCTGGTAGATATCATCCCATACATGATACTACCTATGGCTGACGCATATGGTACATGTGTCATTTTCTCTATCTCTTCATCAGTCTTGGGACACATGGACTTGGATAGGGAAACTCCATCACACATAGGTAGATGTCCTCTTTTGGACCCATCCATTGAAAACCTTTTCAATATGGTTTCGATGTAAGTAGCTTGAGTAAGTCCTATCATTCTCTTAGATCTATCTCTATAGATCTGTATCCCTTGAATATAGGATGCCTGACCCAAATCCTTCATCGAGAATCTACCTGATAACCATATCTTTGTTGACTGCAACATCCCTACATCATTCCCAATGAGTAAGATGTCATCAACATAAAGTACTAAGAATGTCACAGCATCCTTAACTACTTTCTTGTACACGCACGGTTCCTCCGTGTTCTTGATGAAACCAAAATCCTTTATTGTTTCATCAAATTTCTGGTTCCAACTTCTTGATGCTTGTTTGAGACCATAGATCGATCTCTGAAGCTTGCATACCTTATGCTCGCTTCCCATGGATGTGTATCCCTCAGGCTGCGTCATATAGATCTCTTCCTTAATGTTTTCATTAAGAAATGCAGTCTTCACATCCATTTGCCATATCTCATAGTCATACCAAGCAGCTATGACAATAAGGATTCTTATGGACTTGAACATTGCAACTGGTGAAAAGGTTTCATCATAGTCAACTCCTTGTCTTTGAGTATAACCTTTCGCCACCAATCGTGCCTTGTAGGTCAATACCTTACCATCAGGCCCAAGCTTTCTCTTGTAGATCCATTTACACCCTATTGGAACAATTCCATCGGGAGGATCTACTAGAGACCAAACTTGGTTTGTATGCATCGAATCTATTTCCGACTGCATAGCTTCAAGCCATAAATTTGAATCCGCATCAGAAATTGCTTCCTTGAAGTTTCTTGGATCACATCCAACGTCGGGTTCATCTTGATCCCCTTCAAGAAGAAGACCATATCGAATAGGAGGTCTATAAGTCCTCTTGGATCTTCTAGGTATAGGCGTGTCCATCAATGGTTCCTGAGGTGTAGGATCATTATTTTGTATCTTGGGTTCTTCTCGAATTTCTTCGAGTTCCATCATCTCACCTTTCTTATCCAATAAGAACTCCTTCTCCAAGAAGGTGGCATTCCTTGAAACAAACACTTTTGTTTCAGTAGGATGATAGAAATAATATCCGATTGAATTCTTCGGATACCCTACAAAATAACATAAGATGGATCGACTATCCAACTTATCTCCCACTGTCTGCTTCACGTAAGCAGGACATCCCCAAATCCTCAAGTACGAATACTTAGGAGCTTTGCCATTCCATAACTCGTATGGTGTTTTGTTCACTGCTTTAGTATGGACGTTGTTCAACAACAACACCGCTGTTTCAAGCGCATAGCCCCAAAACGAAGGTGGGAGCTCAGTGAAGCTCATCATGGATCGAACCATGTCCAACAAAGTTCGATTACGACGCTTCGATACACCATTCAGCTGAGGTGTCATAGGAGGAGTCCACTGAGAGAGAATCCCATTATCTTTCAGATAGTCCAAAAACTCGGTACTTAAGTATTCTCCACCTCGATCCGATCGAAGTGCTTTAATACTTTTACCTAGCTTGTTTTCTACTTCAGCCTTGAATTCTTTGAACTTTTCAAATGCTTCAGACTTATATTTCATTAAATATAAATACCCATACCTTGAATAATAATCAGTAAAGCTAATGAATTAGGTGTGGCCAAATTGAGTACCAATTCTAAATGGACCACAAACATCTGTATGGATCAAATCCAACAGATTTTGACTACGCTCAGGTTTTCCCTTGAATGGAGATTTAGTCATTTTTCCTTTCAGGCAGGATTCACAAGTAGGTAGAGAGTTAATATCAGACATATCAAACATGCCCTCTCCCACTAGCTTGTTCATCCTCCTTGAGGAAATATGACCTAGCCTAGCATGCCAAAGGTTTGCCGGGTTTTGACTATCGATTTTCCTTTTGTTCGTTGTTACCGGTTTATCAACATAATTTATTGGAACGTCTTTTAATTTTAAGTTATATAGATCGTTTTCAAGTTGTCCATTTCCAATCAAACATTCATTCTTGTAAATATTAAAAATCTCATTCACAAAATTGCAAGAAAAACCATCTCTATCAAGCATAGAAACAGAAATAATGTTTTTAATCAAATCTGGAACAAATAAAACATCTCTCAAAAGTAACTTAAAATCGTTCTGCAAAATTAAATAAACGTCTCCCACAGCTTTGGCTTCAACTCTAGAACCATTTCCGAGCCTCAGCTGGGTCTCACCCATTCTAAGCTTGCGACTTCTTGTCATCACCTGCAAATCATTGCAAATGTGAGATCCACATCCGGTATCCAATACCCAAGAAGTAGTATTAAGTAAAACATTTATTTCAATATAGAACATACCCTTCGCAGTTCGCAACTGCTCTAGATATTCCTTGCAGTTACATTTCCAATGACCGGGTTTTTTGCAGTGATGGCAAACATCCTTGGACTTTTCCATGTTTGAAGCCTTTGTCTTGTTCTTCTTCTCGGGTCCGGTTTTCTTGGATGGGGCAGAACGTTTCTTACCCTTTGTACTTGGCCCCTTCTTAGCTGAAGAAGAGGAGCCCACCAAGAGAACTGGTTTATCCTTCTTTAAAGTGGCTTCATATGTTACAAGCATATTGACCATCTCTTCAAGGGAGGCCTCTATCTTGTTCATATTGAAATTCACCACAAAACCGTCAAACGATGAAGGAAGAGAGAGAAGTAATAAGTCCACATTGAGTTCATGCTCCAACACCAAATCAAGCATTACCAACTTCTGAATGAGCCAAATCACTCGTACCCCATGATCACGGACCGAAGTCCCTTCACGCATGCGACACGTCATTAGCTCTTTTACAGTAGCGAACCTTTCAGCTCTCGATTGAGCCCCAAAAAGTTCCTTGAGTTGTACGTGAATGTCAGCAGCATTCACGGTATCCTCAAATCGCCTCTGGAGTTCATCAGACATCGAAGCTTGCATATAGCATTTGGCCTTGATATCATGGTCCCACCATATATCAAGTTTGGCCAACTCTTCCGGACTTATATCAGCTGGTGCTTCCTTCGGAGGATATTTTTCTAACACGTAGAGCATCTTCTCCGAGGTCAAGACAATCTTCAACTTACGGAACCATTCCGTATAGTTTGCGTCAGTCAGTTTATTTTGTTCGAGAATAGAGAATAGTGGATTGCGCGAATTCATCTTAATGAAATACTGAAAAGAAACAGACAATAATCAGTGATTGTTTAATTAATTTACTAAGACATAAAATAGGCAAAATTTATTTTATGAATCTCACTCCCACTATTTTAACGATTTCACTACCCTCTAGTGAAAACGGGAAACTGTTTTTCTTAGTGGGAACATGGAGTCCAATTGACAAACTATGGTCCCGAACAATATCAGCCAACCATAATTTTCAAAAGGTAGAGCCCAATTGCTTCCAAAGCAACCTCCACGTTTTTACCTCATGTCCAATAACGGCCCAATAATATGACGCCGTTTATTGTGACACGTCAAGATGACCCATCAATATTAAGTTGTGATGGACGGTCGCCATGTGGATCCCCAATAATATGAGCAAATCCCATGGGAGTTCCACCCAACTTACAACATGTGTCGATCCAATGTACAGCTTTCCGACGAACGGGCCCCCCCAATAATATGAGCCGAATCGTATCCGCGGGTAGCATCTCATACATTGATCGTTGATGGAAGGTAGGAACATTTAAACAATATTTAAATTCCCTTTATTTATCTTGATATCAATTTTAAATCATATTTAAAATGAGGGATTTTAATTTTGAAAATTTGTCTCATCATTTAAAATTTGTATGCTTGCGGGATTCATACAATTTAGTCTAAAACATGCATACAACGATAATATCATATATTATATAGGATGATCGATTCCATTTCTAATTGACCCGTGGTTGCCAATCACGAGTCTAAGTCCAATCCTAGGTAATATGCAAGTATGCAATGCAATCCTATTACATTGATCTTCCAATTTACATTTCTTCAGTCTTTATTGTCTGCTGGGCCCACCTTTGTTTTCAAATCTTCATCTCCCACTAAGTCTAATGTATTTACAATAAATAACTATGACAAGTAGGGGATACATTTTAAGGGTGGAAACGGGCCATAAACCAGGCCCACTTTTATTACATATGACAATTCATATTGGGCCATAAACCAGGCTCATTAATAAATCCAACAACAATAAAAACAAATGTAATTCCCTAACATACACCTACAAAATTGGTCATGGCAATCGAAAAGAATAATATTTAATTCAAAATTAATTTATTGGATAACAATGGCAATTAAATTTAAAAAGGATAAAATCATATTCTATATATAAAATCTTATTTTACATACAAAATCATATTTTATCTTTTTATCAAATAAAATCATATTTTACATATAAAATCAAATTTTATACATAAAATCATATTTTACTCAATATTCCATAAGATCATATCTTATCATCAATTGTACCAAAAAAAATTAATTTCATAAAATCTGATTTCACGGATAAAATCTATAAATTTTCCAAAAATTCAAATTTATCCAAAAATCAATTTTAAAATTTTCGGACTCGAACAATTCGATCCGACACCTCGTGGACCAATCAAAAACAATTTTCGATCGGACCAAAAATAGAATTTTAACATATTAAAATTTTAATTAAAAAATAAAAATTAATTTTCCCGGGCCGCCCGGGACGATCCCAGGCAGCCCGCGCCCCAAAAGGGGCTCGGGCCGGGTAGCCCGTCGCTGCCTCGGGTTTGCCCATTAATTTTTTTAAATTTTTAAAATCTTTTGTTTCAAAAACCAAGGCTTAAAAATTCTTGTACAATCGATTAATTTAATCGCTTGATCTGAGCAACCTGTCTCTGATACCACTGTTGGAAAACGGTGATCAGATCAATCAAAATTGATACCCGGTGCAGCGGAAGTTTTAAAATTTTATATGGAACGATTTCATATCATGGGTATCAAAACATTACGATTAAATTGTGTGTGTAAAAATTAAATAACAATTAAATTTTTACCTTGAAATCTCGAAACGAGATTATGGACACCAACAGATAACTCTGCTCTTGTTGTATATCCCAGGAACTGATGGACGAACAATTCTTCAATCAGGTCCACGAACAGAAGTTTAATCCCTCTGATAGATTGCAATAGAAAATCTATCAGAAGTTTCTACGAAGAGAATTAACGAATTTGATCCGTTAAACCAGACTGCAAATTCAAAATTCACAGGCTGGAATTTTCAGAGAGAAAACACAGAGGGGGGCGGCCACTCTAGGTCTCAAAAACCCTAGTGTTCGAAAATTATGCCTCTGTTATGTAATTTCTGTACTGCAATAACTTATTTATAATGTGGGCTGCTAACAGCTTAGGGCCCATTAGTCATAAGTTCAAGCCTGACAAGCAAAGCCCGCATGTTCAGAAATTAATATAAAATTCATCATGACTCCGATTGATAAACCAATTTCACCAATGTGCACAAAAACCATTTCTGCACCTTTTAAAGTCAAGATAAATTTTCTGAATCCGAATTCAGTGATTTCCAAAAATGCCCATCCCTATGTCATTTTAGGAAATCTTACTCCTCTACTCTGATATAAGAAGTCCTACTTCTTTGTTCATTAAATTTAACTCTTTAAATTTAACTATCTCAACGGGGATTAAAAATCCATTACTTGTGTGACCCTCAATGGTTCAGGGATACAGCTAGCCGTGGGCTCACAACTCCTTGTGACTCGGAACAACAATTTCCGACTTGCCCATCGAATCATGGTAAGAGCGCCTAGCAACATTGCCCCATGATTCCCTAGGTATCACTGATAGTGCCTGCAAGAACCAATAGATTTTGGTTAGCGTACAGTATGGTCCCTTCATCCATATATCCCGATCGAATCAACAACCATTGGTAAATCGAGAGTCGTTCGAGATTCGATAACTATGCAATGCATCTTGAAGATCAAATAGTGACATCGCATGTGCTACTAAGAAACCATTTCTTAAAACACATCATGTACTCTGGCCAGAGATTCGTCACACTAATATCTCCTCAGATTGCATAGGATATCCACACTAGCAAGTATGTGGTGAATCCTTGACAACAAAGCATCGACTCCTATATGTGTCGTAACTGTACCCAATCCCGACACCTGATGACCCCAATAGAGTCGGTAAACGAGTCAAAGTACAGTACTAGCATATAGAGTCTCAATGATGTTTCAAATAGTAAGGACTAATGGTGTACAACCAAAACCGCGGACTTTATCCACTCGATAAGTGATAACCACTTGGAAAGTCCGGATAGGGTAGTTCGATCATTCATCGTATGAATATCCATTTGCATGCTTTGAACATCTCTATGTTCCATACCAATGAAACGTGGTACTCGGCATCGCAAATGCTAGTCTCAATCTCGAGCGATCCTTATCCTTATTAACGGACGGCTCAATTGACTAGGAACTGTTTAGAATATACAGTGACTATAAGATGTGTTTCATGATAGCCATCCCCATGTGTCACCACATCTTACATACACTATAGTATATTCAAGGTCTTCATCTAAACATCTTATAGTATGTCACAACATAATAATATGTTAAAAGATAAAGTAAACGCCATTATAAAAGTGTAAATTATATTAAACCAAAGATTGTTTATACATAGAGTCATAAAAGCCCTTAGCCACAAGTTGGCTCACCGGGCACCCACTCTTTCAGGTTTTGGATTATATAAAAGCCCGTAATAATTTTATTTATATTTTTATTTATATTATATATGTTATGAGATGATATTTAGTGAATGAATAATCATTTTGATTAATGTTTTGTTGATTGTTGTTTATTTAATCATTGTTGTTGTTTATGTAATTTATAGTTGATTAGTTGATTGTTCTTTATGTAATTTTTAGTTGATTGTTGTTTTTGTAAGTTATTTAAACTTTATTTTTGAAGTTTTTACTAAGAAATCATGTAAAAAACATATTATATTTTATAATGTATTTATATTATTAATTTTAATAATTGTATCAAAATCGGAATAACCGTATCAAAATTTGTGTTGTTTTTTTTTAAATTATTATAAGAATGTGGTTCGATGTTTGTCCTTGTATTGTTTGTTATTTGTGCTTTAATCCTTCCAAATCAATTCTCACTTAATTTGGATTACAGAAATTCTGACTGTTTTAGTATCTATCTCGATACTTCAAGCACATAAATTCAAAAGATATATCAATCACGCATTCATCTCTTCTTTTCGTTCTATTTCCCAAATCTCAATTGGAAATTCTATCAGTTACAAGTCAAAAATATTATAATATACTGAATGTATACATCAAACAATCAGTGACTCTTGAAATTCATAATCAGGGAAACTCACTTAAGTCAAGATCATCCACAGAACAATAATATGAATGACAATATGCTAAGTGAAAACAACTCACTAGCATCTCAACTTAAGACAAGTAAATCAAATCAGACCCTAACAAAGAATAAGAGTCCATCAAAATCGATTGAGATCGGTACCAAAACCTCAAAATCAATATCAAGAATTTCAAAAATCATGATTTATGATGTAATAACTTCAGTAAAATCAAATAAAAGACTCATCTGTAACTGATTTTCATATCATCATCTATTTTGTAAACCTCAAAAGCAGTAGTCAATTCACAAACTCATCAATTCTCCGATAAATTCCAGGTCACAACTTAAACTAAAGTCAAGAATCTTACTGAAATATATCTGCCATCTCTACTCATCGGCATATCTTTCAATTCTGGTTTAGATCATGAACATATCTAGTGCATTGAATATACTTATTTCAAAATATTTCTTTAATCAAACATCATATATCGAACCGAAATCATAGAATCTTAATTCGAGATTCTATATCATCATATTAAATTGCACATTATGTTCTTACTGATCTAATTTAATCGCTTCTTATCATCAATTCTTCTACTCATCTGTATTCAATTATTGCATCATCATCTATCATGCAATATAAACAGATATTTCAATACGAACAAAATCATCTTCAGTTTCAGTTCATCGAAGCAATAGTTCCATTCTTCAGTTCAATTCACACAGTCTTTTTTCAGATACAGAGGTGATCATATAAAGCTTTCAGCTATCATGAATCTATTGCACCAATAATAGACAGGTCAAAATAAAATAAATCTGTTACCTGAAATTTCATTCTCAGGTGCAATTTCATTCTGATTCCCTGTATATTTCTCGAATAGAAATTGTAGCTAAATATGTGTTTCTCTCACACACCGTAGCATCTTTACAATTTCAGTCCTTTTGCTTCATCATTCAGCTGAGCAATAATACAGTTCTGTTCAATCTGACCATACCATTCTGTTCAGTCTGGCTATACAAATATGTCAGTCTGGGGTGTTTACGTCACCCAAAGAACAATGTTCTCTTCGATTCTGGGTGCTTACATCACCCGGGGAAATTCTTATAATAACATAGATAAGAATTCGAAAATTTACAAATCAGTAAATTAATTAATTTAATTTCAAAGGTAGATCACGAGCACATGCCTTTTATCAAATCATCAAATCAAATACTGCATAATCATGCAATACTAAAAATTCATGTGACTCATTTTGGAACACGCGTTCTCTGATCACACGGATGTGATACCCGGAGCAGCGGAAGTTTAAAAAATTTTATTTTTCGATATGGAACGATTCCATATCGTGGGTATCAAATCCTAACGATTAAAATTGTTGCAAGTAAAAATATAAATTCACAATTAAATATTTTTACCTCTTCAAGCTAAGGCTTGATTATGGACTCCAACAGAATTTAATCTGCTCTTCTTGTAAATCCCGGGAACCGATGACTTGCTCGATCAATCTCCGGAATTAGGTCAACGAATAGAAAAAAGAAACCCTCTGATTTATTGCACTAGAAATCAATAAGATGTTTATCGTAGAGAATAAACAGATTTGATCTGTCAATTCAGAATGTAATTTTTCACAAAAATCACAGCCTGAATTATCTCAAAAAGGAGTAGAGGATTTTCGAAAAATCCCCTTGAAAATATATGTGTGTAATTCGAAAATTGCAAGAGGAATTGTGTATAATTTTCGAACACTACACATGTATTTATAGATAATTTCTAGACTAGATTAAGTTATAATTGTATTAGGACTCTAACTCCTTAGGGCCCATAATCCATAACTTAAGCCGAACAAGTCAAGCCTGTTATTATAGAAATTAATATAAAATTCATCATGACTCCGATTGATAAACTGATTTCATCAATGTGCACAGAAACCATTTCTGCATCTTTTAAAGTCAAGATAATTTTTCTGAATCCGAATTCAGTGATTTCCAAAAATGGCCATCCATATGTCATTTTAGGAAATTCCACTCCCTTTATTTAAGAAGTCCAACTTCTCTTTCATTAAATTTAACTCTTTAAATTTAACTATCTCAATGGGATTTAGTAATCCATTACTTGTGTGACCCTCAATGGTTCAGGGATGCAGCTAGCCGTGGGCTCACAACTCCTTGTGACTCGGAACAACAATTTCCGACTTACCCATCGAATCATGGTAAGAGCGCCTAGCAACATCGCCCCATGATTCCCTAGGTATCACTGATAGTGCCTGCAAGAACCAGTAGATTTTGGTTAGCGTACAGTACGGTCCCTTCATCCATATATCCCGATCGAATCAACAACCATTGGTGCATCGAGAGTCGTTCGAGATTCGATAACTATGCAATGCATCTTGAAGATCAAATAGTGACATCGCATGTGCTACTAGGAAACCATTTTTTAAAGTACATCATGTACTCTAGCCAGAGATTTGTCACACTAATATCTCCTCAGATCGCATAGGATATCCACACTCGCAAGTACGTGGTGAATCCTTGACAACAAAGCATCGACTCCTATATGTGTCGTAACTGTACCCAATCCCGACACCTGATTGCCCCAATAGAGTCAGTAAATGAGTCAAAGTACAGTACTAGCATATAAAGTCTCAATGATGTTTCAAGTAGTAAGGACTAATAGTGTACAACCAAAACCGCGGACTTATCCACTCAAAAAATAATAACCACTTGAAAAGTCCGAATAGGGTAGTTCAATCATTCATCATATGAATATCCATTTGCATGCTTTGAACATCTCCATGTCCATTACCAATGAAACGTGGTACTTGGCATCACAAATGCTAGTCTCAATCTCGAGCGATCCTTATCCTTATTAGCGGACGGCTCAATTGACTAGGAACTATTTAGAATATACAGTGACTATAAGATGTGTTTCATAATAGTGATCTCTCTTTATTCACTATCTCATCTTACTTACACTATAGTATATTCAAGGTCTTTATCAAAACAAAAATAGTATATCACAATATAACAATATGAAGAAAGACAAAGAAAATGCAATTAATGAATGTAAATTATATTAAACAAAGATTGTTTATAGATAGAGTCATAAAAGCCCTTAGCCACAAGTTGGCTAACCGGGCACCCACTCTTTCAATCTCCCACTTGCCCTAAAGCCAACTAGTCATACTACGTAATTCCATTGCTTCGCGATGTTTGTCAAACAATGGTCCTGGCAAGGGCTTAGTAAGTGGATCAGCGATATTGTCTGTAGAGGCCACTCTCTCGACAGTGATGTCTTCTCTTTCCACAATCTCCCGGATGATGTGGTATTTCCTCAGTACGTGTTTGGATCTTTGATGAGACCTTGGTTCCTTTGCCTGAGCAACGGCACCAGTGTTGTTGCAGTACACCGGAACTGGACCAACAACTTTAGGAATTATGCCCAACTCTTGGACGAAATTCCTCATCCAAACGGGCTCTTTAGCAGCAGCTGATGCTGCAATGTATTCTGCCTCAGTGGTGGAATCCGCTGTGGTGTCCTGCATGGAACTCTTCCAAGAGACAGCACCGCCATTGAGCATGAATACAAATCCAGAGGTTGACTTCGAGTCATCCACATCGCTTTGGAATCTAGAGTCGGTATAGCCTTCCAATTTCAATTCTCTTCCTCCATAAACCATGAATATATTCTTAGTTCTTCTCAAGTACTTAAGAAAATCCTTCACGGCTTTCCAATGCATTTGACCGGGGTTGGCCTGATATCTGCTCGTGACACTCAGAGCAAAGGCTACATCCGATCTGGTAGATATCATCCCATACATAATACTACCTATGGCTGACGCATATGGTATGTGTGTCATTTTCTCTATCTCTTCGTCAGTCTTGGGACACATAGACTTGGATAGAGAAACTCCATGACACATAGGTAGATGTCCTCTCTTGGACTCATCAATAGAAAACCTTTTCAATATGGTGTCGATGTAGGTTGCTTGAGTGAGTCCTATCATTCTCTTAGATCTATCTCTATAGATCTGTATCCCTAGAATATAGGAGGTCTCACCCAAATCCTTCATCGAGAATCTACCTGATAACCATATCTTTTTTGACTGCAACATCCCTACGTCATTCCCAATGAGTAGGATGTCATCAACATAAAGCACTAAGAACGTCACCGCATCCATATTTACTTTCTTGTACACGCACGGTTCCTCCGGGTTTTTGATGAAACCAAAGTCCTTTATTGTTTCATCAAATTTCTGGTTCCAACTTCTTGATGCTTGTTTGAGACCATAAATTGATCTCTAAAGCTTGCATACCTTATGCTCGCTTCCCATGGATGTGAATCCCTCGAGCTGCATCATATAGATTTCTTCCTTAATGTTTCCATTAAGAAATGCAGTCTTCCCATCCATTTGCCATATCTCATAGACATACCATGCTGCTATGGCAATAAAGATTTTTATGGACTTGAACATTGCGACTGGTGAAGAGGTTTCATCATAGCCAACTCCTTGTCTTTGAGTATAACCTTTTGCTACCAATCGGGCCTTGTAGGTCAGTACCTTACCATCAGGACCAAGTTTTCTCTTGTAGATCCATTTACACCCTATTGGAACAATTCCATCGGGAGGATCCACTAAAGACCAAACTTAGTTTGTATGCATCGAATCTATTTTCGACTGCATAGCTTCAAGCCATAAATTCGAATCCGCATCAGAAATTGCTTACTTTAAGTTTCTTGGATCACATCCAATGTCGGGTTCACTTTGATCCCCTTCAAGAAGAAGACCATATCGAATAGGAGGTCTAGAAGTCCTCTCGGATTTCCTAGGTGTAGGCGTGTCCACTGAAGGTTCTTGAGGTGTGGGATCGTTATTTTGTATCTTGGGTTCTTCTCGAATTTCTTCGAGTTCCATCATCTTGCCTTTCTTATCTAATAAGAACTCCTTCTCCATGAAGGTGGCATTCCTCGAAACAAACACTTTTGTTTCAGTAGGATGATAGAAATAATATTCGATTGAATTCTTCGAATATCCTACAAAATAACATAAGGTGGATCGACTATCCAACTTATCTCCCACTGTCTGCTTCACGTAAGCAGGACATCCCCAAATCCTCAAGTACAAATACTTAGGAGCTTTGCCATTCCATAACTCCTATAGAGTTTTATTCACTGCTTTGGTGTGAACATTGTTCAACAACAATACCGCCGTTTCAAGTGCATAGCCCCAAAACGAAGGAGGGAACTCAGTGAAGCTCATCATAGATCGAACCATGTCCAACAAAGTTCGATTGCGACGCTCCGAGGCACCATTCAGCTGAGGTGTCATAGGAGGAGTCCACTGAGAGAGAATCTCATTCTCTTTTAGATAGCTCAAAAACTTGGTACTTAAGTATTCTCCACCTCGATCCGATCGAAGTGCTTTAATACTTCTACCTTGTTTGTTTTCTACTTCAGCCTTGAATTCTTTGAACTTTTCAAATGATTCATACTTATATTTCATTAAATATAAATACCCATACCTAGAATAATCATCAATAAAGGTAATAAAGTAGGTGTGACCAAATTTAGTACCGATACTAAATGGTCCGCAAACATCTGTATGGATCAAATCCAACAGATTTTGTAGTACCCCGTAACCGAAATTGGTAATTAAGAGATTAATTATGTTAAACCAATTTGGTATCTGAAGGATCGGAAGCTCCGAAGGTGAGATCGGAAGCTCCGATCAGGATCAGAAGCTCCGATTCAGGATCAGAAGCTCCGATCGATATTACGTCAGGCATGACGTGTGGCAGGATCAGAAACTCCGATCGGGATCGGAAGCTCCGATCTCCCTATCCGAAGTCAACCAGTGAGATTTTTACATGTGGCAGATAAGGATGTTCGGAAGCTCCGATGGCAGGATCGGACGTTCCGATCAAGGATCGAAAGTTCCGATCGAGGATCGGAGGTTCCGATCGATGCCTATAAATATAAGGTCCGAGGCATTCATTTCTTGCCAATTCCGAATTCTCTCATTCGCCCTCGTGGTCCTATTTTAAGTCTTTGGGTACTATTATTCTAGAGTTGGAGTAGGATATTTGTTTTAGTATAGTCAGACAGTGTCTGACATAGTAGCGGAGCAGTGCTCGTGTTGTAGAGCAGTGTTTGAGGCTGTGGATTCACAGCAGGGGAGTGCCCTAGTTGCGGGATAGTCGCCATCAGTGGGCTGACGACGGACGCAGGTATAGCTATGGTCTCCTAAAATTATTTAGGAGTATGCAATAGCTTAGTTAAGGCTTTTAGCGCTTATTGAATGATGCATGGGTATTTGCATTGTAGACTTGATGATAGGCTTGGAACCTAGAGTGGGACTACTAGGACTGCCTTAGAAAGGTACGTAAGTACTGACTGAGATTGCTAGCGGATATGCATGCTTATATGTTGCATTTATGTGTTTGCATGTTATTATTGTTATGCGGCATGTGCATATCATCTTGTGTCTGTACATCTGTATATCTTTCGAGATGAGCCAGTTAGAGTTGCTCAGCCCTATTAGGACGTTTGATATCGAGTACCCTTAGGTACTGATACCTCGAGGACTCCGTGGTCCGCGTTCGGGATTTGGGAATGAGTGGTCGCACACAGTGGTTAGCTACCCCGATGTGACGAGCTTATATCCCAGGCGCCAGTTTGATCAGTTTGTATAAAGTTATCCCAGATATGGATACCCGATCATTTGCATGCATCATATTTGTATGTTTATCCGTGCTTTCGTATTGAGCTTAGAGCTCACGTCCAGTATTTTCTGTGTATCTGGATACCCTATTCGATGGGGCAGGTATAGGTGCAGGATTGAGCACCAGGAGCCTGGAGTAGCCAGTGACCTTGAAGACAACAGGATTAGCTGTAGGTTTTATTTAAAGTAATTCGATTGGGTTGTATAAATCGAGTTTGATTAGCCGGTTGTATTCTGCCGGTCTACTTGTATTTAGTCTTCCGCAGCAATTTGATTTAATGCATGCTTAATTATGCTCTTAACTCTGATTAGATAGTGGATCCGGGTCGGGTCGCTACAGATTTTGACTACGCTCAGGCTTCCCTTTGAAAGGAGATTTAGTCATTCTTCCTTTTAGGCAGGACTCACAAGTAGGTAGAGAGTTAATATCAGACATATCAAACATGCCCTCTCCCACTAGCTTGTTCATCCTCCTTGAGGAAATATGAACTAGCCTAGCATGCCAAAGGTTTGCCGGGTTTTGACTATCGATTTTTCTTTTGTTTGTTGTTATCGGTTTATCAACATAATCAACTGGAATGTCTTTTAATTTTAAGTTATATAGATCGTTTTTAAATTGTCCATTTCAAATCAAACATTCATTCTTGTAAATATTGCAAATCTCATTCGCAAATTTTCAAGAAATATCTTCTCTATCAAGAATAGAAAAAGAAATAATGTTTTAATGAAATCTTGGTACAAATAAAAACATCTCTCTCAAAATATAGCTTAAAATTATTTTTGCAAAATTAAACAAATGTTTCCCATAGCTTTTGGATTCAACTCTGGAACCATTCCTGAGCCTTAACTGGGTCTCACCCATCCTAAGCTTACGAATTTTTGTCATCATCTGCAACTCATTGCAAATGTGAGATCTACATCTGGTATCCAATACCCAAGAAATAGTATTAAGTGAAAAATATATCCTTTGTAGTTCGTAACTACTCGATATACATGCTTTGCAGTTGCGCTTCCAGTAACCGGGTTTCTTGCAGTGATGACAAACTTATTTAGACTTGTCCATCTTTGCATGTAACATTTGGCCTTGAGATCATGGTCCTACCATTTCTCTAGTTCGACCAACCTTTCCGAAGTTACATCAGCCGAGGCTGTTTTCGGAGGAGCCTTTTCTAACACTTAGAAAATCTTTTCCGAGCTCAGGACAATCTTAACTTATGGAACCATTCCGTATAGTTTGCGCCAGAAAGTTTGTTTTGTTCGAGAGTTGAAACATCACTACAAGAAAAACGCAAAAAGACAACGGATTTTATATGTTGTCGTAGGGGGTCTAAAACTATTGTAACTGATGGTGTTGTCAAAACTGCGTCTCTATGACAACGGATAAAATCCGTTGTCATTGCCCTCAAAGACAACGGATTTTATCCATTGTCGTAGGCACAAATCCGTTTTATTTGAAAGAAACGACAATGGATTTTATCCGTTGTCGTAAGGGCGCAGTGTTAACAAAACTATCAGTTACAACAGTTTTAGACCCCCTATGACAACGGATAAAATCCGTTGTCTTTTTCTATATAAAAAACAAAAATAATAAAAAATTTTATATAAATTTCAATATTATAAATAAACCAAAATTTAAAATTTCATAAATAAATTTAATATACAATTTTTTCGTATTACAAATCACTCGAAATTAAAATTTTAATTCAATGCACACTACAAAAAAATATCGACAGGGTGGTCCGAATCTTTGCATCCTTAATGGTGTAATTAGCTCCAGCTCACATCAACTACTCTTCGATCTTCGGTTCATCACTGGCAATGTGTCTGCATTAAGAGAAGTTGTGGAACAAAGCCTTGATCTCCTTTAGCTTGGTCTTGGCAACATCAAGCTCTTGGAGTGCACGTAGAGCCTAAGATCTTCGAATAAAATAAGCCCGGAAAGTAATCTGAATCAGCGCCGCCGCATCCTCTGGAGACAACAACCTTCTCTTACCACTACTATTCTCCACTCTCTTAGCATAAGACTATAGTCCACAAGAAGCAATAACACAAAATACATCAAATATAAGCCAGAAAAATTGAAAATGAACTATTTTGAGAACCCTTTTTTCACGCTTTGCATAGTTATATCAAAATCTTGGCAGCCAACACTCAGAGATACAGTATGAACGAAAACAAAACTCCCATAAACCCTAACATTACAAGCTATCCATTTACTCTTCCTCTTTTCCACAAATTCCAAGTGACTACACATGACTTATCGGTCAGGGTTTAAGCCACCAATACGAATTGCTAGAACTTGGAGCAAGTGGAGGAAGACAACGGTACCTACTTTGATGGAGGGAAAAGAAAATGAAGTTGGAGGAGAAACAATTGGTGGGCTCCTGTCTGAAGTAAATATCACGTGTACATACTAAGAAAACTCTATTGTACATACATATTAATTGGAGAGATACTAATTGGGCAGAGATGTATACATACTAAGAAAATTCACATGATGTAGAACTTGTTTTCTTGTGTACCAATGGACATCAATGGTGTTTGCTACCCTGTCTGAAGTAAATCTCACGTGTAGAGGCTGCTCAAAAGCACAAATTTTATGAACTTTTATCCTGAATAAATGGCTTTGATACAAGATTCTTTGCCAAGATTCCACAATATATGATGATAAAGATGTGTTTTGATTCATCTCGATTGAAATGAATAATCCATCTATTAGATTACTAATCGAACAAAGTTTTTAAAATTGAACTTCTACACAAGAATACATATAAAAAACAATAGTACCTGATGGATGTCTCCCATGAAATGAGACAGGAACAGAAGTGCTTCTGTGAGATTATCTGATCATTTTTCAAGAAATTATGTTTGTTTTAGGCATATTACACTTCATATGTGACAAGTACATATATAAAGGCAGAGTATGAGAACTAAAACCATTCAAGAAACCGATGCATTAAATTGAGAAGCAGCGTTGAGATCGCGGTAGCTGAGAAGCTGGCTGGTGTAACTTTTTATCGCGCCTGCCACGCATCTGTCCTGTATGCCTTCTTCATCTTTGCAGTCCCATGAGTTGTAACATTATATAACATTGTTTCAACTTTTATATTTTGATATAAGAAAGAGAAGAAACATGAAAACAAGCAAGATTTTTTTTATAGACCCGCTATTGTATTGATATGTGCATAGATCATCGGGAGTGTCAATGTAATGTAGAGCCGATGACCAGTGATACTGGAACTTTATGTGATCCACCCACGAGCACACGCTGCCGAGATCACCACCCGTGTAGGTCGGCAAAAGCCGCGACACTGCATCCGCCGCTGCCTCGCATAGCCTAGGCTGCAACCGATATGGGAAAATCATTAACAAGAAATGAATACCTTGAATCCAGAAACACTGGTTTTCACGTCACAAAAAATAATAGCGAGGAAAGGCTAGTCCAAAAGTGAAACCTGATAAATTCTGCAAATGATGAGATGACCATCGATTCCCCATCCTTTGGCTACTGGAATACAAACAAGTAGAGCTATGAATAGTAGAAATTGAACTTTGGACTCCATTTTTGCTTCTCCATAGCAACAATGATGACTATAATGCAAAAATACTTTAAAAGTTCAAGAAAGAAAACATCTGAAATTAATAATTAATAACAATATCAAATTATCACCATAAATCCGATCTTCGTACATAATCCTATCTCTACAAAATGAGTAAAGCCATAAACTTAGATTTCCGAAAACTTTCCAAATTCAGCTCATCGACACATGCATACAAAATCAGTAAGAGACCGAATCAATCTTTGCGAACATAATCTCACCTTCAAACTCTAAATCATTTTCCAAAGCAACGATATCGATCCATCCGTTAGTAAAGTGTTGCCTCGGAGCTGAATGAGGCGCATTACATCCACAGTCCTAACACCTTCATCTTCATTAGCCTTTAAAAATGCCCTATCGCAATCTCCCCTTAAAATGCAGGAGCTGCAAACCTACTAAAAACAAATGCTATTACAAATAATGCTGACCAAAATACAAATTCTGAGTCAAATGCACAACTAAGACAACATACATTTTCTTCAATGTAAACAAGTATCTGAGAAAACAATAATTTTTTAATGTAAACAACATAGCAATCAAATATTTTTCACATTGTCAAAATATCAAATACTAGGTCTTCTTGCAGTTACTCTGTTAGACAAAGAAGATATTTTTAAATCGGAGTCGTGGGGGAAGAATCATTACCTTATAAGTTGATGCTGATCCCGAGCAAAATTCAAGCAAACACTCCTGATAGAATTTGTCTCCTAGCTTCCCAGCTCTCCATTTCTGGCGAAAGAGCTTTCAATGACATCAAAATAACCCTTTTTGAACAACGCGTGCATTAAACTAACCATTCACGCCAAGGGTGTAAGATCCGGACATTGGTTAGAACCGCACTCCTCTCTGACGGTTCTTGAGCTTCATCTTGGATGAACTGGTTTGCAGGGCTAGTGAGTGAAGGTTTCCCAGATACGTGCTTGTGGAGATGGGAAAATGGTGGATGAAAAACCATCTCTGGGAAACGGTGATCAGATCAATCAGAATTGATACTCGGTACAGCGGAAGTTTTAAATTTTTTTATATGGAACGATTCCATATCATGGGTATCAAAACTTTACGATTAAATTGTGCGTGTAAGAATTAAATAACAATTAAATTTTTACCTTGAATCTCGAAACGAGATTATGGACACCAACAGATTACTCTGCTCTTGTTGTATATCCCAGGAACTGATGGACGAACAATTCTTCAATCAGGTCCACGAACAGAAGTTTAATCCCTCTGATAGATTGCACTAGAAAATCTATCAGAAGTTTCTATGAAGAGAATTAACGAATTTGATCCGTTAAACCAGACTGCAAATTCAAAATTCACATGCTGGAATTTTTCGAGCAGAGAGGGGAGAGGGGGCGGCGGCCACTAGGGAGAAAAACCCTAGTGAATTTTGAAAATTATGCCTCTGTTGTGTAATTTCTGTACTGCAATAACTTATTTATAATGTGGGCTGCTAACAGCTTAGGGCCCATTAGTCATAAGTTCAAGCCTGACAAGCAAAGCCCGCATGTTCGGAAATTAATATAAAATTCATCGTGACTCAGATTGATAAACCAATTTCACCAATGTGCACAGAAACCATTTCTGCATCTTTTAAAGTCAAGATAAATTTTCTGAATCTGAATTCAGTGATTTCCAAAAATGCCCATCCCTATGTCATTTTAGGAAATCTTACTCTTCTACTCTGATATAAGAAGTCCTACTTCTTTGTTCATTAAATTTAACTCTTTAAATTTAACTATCTCAACGGGGATTAAAAATCCATTACTTGTGTGACCCTCAATGGTTCAGGGATACAGCTAGCCGTGGGCTCACAACTCCTTGTGACTCGGAACAACAATTTCCGACTTGCCCATCGAATCATGGTAAGAGCGCCTAGCAACATTGCCCCATGATTCCCTAGGTATCACTGATAGTGCCTGCAAGAACCAATAGATTTTGGTTAGCGTACAGTACGGTCCCTTCATCCATATATCCCGATCGAATCAACAACCATTGGTAAATCAAGAGTCGTTCGAGATTCGATAACTATGCAATGCATCTTGAAGATCAAATAGTGACATCGCATGTGCTACTAAGAAACCATTTCTTAAAACACATCATGTACTCTGGCCAGAGATTCGTCACACTAATATCTCCTCAGATTGCATAGGATATCCACACTAGCAAATATGTGGTGAATCCTTGACAACAAAGCATCGACTCCTATATGTGTCGTAACTGTACCCAATCCCGATACCTGATGACCCCAATAGAGTCGGTAAATGAGTCAAAGTACAGTACTAGCATATAGAGTCTCAATGATGTTTCAAGTAGTAAGGACTAATGGTGTACAACCAAAACCGCGGACTTTATCCACTCGATAAGTGATAACCACTTGGAAAGTCCGGATAGGGTAGTTCGATCATTCATCGTATGAATATCCATTTGCATGCTTTGAACATCTCTATGTTCCATACCAATGAAACGTGGTACTCGGATCCGCAAATGCTAGTCTCAATCTCGAGCGATCCTTATCCTTATTAACGGACGGCTCAATTGACTAGGAACTGTTTAGAATATACAGTGACTATAAGATGTGTTTCATGATAGCCATCCTCATGTGCCACCATATCTTACATACACTATAGTATATTCAAGGTCTTCATCTAAACATCTTATAGTATGTCACAACATAATAATATGATAAAAGATAAAGTAAACGCCATTATAAAAGTGTAAATTATATTAAACAAGAGATTGTTTATACATAGAGTCATAAAAGCCCTTAGCCACAAGTTGGCTCACCGGGCACCCACTCTTTCACTCTGTTGGTCGGGGCTGTTCCTCCTAAGAGAGGACTCCACGACAGAGCAAGCGGCGGAAATCTGAGGCGGAGACATCGCGGCGGCCACGGCCGAGGACATCTCGGCGCACTTGTTCTACGTGTAGGTGGGCGCTCAAGGTTGTGTAGATGAAGAGATCTGAAAGAGGGGGGCGACGGGTTTGGGTTGGGTTTTCTCTCCCTTTTTTTTAATAAGTATAAGTATATAATTGTATGAATAAAATGTATTATTTTAAAAAATTAATAAATAGACAACCACAACAATTTTATAAAATTCGTTGTCTTTTGTCATAAAAAAACACATAAAGATAATAGTGAATAAAAACCATTGTCGTAGATTAAAAACAAAGACAACAGTATTTAAAAACCGTTGTCTTTTACCCTTAAACCGTTTTCTTTGATAAGAAGAAATTATCAAAGACAACGGTTTTCATTAAAACCGTTGTTAAAGAGTAAAATGCAACAGTTTTGGCAAAATTCCATTGTCTTTATAGTGTTGTCTATGACTATATTTGTTGTAGTGCATGTGGATTACGAATATTCATCATAATGATATACTGAGATGAAATAGACAATAATCGATGATTGCTTAATTAATTTACTAAGACATAAAATATGATAAAATTTATTTTATGAATTTCACTCCCACTATTTTAACGATTTCACTACCCTCTAGTGAAAACGAGAAACTTGTTTCCTTAGTGGGAACATGGAGTCCAATTGACAAACTATAGTCCCGAATAATATCAGTCAACCATAATTTTCAAAAGGTAGAGCCCAATTGCTTCCAAAGCAACCCCATGTTTTTACCTCATGTCCAATAAGGGCCCAATAATATAATGCCGTTTAATGTGACATGTCAAGATGACCCATCAATATTAAGTTGTGATGGACGGTCGCCATGTGGATCCCCAATAATATGAGCCAATCCCATGGGAGTTCCGCCCAACTTACAACATGTGTCGATCCAATGTACAGCTTTCCGATGAACGGACCTCCCCAATAATATGAGCCGGACCATGCCCGCGGGTAGCATCTCATACATTGATCGTTGATGGAAGGTAGGAACATTTAAACAATATTTAAATTCCCTTTTGTTTATCTTGATATAAATTTTAAATCATATTTAAAATGAGGAAT
Organism: Henckelia pumila; assembly: GCF_033568475.1. Taxonomy (NCBI): domain Eukaryota; kingdom Viridiplantae; phylum Streptophyta; class Magnoliopsida; order Lamiales; family Gesneriaceae; genus Henckelia; species Henckelia pumila. The sequence goes on from NC_133121.1 coordinate 68,615,883, forward strand.
TTTTAATTTGAAAATTGTCTCATCATGCAATATTTGTATGCTTGCGGGATTCATACAATTTAGTCTAAACATGCATATAACAATAATATCATATATTATTTAAAGGATGATCGATCGCAATCACTAATCGACCCGTGGTTGCCAATCACGAGTCTAAGTCCAATCCTAGGTGATATGCAAGTATGCAATGCAATCCTATTACATTGAGCTTCCAATTTACATTTCTTCGGTCTTTATTGTCTGTTGGGCCCACCTTTGTCTTCAAATCTTTATCTCACACTACGTCTAATAAATTTACAATAAATTTCGATGACAAGTAGGGGATACATATTTAAGGGTGGGAACGGGCCATAAACCAAGGCCACTTTTTATTACAAATAACAATTCAAATTGGGTCATAAACCAAGCCCATTAATAAAACCCAACAACTATAAAACCAAATGTAAACAACCTAACATACACCTATAATATTGGTCATGACAATCGATCATCCTTTTATCTAATAATTAATTCAACAATTAAATAATTGGATAACATGCAATGGCATCATAATTAAAAATATAAAATCAAATTTTATCTTATCCTTTCATAAGATCATATCTTATCATCAATTATACCAAAATAATTAATTTTATAAAATCTAATTTAACGGATAAAATTTATAAATTTTCCAAAAATTCAAATTTATCCAAAAATCAATTTTAAAAATTTCGGACTCAAACAATTTGATCCGATGCCTCGTGGACCAATCAAAAACAATTTTTGATCGGACCAAAAACTAAAATTTCAAAAATTTAAAATTCATGGAAAAATAAAAAATTTAATTTTTCGGGCTGCCCGGGACGTTCCCGGGCAGCCCCGCCCCCACGTGAGGCAGGGCAGCCCCCACGTAGGGTGTAGGGCAGCCCCTAGGCTACCTTGGGCAGCGATCTCGCTGTCCCTGGGCAGCAACCATTGCTGCCCTTTTGGGCAGCGAGATCAGCAACGATTGCTGCTCTTTTGGGCAGCGATCTCGCTGCTCTGGGCAGCAACGATTGCTGCCCTTGGGCAGCAACGATCGCTGCCCCGTTGCCCTGTTCAAATTTAATTTTTGTTTAAAAATTTCGTTTTGTTTTCCAAAAACCGAGGCTTAAAAATTTTGTACAATCGGTTAATTTTAATCGTTTGATCAAAGTACAACCTGGCTCTGATACCACTGTTGGAACACGCATTCTCTGATCACACGGATGTGATACCCGTAGCAGCGGAAGTTTAAAAAATTTTATTTTTCGATATGGAACGATTCCATATCGTGGGTATCAAATCCTAATGATTAAAATTGTTGCAAGTAAAAATATAAATTCACAATTAAATATTTTTACCTCTTCAAGCTAAGGCTTGATTATGGACTCCAACAGAATTTAATCTGCTCTTCTTGTAAATCCCGGGAACCGATGACTTGCTCGATCAATCTCCGGAATTAGGTCCACGAATAGAAAACAGAAACCCTCTGATTGATTGCACTAGAAATCAATCAGATGTTTATCGTAGAGAATAAACAGATTTGATCTGTCAATTCATAATGTAATTTTTCATAAAAATCACAGCCTGAATTATCTCAAAAAGGAGTAGAGGATTTTCGAAAAATCCCCTTGAAAATATATGTGTGTAATTCGAAAATTGCAAGAGGAATTGTGTATAATTTTCGAACACTACACATGTATTTATAGAAAATTTCTAGACTAGATTAAGTTATAATTGTATTAGGACTCTAACTCCTTAGGGCCCATAATCCATAACTTAAGCCCAACAAGCCAAGCCTGTTATTATAGAAATTAATATAAAATTCATCATGACTCCGATTGATAAACTGATTTCACCAATGTGCACAGAAACCATTTCTGCATCTTTTAAAGTCAAGATAATTTTTCTGAATCCGAATTCAGTGATTTTCAAAAATGCCCATCCATATGTCATTTTAGGAAATTCCACTCCCTTTATTTAAGAAGTCCAACTTCTCTTTCATTAAATTTAAATCTTTAAATTTAACTATCTCAACGGGATTTAGTAATCCATTACTTGTGTGATCCTCAATGGTTCAGGGATACAGCTAGCCATGGGCTCACAACTCCTTGTGACTCGAAACAACAATTTTTGACTTACCCATCGAATCATGGTAAGAGCGCTTAGCAACATCGCCCCATGATTCCCTAGGTATCACTAATAGTGCCTGCAAGAACCAGTAGATTTTGGTTAGCGTACAGTACGGTCCCTTCATTTATATATCCCGCTCGAATCAACAACCATTGGTGCATCGAGAGACGTTCGAGATTCGATAACTATGTAATGCATCTTGAAGATCAAATAGTGACATCGCATGTGCTACTAGGAAACCATTTCTTAAAGCACATCATGTACTCTGGCCAGAGATTTGTCACACTAATATCTCCTCAGATCGCATAGGATATCCGCACTCGCAAGTACGTGGTGAATCCTTGACAACAAAGCATCGACTCCTATATGTGTCGTAACTGTACCCAATCCCGACACCTGATGACCCCAATAGAGTCGGTAAAAGAGTCAAAGTACAGTACTAGCATATAGAGTCTCAATGATGTTTCAAGTAGTAAGGACTAATGGTGTACAACCAAAAACGCGGACTTATCCACTCAAATAATAATAACCACTTGGAAAGTCCGAATAGGGTAGTTCGATCATTCATCATATGAATATCCATTTGCATGCTTTGAACATCTCCATGTCCATTACCAATGAAACGTGGTACTTGGCATCACAAATGCTAGTCTCAATCTCGAGCGATCCTTATCCTTATTAGCGGACGGCTCAATTGACTAGGAACTGTTTAGAATATACAGTGACTATAAGATGTGTTTCATAATAGTGATCTCTCTTTATTCACTATCTCATCTTACTTACACTATAGTATATTCAAGGTCTTTATCAAAACAACAATAGTATATCACAATATAATAATATGAAGAAAGACAAAGAAAATGCCATTAATGAATGTAAATTATATTAAACAAAGATTTTTTATACATAGAGTCATAAAAGCCCTTAGTCACAAGTTGGCTAACCGGGCACCCACTCTTTCAACTCACTCTTCCCCGCTCAACTTCTATCTCAGTCCAGAACCTACGCTCTGATACCACCTATTGTGGGGACCTCGGGTTGCTAATCTCAAATCTTAAGGGACAATTAATGAATAAGCATCATTAATCTAATAAGGAAAGAAAAAGGATCAAACAAATTTTTTTTTTCAAAGGGGGGGTGCTCCCGGGTGGTTAAAAACAGCCGCCCGGGCACCCCTGTTTTTTTCCAAAACAGTAGGCTGAGCCCCGGGTGCTCCCGGGCTGTAATTTTCTGCCGCTCGGGCGGATCCTGGGCAGAAAAATCTGCTCTAAAACATGATATATAAAATCCAAATCATGCATATAAACATAAACAAGATCTCAAGCATCTAAACATGCATTTGTTACATCGAACAAGTCTCTAAATAACGATAAACGACATAAACTATCTCAAGTTCATACATGCATTTCAAAACCAACAAGTTCTAAGGTTTGATGCTTCTAGATCTCAAAACTTCATCTACAACCCGAGTCCTCACGTGCTAGACTCTCTCTCTCAGCTGTCAATAATGTCGCTGATCAGCTCCTGCCCTCTCTGTTGCCATGCACACATACAAAACAAGACAACAGCCGGATAAACTCTGGTGAGAAATCATTCTCAGTATAATCGACATATAAATGCGTTAAATAAAATTCATATCAACTCTAAACATGTCAATTCAAGAATAGAGCTAAAATAACGCATATATCAACTCAAACTTCAAATCAAGACTTCAATTTATATAGCTCGCTTATCTCAAGAATTGATTCTTATCACTTCATTGCCATCAAGATTCGTAACCAATCTTGACATGGATATCCATCTATCGTAGTCATTCCGGTCTAGAAAATAAGGTTAACCGCAACCTTGGCATAGAATCAATTCAATATACAATCATATCAAAAGCAATAAAGATCCACTACCTGTGATGGATCGACAATAACATAAGTTCTACTTCAAGAACAAGTATTTAAACAAGTATGTGATTTGTTTGGGATAACTCAAGAATCATCATTCTCGAGTATCGAATCCCTGACTCTCGATGTCATCTTATACCTTTCATTCTCGAGTTTGTCATGTTCAACATCTGGATAGGAAGTACATCAACTCCTACAAGAATCTGATCATTCAAACATAAATCAATCTTTAATCAAATTCACTTCAATCTTGATCACTTCTTCTTCGGTTTCAAGTTGAGGTTCTTGAGTCAATAGTCTCCCATTAAACTCTGAAACATATCATCAAAACATGCATATCAAACTTCATTCTATTCAATCATTTCAGAATTGAATCAAAATCATCAATATAGATTCAATCAACATCATTTCAAACTTCAACTTCTTCTTATTCGGTACAACTCGAAGTCGTGAATCGTTAGCCTTCGAAACTCAACTGAAATCAAGAAATAAAAATGCCATAACATTCATAACATCTAAACAACTATCTCAACTCAGTTATAGGCTATCAAAACGATGTCAAAACATCAACCGGCGGCGTAGCGATTCAAAATCGGCAATCGACTTAATATCGACTTCGAAGCTAACTTCTTTAACTTCAATCCAATTCATACGTCCATTCCAAATCATTAATACGTCATTCTAATCCTCATAACAGCAACTAAGTATATCAAATACAAGCTGGATATCATAACAAATTCATTTCTTAATCCATATTCGATCTGGTTTCGAAAATAAACAATACAACACGTCAAGAACATAATCATATACCAAAGTACTGATCTCTACCAAATTTCGTTCTTCAAAACATGCCAAGATGATTAAATACTTACATCATATTGAAGGCCTCGTCGCAAGGATTCCAGAACACTTTTCGGAATCAAAATCGGACAATCGGATCAAAAGTTACGGCGATTTGAACAAATCGAATTCAAAGGAAAAAGGAAAAGCTTCGGATCCTCTATTCATTTCTTCACTTTTCTGAATTCATGTCCAAGATACACGTTGCAAGCTGATAATCAAATTAAAATCAGATATGTATTGCATAAATTGCAATTTAGTCCCTCAAGTCTTCATTAATTGCAATTCAGTCCTCGGCCTTCTTTTTAATTCAATTTCATTCCAAAATAATTTAAGAATATTAGAATTAAAATCAAAACTCTAAATATTCTCAAATTAAATATACTCGGATTAAAATTAAATAAATTCGGATTAATTAAATAATCTTGGCCTTTTGCACTTTAGCCCTTGCAACTTCGATATTTGCAAATCAGTCCCTAATCGGGTTGTATCTTCAAAATTAATATTCTTTAATTCCCGAAACATGGAATTTAATCTTAAATCCCATAAATATTCAAATTAAATATTTATTCTTTTAATTTAAGAATTCTCGGAATTTAATTCTCAAAATCCGTAAATTCTCAAATTAAATATTTTCGGCTCGAAAATTAAATCTATCATGTCCATAACTTCTCAAATCAATATTAGCCCATAATATGGAATTTAATTCTCAAATCCAATAATTAATAATTTAATATTTTCGGGCCTTACAATTCCTCCCCTCTAAGAAATGATTTCGTCCTCGAAATCGTAGTCAATCCAAATATCAAGTCTGATAGACAGAATGATTATCTGACGTTATTCTTACTTCAATCATTCAATTCTAATCTTCGTATCTCATCTCTTCATTTCTTATTAGATTATTTCTACGAATCTGTTTATATTTTCGTGTATTTTAATTAACCGATAAGAATTCTTTCTGAGTGGTTTCTTTCCTCAATCAAGGATCTGTCAAATAATCGACTTAACTCAGAATCTTTTCAATATCTATCTCATCGGATTAACGCACGTAGGAAGAAAAATCGATTGATACTTCTTTCACATAGATACGTGAAACAAATCAGATCCATCATATCAAACTGAAAAGATTAAATCATTCAATCGAATCATCAATTCCATCTGATATCTCAGTCAGTGAAATTCAACTTCAGTAACGACTTGTTTCTTTCTCGATATCATTCTATGCTCCGCATAGAAGATATATCAAGTCTACACTGTTATTCTATTCATCGCTTCAAAATCAGTATTCACATTCATATTCTGAATCTGTATCTCAACTTTGTTCTTTCTCAATTCTGAATCGAATGATGTTCAGAAATAAATTTTACGCTTAACGAGTCAGTTTCAGCTTCAAAAAGTTATATCTATCATTCAATTACTTACTCTGATTCTTCTTTTCTGTTTTTTCTTCGTACAGATTCATCTTCATCATCCTTGTGTTCCTCAAATCAAATCTGATCTGATATCGACAAATCATGGTTGATCTGATATTATATACTTCAATAGTAGCATTTCAACACAAAGAAATCGGATTTTCTTTAATCATATCATCATAACATTATCTCAAAATTGACTCATTAGCTGTTACAGGAATTGTAATCATTAAGTGGCAACACATCAAGACAAATAATACCAAATCAGGTATTAAAGTTCTGAGAATAATCTCAAAATCTGGAAAATCAAGTCAGATAATCCATCAATCAAACAATGGTATAATGTAATCACATATAACCAACTCTCAGAACATCAATCAATCAATCGATGCCACATCTGTCGAATAAATCTAAAGTCTTAATCTTGACAATAGATTTTAATCATTCCTGTAATTTCATCATATCTCTATCTTCTTCACAGATTTGAATAGATAGCGGTTATTCACAGCTCATACAGTGTATTCAGTGAAAGAGTGGGTGCCCGGTGAGCCAACTTGTGGCTAAGGGCTTTGATGACTCTTTGTATAAACAATCTTTTGTTTAATATAATTTACACTTTTATTAATGGCAATGACTTTATCTTTATTCATATTGTTATATTGAGATATACTATTGTTGTTTTGATAAAGACCTTGAATATACTATAGTGTATGTAAGATGTGGTAGAACATGGAGATGTCTATCATGAAACACATCTTATAGTCACTGTGTATTCTAAACTGTTCCTAGTCGATTGAGCCGTCCGATAATAAGGATAAGTATCGCTCGAGTTTGAGACTAGCATTTGCGATGCAGAGTACCACGTTTCATTGGTAAGGAACATAGAGATGTTCGAAGCATGCAAATGGATATTCATACGATGAATGATCGAACTACCCTATCCGGACTTTCCAAGTGGTTATCACTTATCGAGTGGATAAAGTCCGCAATTTTGGTTGTACACCATTAGTCCTTATTACTTGAAACATCATTGAGACTCTATATGCTAGTACTGTGCTTTGACTCGTTTACCGACTCTATTGGGGTCATCAGGTGTTGGGATTGGGTACAGTTACAACACATATAGGAGTCGATGCTTTGTTGTCAAGGATTCACCACATACTTGCGAGTGTGGATATCCTATGAGATCTGAGGAGATATTAGTGTGACGAATCTCTGGCCAGAGTACATGATGTGTTTTAAGAAATGGTTTCTTAGTAACACATGCGATGTCACTATTTGATCTTCAAGATGTATTGCATAGTTATCGAATCTCGAACGACTCTCGATATACCAATGGTTGTTGATTCGATCGGGTTATATGGATGAAGGGACCGTACTGTACGCTAACCAAAATCTATTGGTTCTTGCAGGCACTATCAGTGATACCTAGGGAATCATGGGGCGATGTTGCTAGGCGCTCTTACCATGATTCGATGGGCAAGTCGGAAATTGTTGTTCCGAGTCACAAGGAGTTGTGAGCCCACGGCTAGCTGTATCCCTGAACCATTGAGGGTCACACAGAGTAATGGATTTTTAATCCCCGTTGAGATAGTTAAATTTAAAGAGTTAAATTTAATGAACAAAGAAGTTGGACTTCTTAATTATGATTAGAGGAGTGAGATTTCCTAAAATGACATAGGGATGGGCATTTTTGGAAACCACTGAATTCGGATTCAGAAAAATTTATCTTGACTTTAAAAGGTGCAGAAATGGTTTCTGTGCACATTGGTGAAATCGGTTTATCAATCGGAGTCATGATGAATTTTATATTAATTTCTGAACATGCGGGCTTTGCTTATCGGGCTTGAACTTATGACTAATGGGCCCTAAGCTGTTAGCGGCCTACATTATAAATAAGTTATTGCAGTACAGAAATTACACACAACAGGTCACAAAATTTTCGAAAAACCCTAGTATTTTTCCTCTGAAGTGGCTGCCCCCTTTTCCCCTCTGCTCGGTAAAATCCAGTCTGTGAATTTTGAATTACAGTCTGGTTTAACGGATCAAATTCGTTAATCTCTTCGTAGAAACTTCTGATAGATTTTCTAGTGCAATCTATCAGAGGGATTAAATATCCGTTCGTGGACCTGATTGAAGAACAGTTCGTCCATCAGTTTCAGGGATATACAACAAGAGCAGAGCAATCTGTTGGTGTCCAAAATCTCGATTCGAGATTGAAGGTAAAAATTTATAATTGTTATTTAATTTTTACACACACAATTTAATCGTAAGGTTTTGATACCCACTATGGAATTGTTCCATATAAAATTTTTAAACTTCCGCTGCACCGGGTATCAATCCTGATTGATCTGATCGCCGCGTTCTCCAACAGTGGTATCAGAGACATGTTGCTCAGATCAAGCGATTAAATTAATCGATTGTACAAAAAAATTTTTAAGCCTCGGTTTTTTAAACAAAATAAATATTTAAAAATAAAAAAAAAAATTCGGGCAAAAACCCGGGCAGCGATTGGATCGCTGCCCGGGGGGGGGGGGCAGCGATCGTCGCTGCCCAGGGCAGCGCCCTAGGGGCAGCCGGGCTGCCCGGCCCGAGCCCTAGGGGGCGCGGGCAGCCCAGGAATGTCCCGGGCGGCCCGCAGAAAAAAAATTAATTTTTAATTTTAAATTAAATTTTAATATGTTAAAATTCTATTTTTGGTCCGATCGAAAATTGTTTTTGATTGGTCCACGAGGCGTCGGATCGAATTGTTCGAGTCCGAAAATTTTAAAATTGATTTTTGGATAAATTTGAATTTTTGAAAAATTTAAATATTTTATCCGTTAAATTGAATTTTGAAATTAATTATTTTTGGTACAATTGATGATAAGATATGATCTTATGGATATATTGAGTAAAATATGATTTTATGTATAAAATTGGATTTTATAGATAAAATATGATTTTATTTGATAAAAAGATAAAATATGATTTTGTATGTAAAATAAGATTTTACATATGGAATATGATTTTATCCTTTTAAATTTAAATTGCCATTGCATGTTATCCAATAAATTAATTTTGAATTAAATGTTATTGGATAAGGATGATCGATTGCCATGACCAATTTTGTAGGTGTATGTTAGGAATTTACATTTATTTTTATTGTTGTTGGATTTATTAATGGGCCTGGTTTATGGCCCAATATGAATTGTCATATGTAATAAAAGTGGGCTTGGTTTATGGCCCGTTCCCACCCCTTAAAAATGTATCCCCTACTTGTCATTGTTATTTATTGTAAATACATAAGATTTAGTGGGAGATGAAGATTTGAAAACGGAGGTGGGCCCAGCAGACAATAAAGACAGAAGAAATGTAAATTGGAAGCACAATGTAATAGGATTGCATTGCATACTGCATATAACCTAGGATTGGACTAAGACTCGTGATTGGCAACCACGGGTCGATTAGAAATGGAATCGATCATCCTATATAATATGTGATATTATTGTTGTATGCATGTTTTAGACAAAATTGTGTGAATCCGGCAAGCATACAAAATTTTAAAAATGATGAGACAAATTTTCAAAATTAAAATCCCTCATTTTAAATATGATTTAAAATCTATATCAAGATAAATAAAGGAAATTTAAATTTGTTTAAATGTTCCTACCTTCCATCAACGATCAATGTATGAGATGCTACCCACGGATACGGTCCGGCTCATATTATTGGGGGGGGCCCGTTCGTCGAAAAGCTGTACATTGGATCGACACATGTTGTAAGTTGGGTGGAACTCCCATGGGATCGGCTCATATTATTGGGGGATCCACAGGGCGACCGTCCATCACAACTTAATATTGATGGGTCATCTTGACATGTCACAATAAACGGCGTCATATTATTGGGCCCTTATTGGACATGAGGTAAAAACATGGAGGTTGCTTTAGAAGCAATTGGGCTCTACCTTTTGAAAATTATGGTTGGCTGATATTATTCGGGACCATAGTTTGTCAATTGGACTCCATGTTCTCACTAAGGAAAACAGTTTCCCGTTTTCACTAGAGGGTAGTGAAATCGTTAAAATAGTGGGAGTGAGATTCATAAAATAAATTTCGCCTATTTTATGTCTTAGTAAATTACTTAAACAATCACTGATATTTTTCTGTTTCTTTTCAGTATTTCATAAAGATGAATTCGCGTAATCCACTTTTATCGATCCTCGAACAAAATAAATTGACTGGCGCAAACTATACGGAATGGTTCCGTAAGTTGAAGATTGTCTTGACTTCGGAGAAGATGCTCTACGTGTTAGAAAAATCTCCTCCGAAGGAAGCACCAGCTGACATAAGTCCGGAAGAGTTAGCCAAACTTGATACATGGTGGGACCATGATATCAAGGCCAAATGCTATATGCAATCCTCGATGTCTGATGAACTCCAGAGGCAATTTGAGGACACCGTGAATGCTACTGACATTCACGTACAACTCAAGGAACTTTTTGGGGCTCAATCAAGGGCTGAAAGGTTCGCTACTGTAAAGGAGCTAATGACGTGTCGCATGCGTGAAGGGACTTCGGTCCGTGATCATGGGGTACGAGTGATTTGGCTCATACAGAAGTTGGTAACCCTTGATTTGGTGTTGGAGCATGAACTCAACGTGGACTTACTACTTCTATCTCTTCCTTCTTCGTTTGACGGATTTGTGGTGAATTTCAATATGAACAAGATAGAGGCCTCCCTTGAAGAGATGGTCAATATGCTTGTGACATATGAATCCACTTTAAAGAAGGATAAACCGGCTTTCTTGGTGGGCTCCTCTTCTTCTGCTAAGAAGGGGCCAAGTACGAAGGGTAAGAAACGTTCTGCCCCACCCAAGAAAATCGAACCCGAGAAGAAGTACAAGACAAAGGCTTCAAACATGGAAAAGTCCAAGGATGTTTGCCATTACTGCAAGAAGCCCGGTCATTGGAAGCGTAACTGCAAGGAATATCTAGAGCAGTTGCGAACTGCGAAGGGTATGTTCTATATTGAAATAAATGTTTCACTTAATACTACTTCTTGGGTATTGGATACCGGATGTGGATCTCACATTTGCAATGATTTGCAGGTGATGACAAGAAGTCGCAGGCTTAGAATGGGTGAGACCCAGCTGAGGCTCGGAAATGGTTCCAGAGTTGAAGCTAAAGCTGTGGGAGATATTTATTTAATTTTGCAGAACGGTTTTAAGTTACTTTTGAGAGATGTTTTATTTGTTCCGGATTTGATTAAAAACATTATTTCTGTTTCTATGCTTGATAGAGATGGTTATTCTTGCAATTTTGTGAATGGGATTTGCAATATTTACAAGAATGAATGTTTGATTGGAAATGGACAACTTGAAAATGATCTATATAACTTAAAACTAAAAGACGTTCCAATAAATTATGTTGATAAACCGGCAACAACAAACAAAAGGAAAAACGATAGCCAAAACCCGGCAAACCTTTGGCACGCTAGGCTAGGTCATATTTCCTCAAGGAGGATGAACAAGCTAGTGGGAGAGGGCATGTTTGATATGTCTGATATTAACTCTCTACCTACTTGTGAATCCTGCCTAAAAGGAAAAATGACTAAATCTCCTTTTAAGAGGAAACCTAAGCGTAGTCAAAATCTGTTGGATTTGATCCATACAGATGTTTGTGGTCCATTTAGAGTTGGTACTCAATATGGCCACACCTACTTCATTACCTTTACTGATGATTATTCGAGGTATGGGTATTTATATTTAATGAAATATAAGTCTGAAGCATTTGAAAAGTTCAAAGAATTCAAGGCTGAAGTAGAAAACAAGCTAGGTAAAAGTATTAAAGCACTTCGATCGGATCGAGGTGGAGAATACTTAAGTACCGAGTTTTTGGACTATCTAAAAGAGAATGAGATTCTCTCTCAGTGGACTCCTCCTATGACACCACAGCTTAATGGTGTATCAGAGCGTCGTAATCGAACTTTGTTGGACATGGTTCGGTCCATGATGAGCTTCACTGAGCTTCCACCTTCGTTTTGGGGCTATGCGCTTGAAACGGCGATATTGTTGTTGAACAACGTCCACACTAAAGCAGTGGACAAAACACCATACGAGTTATGGAATGGCAAAGCTCCTAAGTATTCGTACTTGAGGTTTTGGGGATGTCCTGCTTACGTGAAGCGGACAGTGGGAGATAAGTTGGATAGTCGATCCAGCTTATGTTATTTTGTAGGGTATCCAAAGAATTCAATAGGATATTATTTCTATTATCCTGCTGAAACAAAGGTGTTTGTTTCAAGGAATGCCACCTTCTTGGAGAAGGAGTTCTTATTGGATAAGAAAGGCGAGATGATGGAACTCGAAGAAATTCGAGAAGAACCCGAAATACAAAATAACGATCCTACACCTCAGGAACCATTGATAGACACGCCTGTACCTAGAAGATCCGAGAGGACTTCTAGACCTCCTATTCGATATGGTCTTTTTCTTGAAGGGGATCAAGATGAACCCGATGTTGGATGTGATCCAAGAAACTTCAAGGAAGCAATTTCTGATGCGGATTCAAATTTATGGCTTGAAGCTATGCAGTCAGAAATAGATTCGATGCATACAAACCAAGTTTGGTCTTTAGTAGATCCTCCCGATGGAATTGTTCCAATAGGGTGTAAATGGATCTACAAGAGAAAGCTTGGGCCTGATGGTAAGGTATTGACCTACAAGGCGCGATTGGTGGCGAAAGGTTATACTCAAAGACAAGGAGTTGACTATGATGAAACTTTTTCACCAGTTGCAATGTTCAAGTCCATAAGAATCCTTATTGCCATAGCTGCTTGGTATGACTATAAGATATGGCAAATGGATGTGAAGACTGCTTTTCTTAATGGAGACATTAAGGAAGAAATCTATATGAAGCAGCCTGAGGGGTACACATCCATGGGAAGCGAGCATAAGGTATGCAAGCTTCAGAGATCAATTTATGGTCTAAAACAAGCATCAAGAAGTTGGAACCAGAAATTTGATGAAACAATAAAGGATTTTGGTTTCATCAAGAACCTGGAGGAACCATGCGTGTACAAGAAAGTAGTTAAGGATGCTGTGACATTCTTAGTACTTTATGTTGATGACATCCTACTCATTGGGAATGACGTAGGGATGTTGCAGTCAACAAAGATATGGTTATCAGGTAGATTCTCGATGAAGGATTTGGGTGAGGCATCCTATATTCTAGGGATACAGATCTATAGAGATAGATCTAAGAGAATGATAGGACTCACTCAATCAACCTACAGCGACACCATATTGAAACGGTTTTCAATGGATGGGTCCAAGAGAGGACATCTACCCATGTGTCATGGAGTTTCTCTATCCAAGTCTATGTGTCCTAAGACGGATGAAGAGATAGAGAAAATGACACATGTACCATATGCGTCAGCCATAGGTAGTATCATGTATGTGATGATATCTACCAGACCGGATGTAGCATTCGCTCTGAGTGTCACGAGCAGATATCAAGCTAATCCCAGTCAAATGCATTGGAAAGCCGTGAAGGACAATCTTAAGTACTTACGAAGGACTAAGAATATGTTCATGGTATATGGAGGAAGAGAACTAAAATTGGAAGGCTATACCGACTCTAGCTTCCAAAGTGACGTGGATGACTCGAAGTCAACCTCTGGATTTGTGTTCATGCTCAATGGCGGTGCTGTCTCTTGGAAGAGTTCCAAGCAGGACACCACAGCGGATTCCACCACTGAGGCAGAATACATTGCAGCATCAGCTGCTGCTAAAGAGGCCGTTTGGATGAGGAATTTTGTCCAAGAGTTGGGCGTCATTCCTGAAGTTGTTGGTCCAGTCCCGGTGTACTGTGACAACACGGGTGCCATTGCTCTGGCAAAGGAACCAAGGTCTCATCAAAGATCCAAACACGTACTGAGGAAATACCACATCATCCGGGAGATTGTGGAAAGAGGAGACATCACTGTCGAAAGAGTGGCCTCTGCAGACAATATCGCTGATCCACTTACTAAGCCCTTGCCAGGACCATTATTTTACAAACATCGCGAAGCAATGGGTCTACGTAGTATGACTAGTTGGCTTTAGGGCAAGTGGGAGATTGAAAGAGTGGGTGCCCGGTGAGCCAACTTGTGGCTAAGGGCTTTGATGACTCTTTGTATAAACAATCTTTTGTTTAATATAATTTACACTTTTATTAATGGCAATGACTTTATCTTTCTTCATATTGTTATATTGAGATATACTATTGTTGTTTTGATAAAGACCTTGAATATACTATAGTGTATGTAAGATGTGGTAGAACATGGAGATGTCTATCATGAAACACATCTTATAGTCACTGTGTATTCTAAACTGTTCCTAGTCGATTGAGCCGTCCGATAATAAGGATAAGGATCGCTCGAGTTTGAGACTAGCATTTGCGATGCAGAGTACCACGTTTCATTGGTAAGGAACATAGAGATGTTCGAAGCATGCAAATGGATATTCATACGATGAATGATCGAACTACCCTATCCGGACTTTCCAAGTGGTTATCACTTATCGAGTGGATAAAGTCCGCGGTTTTGGTTGTACACCATTAGTCCTTATTACTTGAAACATCATTGAGACTCTATATGCTAGTACTGTTCTTTGACTTGTTTACCGACTCTATTGGGGTCATCAGGTGTTGGGATTGGGTACAGTTACAACACATATAGGAGTCGATGCTTTGTTGTCAAGGATTCACCACATACTTGCGAGTGTGGATATCCTATGCGATCTGAGGAGATATTAGTGTGACGAATCTCTGGCCAGAGTACATGATGTGTTTTAAGAAATGGTTTCTTAGTAACACATGCGATGTCACTATTTGATCTTCAAGATGTATTGCATAGTTATCGAATCTCGAACGACTCTCGATATACCAATGGTTGTTGATTCGATCGGGATATATGGATGAAGGGACCGTACTGTACGCTAACCAAAATCTATTGGTTCTTGCAGGCACTATCAGTGATACCTAGGGAATCATGGGGCGATGTTGCTAGGCGCTCTTACCATGATTCGATGGGCAAGTCGGAAATTGTTGTTCCGAGTCACAAGGAGTTGTGAGCCCACGGCTAGCTGTATCCCTGAACCATTGAGGGTCACACAGAGTAATGGATTTTTAATCCCCGTTGAGATAGTTAAATTTAAAGAGTTAAATTTAATGAACAAAGAAGTTGGACTTCTTAATTATGAGTAGAGGAGTGAGATTTCCTAAAATGACATAGGGATGGGCATTTTTGGAAACCACTGAATTCGGATTCAGAAAAATTTATCTTGACTTTAAAAAGTGCAGAAATGGTTTCTGTGCACATTGGTGAAATCGGTTTATCTATCGGAGTCATGATGAATTTTATATTAATTTCTGAACATGCGGGCTTTGCTTGTCGGGCTTGAACTTATGACTAATGGGCCCTAAGCTGTTAGTGTCCTACATTATAAATAAGTTATTGCAGTACAGAAATTACACACAACAGGTCACAAAATTTTCGAAAAACCCTAGTATTTTTCCTCTGAAGTGGCCGCCCCCTTTTCCCCTCTGCTCGGTAAAATCCAGTCTGTGAATTTTGAATTACAGTCTGGTTTAACGGATCAAATTCGTTAATCTCTTCGTAGAAACTTCTGATAGATTTTCTAGTGCAATCTATCAGAGGGATTAAATATCCGTTCGTGGACCTGATTGAAGAACAGTTCGTCCATCAGTTCCAGGGATATACAACAAGAGCAGAGCAATCTGTTGGTGTCCAAAATCTCGATTCGAGATTGTAGTAGCCCGAACCCTAATTGAGTAATTAGAGGATTAATGCTAATTAAATAAATTGGGGATTGGACGGATCGGAAGCTCCGAAGGGACGATCGGAAGCTCCGATCGGGATCGGAAGCTCCGATGAGGATCGGAGGCACCGATGATATTACGTCATCCATGACGTGTGGCTGGATCGGAAGCTCCGATCAGGACCGGAGGCTCCGATCACCCCTATCCGGAGTCATCAAGTGATATTTTGACACGTGGCAGATCAGGATCTTCGGAAGCTCCGATGGCAGGATCGGACGTTCCGATCGAGGTTCGGACGTTCCGATCAAGGATCGGAAGCTCCGATCGTTGTCTATAAATAGAAGGCCGAGACTTCATTTCTCCTTGCCAATTCCGAGTTCTCCTTTCCTTTCTAGTCATATTCGAGTTGTTCTAGCCTTCCTAGGCTTGAACTGGGAGTCGTCTAGACGTTCGGTAGTCGTAGCGGAGTTGTGCCCAAGTTCTGGAGGCATCGACATCAAAGGGCTAACGACGGACGAAGGTATAGCTTTTGCTTCCTATAAATATTTAGGAGTATGCTATAGCTTAGTTAAGGCTTTTAGGGCGCTATAATGATAGTAGTATCATTTCGCTGTGTAGGCGGACTTTAGGCTTGGACTTAGAGCTGGTAGTGCCTACCTGGTATTTGAGGTACGAAAGTACTGTTCGAGATATCCTGACTGAGTATGCATGTATTATGTGACCGCATGATTTATATGCCATGATATTATGCTGCATTCATTTGCATCTTGCTGTTTCTCCTTCGAGATGTCTGTAGTAGGGTTGTACCCTATCCTGTTAGTGGATGGACTTCCATCGATTTGGGTCCGGCGTATCCACAGTTATCTCGGTATGGGAGCCACCTCCTGAAGCGACGGCACAGCGTGCTACATACCAGGGCCCGGTCTGTCTCTGTTATTTGATCCTTGACCTCGAGTCTATAGGGAGTTCACTTTGCATGCATGTATACTCATACTCTCGCACTGAGCTTTTTATGCTCACGTCTCGTACTCTGTATTTTCTGGACACCCTATTCCATGGGGCAGGTTTGCGATTGGACGAGGAGGGTGGATCCAGGAGGGGCTAGTCAGTGGTTGGCCAGCTGGAGCTTCGTCTAGGTTTTATTACTGTTGTTTGGGTTTATACAGCTATTCGATTTGGTTGTATATTTTTTGGATAATTACAGATTCCTTTACTTGGGATTGTATAATGATATTGGTTTCCGCAGTTTTATTCTGATATCTGTTTTATTAAGTTAATTGCATGCATAAGTTCTGTTCAGTAGGTGATCCGTGTAAGGATCACTACATTTATGGTATCAGAGCATGCAAAAGATTTCTTGGGATTTAGTCTCATCTTGAGGTATTTTTGTAGATGTCAAATCGTGACGACCAGAGTTCTCATGGCAGTGTGGATGGGCGTTGGGGTGATGCCGACCGGGAGCCTCGTCGAGAACGGCGTCATCATCACCATGACGACGAGCGTTTCACTGTGCGTCGATTCTTAGCTATGGGTCCTAAGCCCTTAGTTGGAGGTGAGTCTCCGGAGGATGCGGAGAACTGGTTAGACCGCATGGAAACGACTTTTCAGACTTTCCAATGCACCGATGAGCAGAAGGTGGAGACCCTTGGCTATCTTCTGGATGGGCGTGCGCGTAGGTGGTGGAGTTTTACTTCTGCACCTTTTGTTACGGCGAGAGGAGTGGCCACCTGGGCCGAGTTCCGCACAGCTTTCCAAATGCGGTATTTTCCTCCTGCACTCCGACAGTCGAAGGCAGGCGAGCTACTGAGTCTGCGACAGGGAACCATGTCTATCGATGAGTATCAGCAGAGGTTCTTTGATCTGCTATCCTATTGCCCCAAGATTGCTGATAGCTCAGAGATGAAGTATAATCTGTTCCTTCAGGGCCTTAACCCTGAGATCCATAACCGTGTGGCGGTTGGCGACGACATGTCCTACGAGGGTTTGGTGAGCCGTTGTCATCAGGCAGAGGACAGCATTCGGCGGAACAGGTCTTTCTCTCAGTCGAGACCTGCTAGTTCTTTGGGTCCCCGTGCCCAAACTTTCAAGAAGTCTGGATCTTCTTCTTCCTCTGGTTCTGGAGGTATTGTCCGTTTCGGTAAGAAGGACAAGTGTGATCACTGTGGGAAGAACCATCCATCCGACAAGTGCCGTAGAGCTTCTGGAGCTTGTTTCCGTTGTGGAGAGACTGGTCATATCCGGAGGGATTGTCCACTGTCTGGGGGAGGCGGTTCTGGATCTGGTTCAGGATCTGGTTCTCAGGCTACCGTACAGCAGAGGTCGCAGGGACAGTCTGCTGGGAGTTCTCATTTGAGGCCACGAGCTTCTGGCCAGGTGTTTGCCCTGAGACATGATCAGGCTGTGGAGGAGAATGAGAAAGTCATCGCAGGTACATTTATGCTTTATGGTATACCTGCTCTTGTACTTATTGACACTGGTGCATCTCATTCCTTCATTTCTGCACGTTTTGTTAAGAGGTGTAAGAGTGGGTGCCCAGTGAGCCAACTGTGTGGCTATGGGTTTTGTTGACTTTTTGTATAAACAATCTTTTGTTTAATATTATTTACACTTTTATGGCAATGACTTTATATTACTTCATATTGTTATATTGTGATATACTATTGTTGTTTTGATAAAGACCTTGAATATACTATAGTGTATGTAAGATGTGGTAAACATGGAGATGTCTATCATGAAATACATCTTATAGTCACTGTATATTCTAAAACCGTTCCTAGTCGATTGAGCCGTCCGATAATAAGGATAAGGATCGCTCGAGTTTGAGACTAGCATTTGCGATGCGGAGTACCACGTTTCATTGGTAGGGAACATGGAGATGTTCGAAGCATGCAAATGGATATTCATAGGATGAATAGTCGAACTACCCTATCCGGACTTTCCAAGTGGTTATCACTTATCGAGTGGAAAAAGTCCGCGGTTTTGGTTGTACACCATTAGTCCTTACGACTTGAAACATCATGGAGACTCTATATGCTAGTACTGTGCTTTGACTCGTTTACCGACTCTGAGGGGGTCATCAGGTGTCGAGATTGGGTACAGTTACGACACATATAGGAGTCAATGCATTGTTGTCAAGGATTCACCACATACTTGCGAGTGTGGATATCCTATGCGATCTGAGGAGATATTAGTGTGACAAATCTCTGGCCAGAGTACTTGATGTGATTTAAGAAATGGTTTCTTAGTAGCACATGCGATGTCACTAATTTGATCTTCAAGATGCATTGCATAGTTATCGAATCTTGAGCGACTCTCGATATACCAATGGTTGTTGATTCGATCGGGATATATGGATGAAGGGACCGTACTGTACGCTAACCAAAATCTACTGGTTCTTGTAGGCACTATCAGTGATACCTAGGGAATCATGGGGCGATGTTGCTAGGCGCTTTACCATGATTCGTTGGGCAAGTCGGAAAGTGTTGTTCCGAGTCACAAGGAGTTGTGAGCCCACGGCTAGCTGTATCCCTGAACCATTGAGGGTCACACAGTGTAATGGAGTTTTAATCCCCGTTGAGATAGTTAAATTTAAAGAGTTAAATTTAATGAACTAAGGAGTTGGACTTCTTAAATAAGAGTAAGGGAGTAGGATTTCCTAAAATGACATAGGGATGGACATTTTTGGAAACCACTGAATTCGGATTCAGGAAAATTTATTTTGACTTTAAAACGTGCAGAAATGGTTTCTGTGCACATTGGTGAAATCGTTTCATCAATCGGAGTCACGATGAATTTTATATTAATTTCTGAACGAGTGGGCTTTGCTTGTCGGGCCCCAGCTTATGACTAATGGGCCCTAAGGTGTTAGTGGCCTGCATTATAAATAAGTTATTTCAGTACAGAAATTACACACAACAGGTCATAATTTTTGAGACAGGATTTTCGAAACCCTACCCCTCTCAAAACGTTTTCGGCCGACCCCTCCCCTCTGCCCGAGAAAATTCCGGTCTGTGATTTTGAATCGCAGTAAGGAATAACGAATCAAATTCGTGTATTCTCTTCGCAGAAAACTTCTGATAGATTTTCTAGTGCAATCTATCAGAGGGATTAAACCTCTGTTCGTGGACCTGATTGAAGGCGTTCATCGGTTCCAGGGAGAGACAACAAGAGCAGAATTGTTCTGTTGGTGTCCATTAATCTCGTTGCGAGATTTGAGGTAAAATTTATTTAATTGTTATTTAAATTTTACACACACGTAATTCAATCGATGAACGGTTGATACCCATACCATGGAAACGTTCCATGAAAAATTTTTAAACTTCCGCTGCACCGGGTATCAATCGTAATTGGTCTGGGAACTCGCCAGTTTTCCAACAGTGGTATCAGAGCCAGGTTGCTCAGATCAATCGATTGAATAATCAATTGTACAAAATTTTTGAGTCTCGGTTTATGAAACAAAATAAATATTTTTAATAAAAAAATTTTTTCGGAGCAAAACCCGGGCAGCGATTGGATCGCTGCCCGGTGGGGCAGCAATTGTTGCTGCCCCGGGCGGCGCACGGCGCCGCCCAAAGGGGGCGCACAGCGCCGCCCAAGGCGGCGACCGTCGCCGCCCAGGGCGGCGCACGGCGCCGCCCAGGGCAGCGCTGGGCGCTGCGCAGGGCAGCGCTCGGCGCTGCGCAGGGCAGCGCTCGGCGCTGCCCAGGGGCGGCGCTCGGCGCCGCCCAGCGCAGCGCTGGGCGCTGCGCAGGGCGGCGCTCGGCGCCGCCCAGGGCAGCGCACGGCGCTGCCCTAAGGGGGCAGCCGGGCTGCCCCCGGCCCGCGCCCCGGGTGCGGGCCAACCCGGGAGTGTCCCGGGTGGCCCGCGGGAAAAATTATATTTTTATTAATTTTAATATTTAAAATTTTATTTTTGGTCCGGTCAAAAATTGTTTTTGATTGGTTCACGAGATTTCGGATCGAATTGTTCGAGTCCGTAAATTTTAAAATTGATTTTGGATAAATTTGAATTTTTGGAAAATTTTAATATTTTATCCGTAAATTGAATTTTGAAATCAATTATTTTGGTACAATTGATGATAAGATATGATCTTATGATATATTAGATAAAATATGATTTTATTTGTAAAATTGGATTTTATAGATAAAATATGATTTTATTTGATATGGAGATAAAATATGATTTTATATATGAAATGTGATTTTATATATAAAATATGATTTTATCTTGTTTAAATTTGAATTGCCACAGCATGTTATCCAATAAATTAATTTTGAATTAAATGTTATTGGATAAGGATGATCGATTGCCATGACCAATTTTGTAGGTGTATGTTAGGAATTTACATTTTGTCTTTATTGTTGTTGGTTTTATTAATGGGCCTGGTTTATGGCCCGATATGAATGTCATATGTAATAAAAGTGGGCTTGGTTTATAGCCCGTTCCCACCCCCTAAAAATGTATCCCCTACTTGTCATTGTTATTTAATTGTAAATACATTAGATTTAGTGGGAGATCAAGATTTGAAGATGGTGGGCCCAGCAGACAATGAAGACTGAAGAAATGTAAATTGGAAGCATATGTAATAGGATTGCATTTGCATACTGCATATTACCTAGGATTGGACTAAGACCCGTGATTGGCAACCACGGGTCAATTAGAAATGGAATCGATCATCCTATATAATATGTGATATTATGATTGTATGCATGTTTAGACATAAATTGCGTGAATCCGGCAATGCATGCAATAAATTAAAAATGATGAGACAAATATTTTTATAAATAAAATCCCTCATTTTAAATATGATTTAAAATTTATATCAAGATAAATAAAGGAAATTTAAATATTGTTTAAATGTTCCTACCTTCCATCAACGGTCAATGTATGTGATGCTACCCGCGGATACGGTCCGGCTCATATTATTGGGGGGGCCCGTCCGTCGGAAAGCTGTACATTGGATCGACAAATGTTGTAAGTTGGGTGGAACTCCCATGGGATCGGCTCATATTATTGGGGGATCCACATGGCGACCGTCCATCACAACTTAATATTGATGGGTCATCTTGACATGTCACTTTAAACGGCGTCATATTATTGGGCCCTTATTGGACATGAGGTAAACACATGGGGGTTGCTTTGGAAGCAATTGGGCTCTACCTTTTGAGAATTATGGTTGGCTGATATTATTCGGGACCATAAGTTTGTCAATTGGACTCCATGTTCTCACTAAGGAAAAAGTTTCCCGTTTTCACTAGAGGGTGGTGAAATCGTTAAAATAGTGGGAGTGAGATTCATAAAATTAAATTCGCCTATTTTATGTCTTAGTAAATTGTTAAACAATCATTGATATATGTCTGTTTTTCCTTTTCAGTATTTCATACAATGAATTCGCGAAATCCTTTATTCTCGATCCTCGAACAAAACAAGCTGACTGGCGCCAACTATACGGAATGGTTCCGGAAGTTGAAGATTGTCTTAACTTCGGAGAAAATGCTCTACGTGTTAGAGAAAGAACCTCCGAAGGAAGCACCAGCTGACATAAGTCCGGAGGAATTGGCCAAACTTGATGCATGGTGCGACCATGACATCAAGACCAAATGCTATATGCAAGCCTCGATGTCTGATGAACTCCAGAGGCGATTTGAGGACACGGTGAATGCTGCTGACATTCACACGCAACTCAAGGAACTTTTTGGGGCTCAGTCGAGGGCTGAAAGGTTCTCTACTGTTAAGGAGTTGATGACGTGCCGCATGCGTGAAGGGACTTCGGTCCGTGATCATGGGGTACGAGTGATTTGGCTCATACAGAAGTTAGCGACCCTTGATTTGGTGTTGGAGCATGAACTCAATGTGGACTTGCTGCTTCTATCTCTTCCTTCTTCATTTGATGGATTCGTGATAAATTTTAA
Organism: Henckelia pumila; assembly: GCF_033568475.1. Taxonomy (NCBI): domain Eukaryota; kingdom Viridiplantae; phylum Streptophyta; class Magnoliopsida; order Lamiales; family Gesneriaceae; genus Henckelia; species Henckelia pumila. The sequence goes on from NC_133121.1 coordinate 68,638,877, forward strand.
TATGAACAAGATAGAGGCCACCCTTGAAGAGATGGTCAATATGCTCGTTACATATGAATCCACACTTAAGAAGGATAAGCCAGCTTTCTTGGTGGGCTCCTCATCTTCTGCTAAGAAGGGGCCAAGTATGAAGGGCAAGAAACGTTCTGCCCCACCCAAGAAAGTGGAACCCGAGAAGAAGCAAAAGACAAAGGCTTCAAACGATGGAAAATCCAAGGATGTTTGCCATTACTGCAAGAAGCCGGGTCATTGGAAGCGCAACTGCAAGGAGTATCTTGAGCAGTTGGGAACTGCAAAGGGTATGTTCTATATCGAAATAAACATGTCACTTAATACAACTTCTTGGGTATTGGATACCGGATGTGGATCTCACATTTGCAATGATTTGCAGGTGATGACAAGAAGTCGCAGGCTTAGAATGGGTGAGACCCAGCTGAGGCTCGGGAATGGTTCCAGAGTTGAAGCTACGGCCATTGGAGATGTTTGTTTGATTTTGCAGAATGGTTTTAAATTATTGTTGAGAGATGTTTTATTTGTGCCAGATTTAATTAAAAACATTATTTCTATTTCTATGCTTGATAGAGATGGTTATTCTTGTAATTTTGTGAATGGGATTTGCAGTATTTACAAGAATGAATGTTTAATTGGAAATGGACAACTTGAAAACGATCTATATAATTTAAAACTAAAAGACGTTCCAGTGAATTGTATTGACAAACCGGCAACAACAAACAAAAGGAAAATCGATAGTCAAAACCCGGCAAACCTTTGGCACGCTAGACTAGGTCATATTTCCTCAAGGAGGATGAACAAGCTAGTGGGAGAGGGCATGTTTGATATGTCTGATATTAACTCTCTACCTACTTGTGAATCCTGCCTAAAAGGGAAAATGACTAAATCTCCTTTTAAGGGGAAACCTGAGCGTAGTCAAAATCTGTTGGATTTGATCCATACAGATGTTTGTGGACCATTTAGAGTTGGGACTCAATATGGCCACACCTACTTCATTACCTTTACTGACGATTATTCAAGGTATGGGTATTTATATTTAATGAAATATAAGTCTGAAGCATTTGAAAAGTTCAAAGAATTCAAGGCTGAAGTAGAAAACAAGCTAGGTGAAAGTATTAAAGCACTTCGATCGGATCGAGGTGGAGAATACTTGAGTACCGAGTTTTTGGACTATCTAAAAGAGAATGGGATTCTCTCTCAGTGGACTCCTCCTATGACACCACAGCTTAATGGTGTATCGGAGCGTCGTAATCGAACTTTGTTGGACATGGTTCGATCCATGATGAGCTTCACTGAGCTTCCACCTTCGTTTTGGGGCTATGCGCTTGAAACGGCGGTATTGTTGTTGAATAACGTCCACACTAAAGCAGTGGACAAAACACCATACGAGTTATGGAATGGCAAAGCTCCTAAGTATTCATACTTGAGGATTTGGGGATGTCCTGCTTACGTGAAGCGGACAGTAGGAGATAAGTTGGATAGTCGATCCAGCTTGTGTTATTTTGTGGGGTATCCGAAGAATTCAATCGGATATTATTTCTATTATCCTGCTGAAACAAAAGTGTTTGTTTCACGGAATGCCACCTTCTTGGAGAAGGAGTTCTTATTGGATAAGAAAGGCGAGATGATGGAACTCGAAGAAGTTCGAGAAGAACCCGAAATACAAAATAACGATCCACACCTCAGGAACCATTGCTGGACACGCCTGCACCTAGAAGATCCGAGAGGACTTCTAGACCTCCAGTTCGATATGGTCTTCTTCTTGAAGAGGGTCAAGATGAACCCGACATTGGATGTGATCCAAGAAGCTTCAAGGAAGCAATTTCTGATGCGGATTCGAATTTATGGCTTGAAGCTATGCAATCAGAATTGGATTCGATGCATACTAACCAAGTCTGGACTTTAGTGGATCCTCCCGATGGAATTGTTCCAATAGGGTGTAAATGGATCTACAAAAGAAAGCTTGGGCCTGATGGTAAGGTATTGACCTACAAGGCGCGATTGGTGGCTAAAGGTTATACTCAAAGGCAAGGAGTTGACTATGACGAAACCTTTTCACCAGTTGCAATGTTCAAGTCCATAAGAATCCTTATTGCCATAGCTGCATGGTATGACTATGAGATATGGCAAATGGATGTGAAGACTGCTTTTCTTAATGGAGACATTAAGGAAGAAATCTATATGAAGCAGCCTGAGGGGTACACATCCATGGGAAGCGAGCATAAGGTATGCAAGCTTCAGAGATCAATTTATGGTCTAAAACAAGCATCAAGAAGTTGGAACCAGAAATTTGATGAAACAATTAAAGACTTTGGTTTCATCAAGAACCCGGAGGAACCTTGCGTGTACAAGAAAGTAGTTAAGGATGCGGTGACATTCTTAGTACTTTATGTTGATGACATCCTACTCATTGGGAATGATGTAGGGATGTTGCAGTCAACAAAGATATGGTTATCAGGTAGATTTTCGATGAAGGATTTGGGTGAGGCATCCTACATTCTTGGGATACAGATCTATAGGGATAGATCTAAGAGAATGATAGGACTCACTCAATCAACCTACATCGATACCATATTGAAACGGTTTTCAATGGATGGGTCCAAGAGAGGACATCTACCCATGTGTCATGGAGTTTCTCTATCCAAGTCTATGTGTCCCAAGACTGATGCAGAGATAGAGAATATGACACATGTACCATATGCGTCAGCTATAGGTAGTATCATGTATGGGATGATATCTACCAGACCGGATGTAGCATTTGCTCTGAGTGTCACGAGCAGATATCAGTCTAATCCTGGTCAGATGCATTGGAAAGCCGTGAAGGACATTCTTAAGTACTTGCGAAGGACTAAGAATATGTTCATGGTTTATGGAGGACGAGAACTCAAACTGGAAGGCTATACCGACTCTAGCTTCCAAAGTGATGTGGATGACTCGAAGTCAACCTCTGGATTTGTGTTCATGCTCAATGGTGGTGCTGTCTCTTGGAAGAGTTCCAAGCAGGACACCACAGCGGATTCCACCACTGAGGCTGAATACATTGCAGCATCAGCTGCTGCTAAAGAGGCCGTTTGGATGAGGAATTTCGTCCAAGAGTTGGGCGTCATTCCTGAATTTGTTGGTCCAGTCCCGGTGTACTGCGACAACACGGGTGCCGTTGCTCAAGCAAAGGAACCAAGGTCTCATCAAAGATCCAAACACGTACTGAGGAAATACCACATAATCCGGGAGATTGTGGAAAGAGGAGACATCAGTGTCGAACGAGTGGCCTCTGCAGACAATATCGCTGATCCACTTACTAAGCCTTTGCCAGGACCATTGTTTGACAAACATCGCGAAGCAATGGGTCTACGTAGTATGACTAGTTGGCTATAGGGCAAGTGGGAGATTGTAAGAGTGGGTGCCCAGTGAGCCAACTGTGTGGCTATGGGTTTTGTTGACTCTTTGTATAAACAATCTTTTGTTTAATATTATTTACACTTTTATGGCAATGACTTTATATTACTTCATATTGTTATATTGTGATATACTATTGTTGTTTTGATAAAGACCTTGAATATACTATAGTGTATGTAAGATGTGGTAGAACATGGAGATGTCTATCATGAAATACATCTTATAGTCACTGTATATTCTAAAACCGTTCCTAGTCGATTGAGCCGTCCGATAATAAGGATAAGGATCGCTCGAGTTTGAGACTAGCATTTGCGATGCGGAGTACCACGTTTCATTGGTAGGGAACATGGAGATGTTCGAAGCATGCAAATGGATATTCATAGGATGAATAGTCGAACTACCCTATCCGGACTTTCCAAGTGGTTATCACTTATCGAGTGGAAAAAGTCCGCGGTTTTGGTTGTACACCATTAGTCCTTACGACTTGAAACATCATGGAGACTCTATATGCTAGTACTGTGCTTTGACTCGTTTACCGACTCTGAGGGGGTCATCAGGTGTCGAGATTGGGTACAGTTACGACACATATAGGAGTCAATGCATTGTTGTCAAGGATTCACCACATACTTGCGAGTGTGGATATCCTATGCGATCTGAGGAGATATTAGTGTGACAAATCTCTGGCCAGAGTACTTGATGTGATTTAAGAAATGGTTTCTTAGTAGCACATGCGATGTCACTAATTTGATCTTCAAGATGCATTGCATAGTTATCGAATCTTGAGCGACTCTCGATATACCAATGGTTGTTGATTCGATCGGGATATATGGATGAAGGGACCGTACTGTACGCTAACCAAAATCTACTGGTTCTTGTAGGCACTATCAGTGATACCTAGGGAATCATGGGGCGATGTTGCTAGGCGCTTTACCATGATTCGTTGGGCAAGTCGGAAAGTGTTGTTCCGAGTCACAAGGAGTTGTGAGCCCACGGCTAGCTGTATCCCTGAACCATTGAGGGTCACACAGTGTAATGGAGTTTTAATCCCCGTTGAGATAGTTAAATTTAAAGAGTTAAATTTAATGAACTAAGGAGTTGGACTTCTTAAATAAGAGTAAGGGAGTAGGATTTCCTAAAATGACATAGGGATGGACATTTTTGGAAACCACTGAATTCGGATTCAGGAAAATTTATTTTGACTTTAAAACGTGCAGAAATGGTTTCTGTGCACATTGGTGAAATCGTTTCATCAATCGGAGTCACGATGAATTTTATATTAATTTCTGAACGAGTGGGCTTTGCTTGTCGGGCCCCAGCTTATGACTAATGGGCCCTAAGGTGTTAGTGGCCTGCATTATAAATAAGTTATTTCAGTAAAGAAATTACACACAACAGGTCATAATTTTTGAGACAGGATTTTCGAAACCCTACCCCTCTCAAAACGTTTTCGGCCGACCCCTCCCCTCTGCCCGAGAAAATTCCGGTCTGTGATTTTGAATCGCAGTAAGGAATAACGAATCAAATTCGTGTATTCTCTTCGCAGAAAACTTCTGATAGATTTTCTAGTGCAATCTATCAGAGGGATTAAACCTCTGTTCGTGGACCTGATTGAAGGCGTTCATCGGTTCCAGGGAGAGACAACAAGAGCAGAATTGTTCTGTTGGTGTCCATTAATCTCGTTGCGAGATTTGAGGTAAAATTTATTTAATTGTTATTTAAATTTTACACACACGTAATTCAATCGATGAACGGTTGATACCCATACCATGGAAACGTTCCATGAAAAATTTTTAAACTTCCGCTGCACCGGGTATCAATCGTAATTGGTCTGGGAACTCGCCAGTTTTCCAACAAGAGGCATAAGTTACCATGCATTGCACTAGACGTAGTGATGTCTGTTTCTACTCCGACGGGCCAATCTGCTTTGGCTAAGCGTCTAGTGATGGGTTGCCCTTTAGAGTTCAAAGGGAACATTCTGTTAGCGAATCTCATGGTCCTGGCGATGGACGACTTTGATTGCATTCTGGGAATAGATGTGCTGACTACCTATCGAGCTTCAGTGGACTGCTATCAGAGATTAGTACGCTTTCATCCGGAAGGGAGTGAGAGTTGGTTTTTCTATGGTGAGGGAGCGCGACCCCCGATGCCTTTGGTATCAGCTTTGAGAGCCTGTCGAGCTCTAGAGTCTGGCGGGGAAGGCTACCTTATCTATGCAGTTGATTTGTCCGCTGAGAGTATTGGGATAGAGAGCATTCCTGTTGTGGATGAATTTCCAGATGTGTTTCCTGATGAGATTCCGGGTTTTCCTCCTGCTAGGGAAGTCGAGTTTGGCATAGAGTTGATGCCGGGTACTTCGCCTATTTCTAGAGCACCGTATCGTCTGGCTCCGTCAGAGATGCGTGAATCAGCTACAGGATCTTTTAGACAAGGGGTACATTCGTCCTAGTGTATCTCCTTGGGGAGCTCCTGTTCTCTTCTTAAAGAAGAAGGATGGGTCGATGCGGCTGTGCATTGACTATCGGCAGCTGAATCGAGTGACTGTGAAGAACAAGTATCCATTGCCTCGTGTTGATGACTTGTTTGACCAGCTGCAGGGCACATCAATTTACTCCAAGATTGACTTGAGATCTGGATATCATCAGTTGAGAGTCCGTGATCAGGACGTAGCCAAGACTGCATTCCGTACTCGCTATGGGCATTACGAGTTCCTAGTGATGCCATTTGGTTTGACTAATGCGCCGGCTATATTCATGGATCTGATGAACCGTGTCTTCAGGGAGTATTTGGACAAGTTTGTCGTGGTCTTCATTGACGACATCCTGGTTTATTCGCGTAATACGGAAGAGCATGTTTCTCACTTGCGGTTGGTACTGCAGACTCTTCGAGATGAGCAATTGTACGCCAAGCTGAGCAAGTGTGAGTTCTGGATGGATAGAGTGGTTTTTCTTGGCCATATCATATCCAGGGAGGGAATTTCTGTTGATCCTAGCAAGATTGAAGCGGTACTTAATTGGTCGCGTCCGACGACAGTTGCTGAGATCCGTAGTTTTCTGGGTCTAGCAGGGTATTATCGTCGCTTCATTCTGAACTTCTCTCAGTTAGCTCGACCGTTGACGCAGCTTACCCGCAAGGGTGTGGATTTTGAGTGGTCCTCCGAGTGTGAGGAGAATTTCCGTGAGCTTCGACGGAGGTTGACTTCTGCGCCGGTGTTAGCATTACCGTCAGGATCTGGAGGGTATGTAGTTTACACGGATGCTTCTCTTCAGGGGTTAGGTTGTGTCCTGACTCAGAATGGGCATGTGATCGCATACGCTTCTAGACAGCTGAAGATTCACGAGGACAACTACCCAGTCCATGATTTGGAGTTAGCAGCCATTGTGTTCGCTTTGAAGATCTGGCGTCATTATCTGTATGGCGAGAAATTTGAGATCTTCACCGACCATAAGAGTCTCAAGTATTTGTTCACTAAGGCAGAATTGAACATGAGACAGAGACGTTGGATGGACTTGCTTAAGGACTATGATTGCGAGATTAAGTACCATCCGGGAGCTGCTAATCTCACCGCTGATGCTTTGAGTCGCAAGGTGCGACTATCCGCACTTCAGACTTGTTCGATGTCTAGTGCGATCAGTGACTGTTGTACTTCAGGTTATACCTTCAAGCATAAGAAAGGTATGCAGAGTATCCAGATGTTTGCGATATTATCTGAGCCAGCCTTGTATTCGCGGATCCGAGATGCTCAGATGTCTGATTCAAAGACCCAGCGTTTAGCTCGTCTAGCTAACGAGGGTAGCTCGTCTGGATTTCATTATCAGTCAGATGGCTTTCTGTGTTTGTCTGGTAGGCTTGTGATTCCACAGGATGAAGAGTTGCGAGAGGAGATTTTATCTCAGGCACATCGCACTAAGTTGAGTATTCATCCTGGGAGCAACAAGATGTACAAGGATCTACGTACTCGTTTCTGGTGGAAGGGAATGAAACGCAGTGTTTATCAGTTTGTTTCGAGATGTTTGGTGTGTCAACAGGTCAAGGCAGAGCACCGACGACCTGGAGGATTGCTTCACAGTCTGACTATTCCTGAATGGAAATGGGAGTTTATCACTATGGACTTTGTGACCCATTTGCCGGTATCCCCGAGGAACTGTGATGCTATCTGGGTTGTGGTGGACCGACTCACCAAGTCAGCGCATTTCATTGCCTATAGCCGGGAGTACAATGTGGATCGTATGGCTCGGTTGTACATTCAGGAGATCGTTCGACTTCATGGAGTGCCTGTGAGCATTGTCAGCGATCGGGACCCCAGGTTTACTTCTAGATTCTGGGGGAGTGTTCAGCGTGCGATGGGTACTACTCTCAGTTTGAGTACAGCCTATCATCCAGAGACTGATGGTCAGTCAGAGCGCACTATCCGTACGTTAGAGGATATGCTTAGAGCGTGCGTCTTGGATTTTGGTTCAGCCTGGCAGGATCATTTGCCGTTGATCGAGTTCGCTTACAACAACAGCTATCACACTAGTATTGGGATGGCACCTTTTGAGGCGTTGTATGGGCGACGTTGTCGTACTCCACTCTTCTGGGAAGAAGTAGGGGAGAGACAGGCTGAGGGATCGGAGTTTATCCAACAGGCGATAGACATTGTTGATCAGATCAAGAAACGGATTAAGACTGCACAGGATCGTCAGGCCAGTTATGCTAATATCAAGCGTAGGCCTTTGCAGTTCGAGGTCGGGGAGAAAGTGTTTCTGAGAGTGTCACCTTTCCGCAAGATTCTCAGATTTGGCCTTAAGGGCAAGTTGTCTCCTAGATTTATCGGTCCGTTTGAGATCTTAGAGAGTATTGGCGATTTGGCTTATCGACTAGCATTGCCACCGCATCTATCTAGTATTCACGACGTGTTTCACGTATCTCTGTTGCGACGGTATGTGGCGGATGAATCTCATATTCTGCAGCGATCTGAGGTTCAGGTAGACAAGGATTTGACTTATGTTGAGAAACCTCTTCGTATCCTTGATTATAAGGATAAGGTTTTACGGAACAAAGTCATTTCTTTGGTTTTAGTTCAGTGGCAGCGCCGAGGCACTGAAAAAGCTACTTGGGAGCTTGAGGACAGGATGCGTAAAGACCATCCTGAGTTGTTTTGATTTCATTCTTTAAGTTGTATTCAGTTGCAAACTCTGTAAACGTTTGTTTGAATAAAGAATGTTTCTGATTTCTGTATTTGCATTCGGTACTTAAGATCTGATTTCGAGGACGAAATATCTTAAGTGGGGGAGAATGTAGTAGCCCGAACCCTAATTGAGTAATTAGAGGATTAATGCTAATTAAATAAATTGGGGATTGGACGGATCGGAAGCTCCGAAGGGATGATCGGAAGCTCCGATCGGGATCGGAAGCTCCGATGAGGATCGGAGGCACCGATGATATTACGTCATCCATGACGTGTGGCTGGATCGGAAGCTCCGATCAGGACCGGAGGCTCCGATCACCCCTATCCGGAGTCATCAAGTGATATTTTGACACGTGGCAGATCAAGATCTTCGGAAGCTCCGATGGCAGGATCGGACGTTCCGATCGAGGTTCGGACGTTTCGATCAAGGATCGGAAGCTCCGATCGTTGTCTATAAATAGAAGGCCGAGACTTCATTTCTCCTTGCCAATTCCGAGTTCTCCTTTCCTTTCTAGTCATATTCGAGTTGTTCTAGCCTTCCTAGGCTTGAACTGGGAGTCGTCTAGACGTTCGGTAGTCGTAGCGGAGTTGTGCCCAAGTTCTGGAGACATCGACATCAAAGGGCTAACGACGGACGAAGGTATAGCTTTTGCTTCCTATAAATATTTAGGAGTATGCTATAGCTTAGTTAAGGCTTTTAGGGCGCTATAATGATAGTAGTATCATTTCGCTGTGTAGGCGGACTTTAGGCTTGGACTTAGAGCTGGTAGTGCCTACCTGGTATTTGAGGTACGAAAGTACTGTTCGAGATATCCTGACTGAGTATGCATGTATTATGTGACCGCATGATTTATATGCCATGATATTATGCTGCATTCATTTGCATCTTGCTGTATCTCCTTCGAGATGTCTGTAGTAGGGTTGTACCCTATCCTGTTAGTGGATGGACTTCCATCGATTTGGGTCCGGCGTATCCACAGTTATCTCGGTATGGGAGCCACCTCCTGAAGCGACGGCACAGCGTGCTACATACCAGGGCCCGGTCTGTCTCTGTTATCTGATCCTTGACCTCGAGTCTATAGGGAGTTCACTTTGCATGCATGTATACTCATACTCTCGCACTGAGCGTTTTATGCTCACGTCTCGTACTCTGTATTTTCTGGACACCCTATTCCATGGGGCAGGTTTGCGATTGGACGAGGAGGGTGGATCCAGGAGGGGCTAGTCAGTGGTTGGCCAGCTGGAGCTTCGTCTAGGTTTTATTACTGTTGTTTGGGTTTATACAGCTATTCGATTTGGTTGTATATTTTTTGGATAATTACAGATTCCTTTACTTGGGATTGTATAATGATATTGGTTTCCGCAGTTTTATTCTGATATCTGTTTTATTAAGTTAATTGCATGCATAAGTTCTGTTCAGTAGGTGATCCGTGTAAGGGTCACTACAAGATTGAAGGTAAAAATTTATAATTGTTATTTAATTTTTACACACACAATTTAATCGTAAGGTTTTTATACCCACTATGGAATCGTTCCATATAAAATTTTTAAACTTCCGCTGCACCGGGTATCAATCCTGATTGATCTGATCGCCGCGTTCTCCAACATTCAGAGCTGTTGATAATCGGTATCATGTCAGATAAAATTCATTCTCGAAATTCAATTCATCTACTCTGATTATTCTTCCAATTCAAGGATATCATGTTTTACCTCAAAAAGGACTTAAAGTCTTTGGATCATCTGTATTACAATGTAATAGTAAACCCAATGTTTCAATCTGAAACATTATTTCTTGTCTTACTGTTTGTCTTGCAATGAATCTAATCACAATTCAGTGATTTGATCATACAGACAGATTATCGTATCCAGTAATTTCAATCAATCTGTTCATAACTACCACCTGTTTACTTCATATAAACTGTTTCATCTTGGTAGTTTCACAAAATACTCTTTCAAATCATGATCTCAAACCAATTCTGGAATTTCTAAACTATCACTAAACTCATCTGGTCAACGATTTTCAACTTCATCAGAAACTCCCTGTACGTTTAACTTCGAAAACGTACTAATTCTGTTACCTCTATTTGCTTTATCTTCTGATAAAACAATTATTGGATGAATCTTAAATTCATTGTCGTGCATTATCTTCAAAATCTGATATTTCTGTTCGGACATATTAATCACAATCAGATAATCAATCATAATAGAATTCATTCATTCTGATTTGAGGCTTCAATTCATATCTCTATATGGTATTCTATACTGAATTCTCATCGCTTCAGTTTACTTTCTGTGTTTCTTTCATCTTCTAAACAGTTCTGGATTGCTTTCAATCAAAAATCATTCTAATTGGTCATATATTCATCTGAATATTCAAACCAGAATACACAAAATCTGAAATCAATTGATCGAATGCCTGTTTCATTCTTCATTTCTATTTCTCAATTGAATTCTAATAACTTGATCTCATCTCAATGTGCTTTAATCCTTCCAAATCAATTCTCACTTAATTTGGATTACAGCAATTCTGACTGTTTTAGTATCTATCTCGATACTTTAAGCACATAAATTCAAAAGATCAATCAATCACGCATTCATCTCTTCTTTTCGTTCTATTTTCCAAATCTCAATTGAAAATTCTATCAGTTACAAGTCAAAAATATTATAATATACTGAATGTATACATCAAACAATCAGTGACTCTTGAAATTCATAATCAGGGAAACTCACTTAAGTCAAGATCATCCACAGAACAATAATATGAATGACAATATGCTAAGTGAAAACAACTCACTAGCATCTCAACTTAAGACAAGTAAATCAAATCAGACCCTAACAAAGAATAAGAGTCCATCAAAATCGATTGAGGTCGGTACCAAAACCTCAAAATCAATATCAAGAATTTCAAAAGTCATGATTTATGATGTAATAACTTCAGTAAAATCAAATAAAAGACTCATCTGTAACTGATTTTCATATCATCATCTATTTTGTAAACCTCAAAAGTAGTAGTCAATTCACAAACTCATCAATTCTCTGATAAATTCCAGGTCACAACTTAAACTAAAGTCAAGAATCTTACTGAAATATATCTGCCATCTCTACTCATCGGCATATCTTTCAATTCTGGTTTAGATCATGAACATATCTAGTGCATTGAATATACTTATTTCAGAATATTTCTGTAATCAAACATCATATATCGAACCGAAATCACAGAATCTTAATTCGAGATTCTATATCATCATATTCAATTGCACATTATGTTCTTACTGATCTAATTTAATCGATTCTTATCATCAATTCTTCTACTCATCTGTATTCAATTATTGCATCATCATCTATCATGCAATATAAACAGATATTTCAATACGAACAAAATCATCTTCAGTTTCAATTCATCGAAGCAATAGTTCCATTCTTCAGTTCAATTCACACAGTCTTTTTTCAAATACAGAGGTGATCATATAATAAGCTTTCAGCTATCATGAATCTATTGCACCAATAATAGACAGGTCAAAACAAAATAAATCTGTTACCTGAAATTTCATTCTCAGGTGCAATTTCATTCTGATTCCTTGTATACTTCTGGAATAGAAATTGTAGCTAAATATGTGTTTCTCTCACACACCGTAGCATCTTTACAATTTCAGTCCTTTTGCTTCATCATTCAGCTGAGCAATAATACAGTTCTGTTCAATCTGTCCATACCATTCTGTTCAGTCTGGCTATACAAATCTGTCAGTCTGGGGTGTTTACGTCACCCAAAGAACAATGTTCTCTTCGATTCTGGGTGCTTACATCACCCGGGGAAATTCTTATAATAACATTGATAAGAATTCGAAAATTTACAAATCAATAAATTAATTAATTCAATTTCAAAGGTAGATCACGAGCACGTGCCTTTTATCAAATCATCGAATCAAATACTGCATAATCATGCAATACTAAAAATGCATGTGACTCACTCTTCCCCGCTCAACTTCTATCTCAGTCCAGAACCTACGCTCTGATACCACCTGTTGTGGGGACCTCGGGTTGCTAATCTCAAATTTTAAGGGGAATTAATGAATAAGCATCATTAATCTAATAAGGAAAGTGTAGTAGCCCGTACCCTAATTGAGTAATTAAGGATTAATGCTAATTAAATAAATTGGGGATTGGACGGATCGGAAGCTCCGAAGGGACGATCGGAAGCTCCGATCGGGATCGGAAGCTCCGATGAGGATCGGAGGCACCGATGATATTACGTCATCCATGACGTGTGGCTGGATCGGAAGCTCCGATCAGGATCGGACGTTCCGATCACCCCTATCCGGAGTCAACAAGTGATATTTTGACACGTGGCAGATCAGGATCTTCGGAAGCTCCGATGGCAGGATCGGACGTTCCGATCGGGGTTCGGACGTTCCGATCAAGGATCGGAAGTTCCGATCGTTGTCTATAAATAGAAGGCCGAGACTTCACTTTCAAATGCCAATTCCGAGTCCTCCTTTCCTTTCTAGTCCTTTTGGAGCTGTTCTAGTCTTCTTAGGCTTGGTCCGGAGGTCGGCGGGGCGTTCGGTAGTCGTAGCGGAGTTGTGCCCAAGTTCTGGAGGCATCGACATCAAAGGGCTAACGACGGACGAAGGTATAGCTTTTGCTTCCTATAAATATTTAGGAGTATGCAATAGCTTAGTTAAGGCTTTTAGAGCACTTTAATGATAGTAGTATCATTTGGCAGTGTAGAGCAGACTATAGGCGTGGACCTAGAGTTGGTAGAGCTTTCACTGTATTGAGGTACGAAAGTACTGTTCGAGATATCCTGACTGAGTATGCATGTATTATGTGACTGCATGATTTATATGCCACGATATTATGCTGCATTCATTTGCATCTTGCTGTATCTCTTTCGAGATGTCTGTTAGTAGGGTTGTACCCTATCCTGTTAGTGGATGGACTTCCATCGATTTGGGTCCGGCGTATCCACAGTTATCTCGGTATGGGAGCCACCTCCTGAAGCGACGGCACAGCGTGCTACATACCAGGGCCCGGTCTGTCTCTGTTATCTGATCCTTGACCTCGAGTCTATAGGGAGTTCACTTTGCATGCATGTATACTCATACTCTCGCACTGAGCGTTTTATGCTCACGTCTCGTACTCTGTATTTTCTGGACACCCTATTCCATGGGGCAGGTTTGCGATTGGACGAGGAGGGCGGATCCAGGAGGGGCTAGTCAGCGGTTGGCCGGCTGGAGCTTCGCTTAGGTTTTATTACTGTTGTTTGGGTTTATACAGCTATTCGATTTGGTTGTATATTATTGGTTAATTACAGATTCCTTTACTTGGGATTGTATAATGTTATTTGGATTCCGCAGTTTTATTCTGATATCTGTTTAATTAAGTTAATTGCATGCATAAGTTCTGTTTAGTAGGTGATCTGGGTAAGGGTCACTATATTTATGGTATCAGAGCATGCAAAAGATTTCTTGGGATTTAGTCTCATCTTGAGGTATTTTTGTAGATGTCAAATCGTGACGACCAGAGTTCTCATGGCAGTGTTGGTGGGCGTTGGGGTGATGCCGACCGGGAGCCTCGTCGAGAACGGCGTCATTGTCATCATGACGACGAGCGTTTTACTGTGCGTCGATTCTTAGCTATGGGTCCTAAGCCCTTAGTTGGAGGTGAGTCTCCGGAGGATGCGGAGAACTGGTTAGACCGCATGGAAACGACTTTTCAGACTTTCCAATGCACCGATGAGCAGAAGGTGGAGACCCTTGGCTATCTTCTGGATGGGCGTGCGCGCAGGTGGTGGAGGTTTACTTCTGCACCTTTTGTTGCGGCGAGAGGAGTGGCCACCTGGGCCGAGTTTCGCACAGCTTTCCAAAAGCGGTATTTTCCTCCTGCACTCCGACAGTCGAAAGCAGGCGAGCTACTGAGTCTGCAACAGGGAACCATGTCTATCGATGAGTATCAGCAGAGGTTCTTTGATCTGCTATCCTATTGCCCCGAGATTGCTGATAGCTCAGAGATGAAGTATAATCTGTTTCTTCAGGGTCTTAACCCTGAGATCCATGACCGTGTGGCGGTTGGCGACGACATGTCCTACGAGGGTTTGGTGAGCCGTTGTCACTAGGCGGAGGACAGCATTCGGCGAAATAGGTCTTTCTCTTAGTCGAGACCTGCTAGTTCTTTGGGTCCCCGTGCCCAAACTTTCAAGAAGTCTGGATCTTCTTCTTCCTCTGGTTCTGGGGGTGTTGTCCGTTTCGGTAAGAAGGACAAGTGTGATCACTGTGGGAAGAACCATCCATCCGACAAGTGCTGCAGGGCTTCTGGAGCTTGTTTCCGTTCTGGAGAGACTGGTCATATCCGGAGGGATTGTCCACAGTCTGGGGGAGGCGGTTCTGGTTCTGGTTCAGGATCGGGTTCTCAGGCTACCGTACAGTAGAGGTCGCAGGGACAGTCTACTGGGAGTTCTCATTTGAGGCCACGAGCGTCTGGCCAGGTGTTTGCCCTGAGACATGATCAGGCTGTGGAGGAGAATGAGAAAGTCATCGCAGGTACATTTATGCTTTATGGTATACCTGCTCTTGTACTTATTGACACTGGTGCATCTCATTCCTTCATATCTGCACGTTTTGTTAAGAGGCATAAGTTACCATGCATTGCACTAGACATAGTGATGTCTGTTTCTACTCCGACGGGCCAATCTGCTTTGGCTAAGCGTCTAGTGATGGGTTGCCCTTTAGAGTTCGAAGGGAACATTCTGTTGGCGAATCTCATGGTCCTGGCGATGGACGACTTTGATTGCATTCTGGGAATAGATATGCTGACTACCTATCGAGCTTCAGTGGACTTCTATCAGAGATTAGTACGCTTTCATCCGGAAGGGAGTGAGAGTTGGTTTTTCTATGGTGAGGGAGCGCGACCCCCGATGCCTTTGGTATCAGCTTTGAGAGCCTGTCGAGCTCTGGAGTCTGGCGGGGAAGGCTACCTTATCTATGCAGTTGATTTGTCCGCTGAGAGTATTGGGATAGAGAGCATTCCTGTTGTGGATGAATTTCCAGATGTGTTTCCTGATGAGATTCCGGGTTTTCCTCCTGCTAGGGAAGTCGAGTTTGGCATAGAGTTGATGCCGGGTACTTCGCCTATTTCTAGAGCACCGTATCGTCTGGCTCCGTCAGAGATGCGTGAGTTAAAGAATCAGCTACAGGATCTTTTGGACAAGGGGTACATTCGTCCTAGTGTATCTCCTTGGGGAGCTCCTGTTCTCTTCGTGAAGAAGAAGGATGGGTCGATGCGGCTGTGCATTGACTATCGGCAACTGAATCGAGTGACTGTGAAGAACAAGTATCCGTTGCCTCGTGTTGATGACTTGTTTGACCAGCTGCAGGGCACATCAATTTACTCCAAGATTGACTTGAGATCTGGGTATCATCAGTTGAGAGTCCGTGATCAGGACGTAGCCAAGACTGCATTCCGTACTCGCTATGGTCATTACGAGTTCCTAGTGATGCCATTTGGTTTGACTAATGCGCCGGCTATATTCATGGATCTGATGAACCGTGTCTTCAGGGAGTATTTGGACAAGTTTGTCGTGGTCTTCATTGACGACATCCTGGTTTATTCGCGTAATACGGAAGAGCATGTTTCTCACTTGCGGTTGGTACTGCAGACTCTTCAAGATGAGCAATTGTACGCCAAGCTGAACAAGTGTGAGTTCTGGATGGATAGAGTGGTTTTTCTTGGCCATATCATATCCAGGGAGGGGATTTCTGTTGATCCAAGCAAGATTGAAGCGGTACTTAATTGGTCGCGTCCGACGACAGTTGCTGAGATCCGTAGTTTTCTGGGTCTAGCAGGGTATTATCGTCGCTTCATTCTGAACTTCTCTCAGTTAGCTCGACCGTTGACGCAGCTTACCCGCAAGGGTGTGGATTTCGAGTGGTCCTCCGAGTGT
Organism: Henckelia pumila; assembly: GCF_033568475.1. NCBI lineage: Eukaryota > Viridiplantae > Streptophyta > Magnoliopsida > Lamiales > Gesneriaceae > Henckelia > Henckelia pumila. The sequence continues at coordinate 68,655,391 of NC_133121.1, forward strand.
GAGGAGAATTTTCGTGAGCTTCGACGGCGGTTGACTTCTGCGCCGGTGTTGGCATTACCGTCAGGATCTGGAGGGTATGTAGTTTACACGGATGCTTCTCTTCAGGGGTTAGGTTGTGTCCTGACTCAGAATGGGCATGTGATCGCATACGCTTCTAGACAGCTGAAGCTTCACGAGGACAACTATCCAGTCCATGATTTAGAATTGGCAGCCATTGTGTTCGCTTTGAAGATCTGGCGTCATTATCTTTATGGCAAGAAATTTGAGATCTTCATCGACCATAAGAGTCTCAAGTATTTGTTCACTCAGGCAGAATTGAACATGAGACAGAGACGTTGGATGGACTTGCTTAAGGACTATGATTGCGAGATTAAGTACCATCCGGGAGCTGCTAATCTCACCGCTGATTCTTTGAGTCGCAAGGTGCGACTATCCGCACTTCAGACTTGTTCGATGTCTAGTGCGATCAGTGACTGTTGTACTTCAGGTTTTACCTTCAAGCATAAGAAAGGTATGCAGAGTATCCAGATGTTTGCGATATTATCTGAGCCAGCCTTGTATTCGCGGATCCGAGATGCTCAGATGTCTGATTCGAAGACCCAGCGTTTAGCTCGTCTAGCTAACGAGGGTAGCTCGTCTGGATTTCATTATCAGTCAGATGGCTTTCTGTGTTTGTCTGGTAGGCTTGTGATTCCACAGGATGAAGAGTTGCGAGAGGAGATTTTGTCTCAGGCGCATCGCACTAAGTTGAGTATTCATCCTGGGAGCAACAAGATGTACAAGGACCTACGTACTCGTTTCTGGTGGAAGGGAATGAAACGCAGCGTTTATCAGTTTGTTTCGAGATGTTTGGTGTGTCAACAGGTCAAGGCAGAGCACCGACGACCTGGAGGATTGCTTCACAGTCTGCCTATTCCTGAATGGAAATGGGAGTTTATCACTACGGACTTTGTGACCCATTTGCCGGTATCCCCAAGGAACTGTGATGCTATCTGGGTGGTGGTGGACCGACTCACCAAATCAGCGCATTTCATTGCCTATAGCCGAGAGTACTCTATGGATCGCATGGCACGGATGTACATTCAGGAGATCGTTCGACTTCATGGAGTGCCTGTGAGCATTGTCAGCGATCGGGACCCCAGGTTTACTTCTAGATTCTGGGGGAGTGTTCAGCATGCGATGGGTACTACTCTCAGTTTGAGTACAGCCTATCATCCGGAGACTGATGGTCAGTCAGAGCGCACTATCCGTACCCTTGAGGATATGCTTAGAGCGTGCGTCATGGATTTTGGTTCAGCCTGGCAGGATCATTTGCCGTTGATCGAGTTCGCTTACAACAACAGCTATCACACTAGTATTGGGATGGCATCTTTTGAGGCGTTGTATGGGCGACGTTGCCGTACTCCACTCTTCTGGGAAGAAGTGGGGGAGAGACAGGCTGAGGGACCGGAGTTTATCCAACAGGCGATAGACATTGTTGATCAGATCAAGAAACGGATTAAGACTGCACAGGATCGTCAGGCCAGCTATGCTAATATCAAGCGTAGGCCTTTGCAGTTCGAGGTCGGGGAGAAAGTGTTTCTGAGAGTGTCACCTTTCCGCAAGATTCTCAGATTTGGCCTTAAGGGCAAGTTGTCTCCCAGATTTATCGGTCCGTTTGAGATCTTAGAGAGCATTGGCGATTTGGCTTATCGACTAGCATTGCCACCGCATCTATCCAGCATTCACGACGTGTTCCACGTATCTCTGTTGCGACGGTATGTGGCAGATGAATCTCATATTCTGCAGCGATCTGAGGTTCAGGTAGACAAGGATTTGACTTATGTTGGGAAACCTCTTCGCATCCTTGATTATAAGGATAAGGTTCTACGGAACAAAGTCATTCCTTTGGTTTTAGTTCAGTGGCAGCGCAGAGGCACTGAGGAAGCTACTTGGGAGCTAGAGGACAGGATGCGTAAAGACCATCCTGAGTTGTTTTGATTTCATTCTTTAAGTTGTATTCAGTTGCAAACTCTGTAAACGTTTGATTTGAATAAAGAATGTTTCTGATTTCTGTATTTGCATTCGGTACTTAAGATCTGATTTCGAGGACGAAATATCTTAAGTGGGGGAGAATGTAGTAGCCCGTACCCTAATTGAGTAATTAAGGATTAATGCTAATTAAATAAATTGGGGATTGGACGGATCGGAAGCTCCGAAGGGACGATCGGAAGCTCCGATCGGGATCGGAAGCTCCGATGAGGATCGGAGGCACCGATGATATTACGTCATCCATGACGTGTGGCTGGATCGGAAGCTCCGATCACCCCTATCCGGAGTCAACAAGTGATATTTTGACACGTGGCAGATCAGGATCTTCGGAAGCTCCGATGGCAGGATCGGACGTTCCGATCGGGGTTCGGACGTTCCGATCAAGGATCGGAAGTTCCGATCGTTGTCTATAAATAGAAGGCCGAGACTTCACTTTCAAATGCCAATTCCGAGTCCTCCTTTCCTTTCTAGTCCTTTTGGAGCTGTTCTAGTCTTCTTAGGCTTGGTCCGGAGGTCGGCGGGGCGTTCGGTAGTCGTAGCGGAGTTGTGCCCAAGTTCTGGAGGCATCGACATCAAAGGGCTAACGACGGACGAAGGTATAGCTTTTACTTCCTATAAATATTTAGGAGTATGCAATAGCTTAGTTAAGGCTTTTAGAGCACTTTAATGATAGTAGTATCATTTGGCAGTGTAGAGCAGACTATAGGCGTGGACCTAGAGTTGGTAGAGCTTTCACTGTATTGAGGTACGAAAGTACTGTTCGAGATATCCTGACTGAGTATGCATGTATTATGTGACTGCATGATTTATTTGCCACGATATTATGCTGCATTCATTTGCATCTTGCTGTATCTCTTTCGAGATGTCTGTTAGTAGGGTTGTACCCTATCCTGTTAGTGGATGGACTTCCATCGATTTGGGTCCGGCGTATCCACAGTTATCTCGGTATGGGAGCCACCTCCTGAAGCGACGGCACAGCGTGCTACATACCAGGGCCCGGTCTGTCTCTGTTATCTGATCCTTGACCTCGAGTCTATAGGGAGTTCACTTTGCATGCATGTATACTCATACTCTCGCACTGAGCGTTTTATGCTCACGTCTCGTACTCTGTATTTTCTGGACACCCTATTCCATGGGGCAGGTTTGCGATTGGACGAGGAGGGCGGATCCAGGAGGGGCTAGTTAGCGGTTGGCCGGCTGGAGCTTCGCTTAGGTTTTATTACTGTTGTTTGGGTTTATACAGCTATTCGATTTGGTTGTATATTATTGGTTAATTACAGATTCCTTTACTTGGGATTGTATAATGTTATTTGGATTCCGCAGTTTTATTCTGATATCTGTTTAATTAAGTTAATTGCATGCATAAGTTCTGTTTAGTAGGTGATCTGGGTAAGGGTCACTACAGAAAGAATAAGGATCAAACAAAATTTTTTTTTTTTTCAAAGGGGGGGTGCGCCCGGGCGGTTAAAAACAGCTGCCCAGGCACCCCTGTTTTTTTCCAAAACAGTAGGCTGAGCCCTGAGTGCGCCCGGGCTGTAATTTTCTGCCGCTCGGGAGAATCCTGGGTAGAAAAATCTGCTCTGATCTTTTGTCAACAACTTGATCATTTCAATCCATCCAACTCAAGTCTAAAACATGATATATAAGATCCAAATCATGCATATTAACATAAACAAGATCTCAAGCATCTAAACATGCATTTGTTACATCGAACAAGTCTCTAAATAACGATAAACGACATAAACTATCTCAAGTTCATACATGCATTTCAAAACCAACAAGTTCTAAGGTTTGATGCTTCTAGATCTCAAAACTTCATCTACAACCCGAGTCCTCACGTGCTAGACTCTCTCTCCCAGCTGTCAATAACGTCGTTGATCAGCTCCTGCCCTCTCTGTTATCATGCACACATACAAAACAAGACAACAGCCGGATAAACTCCGGTGAGAAATCATTCTCAGTATAATCGACATACAAATGCGTTAAATAAAATTCATATCAACTCTAAACATGTCAATTCAAGAATAGAGCTAAAATAACGCATATATCAACTTAAACTTCAAATCAAGACTTCAATTTATATAGCGCGCTTATCTCAAGAATTGATTCTTATCACTTCATTGCCATCAAGATTCGTAACCGATCTTGACATGGATATCCATCTATCGTAGCCATTACGGGCTAGAAAATAAGGTTAACCGCAACCTTGGCATAGAATCAATTCAATATACAATCATATCAAAAGCAATAAAGATCCACTACCTGTGATGGATCGACAATAACATAAGTTCTACCTCAAGAACAAGTACTTAAACAAGTATGTGATTTGTTCGGGATAACTCAAGAATCATCATTCTCGAGTATCGAATCCCTGACTCTCGATGTCATCTTATACCTTTCATTCTCGAGTTTGTCATGTTCCACATCTGGATAGGAAGTACATCAACTCCTACAAGAATCTGATCATTCAAACATAAATCAATCTTTAATCAAATTCACTTCAATCTTGATCACTTCTTCTTCGGTTTCAAGTTGAGGTTCTTGAGTCAATAGTCTCCTATTAAACTCTGAAACATATCATCAAAACATGCATATCAAACTTCATTCTATTCAATCATTTCAGAATTGAATCAAAATCATCAATATAGATTCAATCAACATCATTTCAAACTTCAACTTCTTCTTATTCGGTACAACTCGGAGTCGTGAATCGTTAGCCTTCGAAACTCAACTGAAATCAAAAAATAAAAATGCCATAACATTCATAACATCTAAAAATCTATCTCAACTTAGTTATAGGCTATCAAAAAGATGTCAAAACATCAACCGGCGGCGTAGCGATTCAAAATCGGCAATCGACTTAATATCGAATTTGAAGCTAACTTCTTTAACTTCAATCCAATTCATACGTCCATTCCAAATCATTAATACATCATTCTAATCCTCATAACAGAAACTAAGTATATCAAATACAAGCTGGATATCATAACAAATTCATTCCTTAATCCATATTCGATCTGGTTTCGAAAATAAACAATACAACACGTCAAGAACATAATCATATACCAAAGTACTGATCTCTACCAAATTTCGTTCTTCAAAACATGCCAAGATGATTAAATACTTACATCAAATCAAAGGCCTCGTTGCAAGGATTCCAGAACACTTTTCGGAATCGAAATCGGACAAACGGATCTAAAGTTACGGCGATTTGAACAAATCGAATTCAAAGGAAAAGGGAAAAGCTTCGGCTCCTCTGTTCATTTCTTCACTTTTCTGAATTCATGTCCAAGATACACGTTGCAAGCTGATAGTCAAATTAAAATCAGATAAGTATTGCATAAATTGCAATTTAGTCCCTCAAGTCTTCATTAATTGCAATTCAGTCCTCGGCCTTCTTTTTAATTCAATTTCATTCCAAAATAATTTAAGAATATTAGAATTAAAATTGAAACTCTAAATATTCTCAAATTAAATATACTCGGATTAAAATTAAATAAATTCGAATTAATTAAATAATCTTGGCCTTTTGCACTTTAGCCCTTGCAACTTTGATATTTGCAAATCAGTCCCTGATCGGGTTATATCTTAAAAATTAATCTTCTTTAATTCCCGAAACATGGAATTTAATCTTAAATCCCATAAATATTCAAATTGAATATTTATTCTTTTAATTTAAGAATTCTCGGAATTTAATTCTCAAAATCCGTAAATTCTCAAATTAAATATTTTCGGCTCGGAAATTAAATCTATCATGTCCATAACTTCTCAAATCAATATTAGCCCATAATATGATATTTAATTCTCAAATCCCATAATTAATAATTTAATATTTTCGGGCCTTACAAACACTCTAAGAATTAACTTTTGGTTTCTCAATATAAATTGTTTCTCAAAATTTCTTTTCCAAACATTGAACTATCACATCTTTGTTCGCACAGTTTGCCAAATGATACCTTACCATTATTACTGTGATATCTTGTTAATTACGACCCAATAATAGAAACTTGATTCCGCCAAGCTGGTTAAAAACTCAAAATACAGATACTATATCCAAACTAATCAGCAGTCTCCATATGATCGATTGTATTTCAGTGAAAATATTCCTTAAGACATGCTAGAAACTCCCCCAGAATCTGGGAACAATTCTAAACTTTCCACCTCTGGAAAAGCTTATAGATAAGCAATGAAAATTCACGGTCTCTCGAATGTGTAATCAATCACTACTGTCAAAAGTGTTATCTTTATTACATAAAAGAATTATGTTGCCTTGATGAGTCAGTACATCACAACCCTAACTGTACCATAATTTCTCGAGAATACCAGCAATTGGTTCACCAATTCATTGTGATCATTCTTATTTCCACTAGGGAATCGATATCTTATGATACAAACCTTTAGATTGTCGATGTTAAATCTAAGTCTGTTGACTCACTCAATGTGAGACCTCGGTTCTAAACAACTAATATCGGATTAAACAACAATTAATCAACCCAGAACCCAAGTTTAAAAGCAATCAAAAGTTTTTTTTTTTTGAACGCCTCGCGCGCGCGCAGGCTGCTCAACCCGAGCCCAAACAAGGGCTTGCGCCCGTGCGAGGTGCCATGCTCGCGCGCGCGAGAGCCAACAAACCCGAGCCCTCCAGGAAGCCACGCGCGCGCGCGAGGCACCACCTCGCTCACGCGCGGTAGATTTGGGCAGAAATGCTCAGGCTGAAAAACAAAGATTCCGCGCTTGCTTCCGACGTGCATTCGAATACAACCAATAACATAGGGTATAGAGAATACACAAAATCAAACATGCTTTCAACAAGCCTAAGAGAAAAAAGAATCTAAATCGATACAACACCACATGCTTCGATTCTAGATTACAATCCGAATACAACAAATTCGAATAACAACATAACAAGTTCGAGTTCTAACATGCTTCAATCTTATACTAGATAAACATGTTGATTCGACTTCTAAACCGAGTCCCACTACTAACTCTCCCTCTTGCTGTTAACCAGGTCTTTGCTGACTCGATCCTGCCCCACCTGTTTCCAAGTACACATACAAAACAAAGCAACAGCCGGATAATCGGTGAGAATGATAATCCCAGTAAAAGCAACATAATAAGTAATACAACAACAAACATTCTTTCACGGTAACAACGTAACCAATATCATCGTAATGAAATGCATGTCTTTAAATCGGGATATCAATTCTGATAAACAAGGGATTGCTGCTGTGCTTTTTGGGATCCCGAGGATGAGACCACGTAACGACTCACCGACTCTCCCAATCGAGGTGGTGTCATGTATCCCAATCCCCTAGAATTCGGTGCGACTATGATAAGTATGCTGACAATAGGTGAACTTATACAACCCAGGCCACTCACAACATAGCCCCCCAAAACGTCTAAACAAAAAGGGTTGTTCTGCCCGCTGAAATAAAAGTTGGCTCAAGATGAATGCATAACAAAACATAACACATAAGCCATATAACCAAACTCAGTTAATCAACAAAATACGAGTTTCACATGCTAGAACCAGTATTAATGCAATATGTGATTTTAAGGGAAACTCGAGAACCAACTGTCCCGAGTATGCTATCCCGCTACGATGATTGCTTTTACATTTCAATGCAGCAGTTCCATCTCTGGATAAGCTACAACAAAATATTGTATCAAAGACTATACAATCTAACAACAACTATGGTTCAAGGTAAATCTCTTTACCATTCTTCGTCCAATCTCTTGACGATCAAATGCTGTTAACACCGGGCTTGACAAACTCCAAACGAATCTGTTCAGATACAAATAGAAGATCAACAACGATGATCAATACACAAGCCAAATATCAATAACTCAAAACGGTTCAAATCTCCAAAAACTCAAACCGGCGGCATAACGGCCATAATTGAACCAACCGGAAACGCAGACAGAAGTTCAATATTGATATCAACCCAAATCAATACTAATACAAAAATAACAAGGCAATTCCAACAAATCTCAAAACCTCATTTTTTGAAAATGGCTTCCAAAAATCATAACAATTCCGAACGTTGCTCTATTTCAAAACCGACAGATAATAAATGCTCATAACTCTGTCAAGAACAACATACTCGAATCTCAAACGATTCTAACAACATCCAAAAAATAGAATGTATCCGATCGTAGAAAAACTTACGATAGAACGAAGCTCTCGCAGCCGTGATTGCTAATTTGCCTTCAGAAATAAATTCTAACAGACGGATCATGCTCGGGGAGAAATCTGAAAGCTTGGGAATCGTTGGAGGCGGCATCAATGGATTCTAGGTGAGATGGGGGAGAGATGGAGTGAAAAAGATTATTCAACACTTGCTTAAATATCTAACAAATCCAATATTTGCGTTTTAGTCCCTGTAAAATCCAAAATTTGCAAAATGGACCCTGATCAAAATTAAGTCGGCTCTTGAATTCTGAAAACTATGATTATCTCAAATAAGCTCAATTAAGATAAAAATGGGGCATTACAATTCTCCCCCTCTAAAAAAAATTTCGTCCTCGAAATCAAAAAGAATCACAACTCATAAGATAGAATAAAGAACTAAAGACAATATGAAGAACTCACGTCATCCGAATAACTCAGAAAAAAGTTGTATCATGTCGGATTCTTTCTCCCAAGTTGCTTCCTCGACGCCGTGACGGCTCCACTGCACTTTTACCAACGAAATCAACTTAGTTATGAGTTGCTTCTCCTTCCGATCAAGGATCTGAATCGGTCGCTCGAAATAGCTCAGAGTCTCGTCTAACTCGGCTTCGTCAGGCTGAAGAATATGAGAAGGATCTGGATGATACTTCCGTAGCATAGAGACGTGAAAAACTTCATGAATACCAGATAAAGATGGAGGAAGTGCAAGTCTGTAGGCAAGATCGCCTATCTTCTCAAGAATCTCGTATGGCCTAATGAATCTCGAAGATAACTTTCCTCTCTTCCCAAATCTAACGGTGCCTCTGAAAGGTGAAATCTTCAGAAAGACTCGGTCTCCCAGATTGAAACTCAGAGGTCTGCGTCTGACATTAGCATAATTTTCCTGTCTATCCTGAGCTGACTTCATTCTAGACTGAATGATCTTAACTTGTTCTGCCATATCTCGAAGCATATCCGGTCCCAAATCAGGTGACTCGGACAAATCATCCCAAAACAAAGGAGATTGATACTTCTTGCCGTACAAAGCCTCAAAAGGCGCCATACCGATACTTGCTTGGAAGCTGTTGTTGTAAGAGAACTCGACAAGAGGCAAGGAATCTTGCCAACTAGTGCCAAAGTCTAGCACTACCGCTCGAAGCATATCCTCTAACGTCTGGATAGTCCGCTCTGACTGTCCATCGGTCTGAGGATGATAACCTGTACTCAGATGCAATCGAGTACCAAGTGCCTCCTAAAGACTATGCCAAAAGTGCGACGTGAATCTAGGGTCTCTGTCTGAAATGATCGACTTCGGCACCCCATGCAATCTCACAACATTGCTAACATACAACTCAGCCATCTGATCGTGATGATACGTCATCCTGTATGGAATAAAACATGCAGACTTCATTAATCGGTCGATCACTACCCAAATAGCATCGCATCCTCGAACCGATCGCGGTAGTTTCATGACGAAATCCATAGAAATGTGTTCCCATTTCCATTCAGGAACAGATAGACTGTGCAATAGACCACCCGGTCGCTTTCTTTCTGCTTTCACTTGTTGACAGTTCAAACACCGAGATACAAACCTCGCTACATCGCTCTTCATTATCTTCCACCAAAACTGGTTCTTCAGATCGTTGTACATCTTACGACCTCCAGGATGAACACTGAACCGACTGCAATGAGCCTCTCGAAGAGTACGCTGTCTCAACTCCGAAATATCAGGCACAACAATACGGTTATTCACGAACAAAACGTCATCTCTAACCTGGAATTCAGACTGATGCCCCGATCTGACTTTCTCCACTGAAACCTGAGTGCTCGGACCAGTCTTTTGTGCTTCATTGATCGCAATAAACAACTCCGGCTCGGATTTAATAGCAAACACTCTGATAGTATTCCTATCTGTTTCAAACTCTAAACCAGAAGTGTAACAATCATTGATCAACTGAGAAACACCAATAGTAGAAAGAGATAAAGAAAAAAGCTTTCGGCTCAAGACATCTGCAACTGCAATCGACTTTCCCGGATAATACTTGATTTCATGCATACGCTATCACATGCTTATGCTGCAAAATAACACAACCCAAGCATCAGTTAGAAGCATCACAATAGACTGTGAAACCTCCAGTACCTTTCGGAATAGAAAGAATCAGAGCACTGGTCAGTCTCCTCTTCAAATCAACAAAGCTAGTCTCACAATCTGTAGTCCAGATAAAAGGAGCATTCTTCTGAGTCAGCTGGGTAATAGGCTTGGCAATAGCTGAAAATCCCTCGATGAATCGACGATAATAACCCGCTAAACCCATAAAGCTTCGGATCTCAGGTACTGATGTCGGTCTAGGTAAATTCATAACCGCTTCAATCTTGCTGGGATCGACAGAAATGCCATCTCCAAAAATAATATGACCGAGAAAGACAACTCGATCCAACCAGAATTTGCATTTAGATAGTTTGGCAAACAACTGCTCAAATCGCAAAATCTGCAAGACGATTCTCAAGTGCTCTGCATGGTCAGTACGGTTCTTCGAGTAGATAAGAATATCATCGATGAAGATAATGACGAACTCATCTAAATAACGCTGAAAGATACGGTTCATCAAACCCATAAAAACCGCTGGTGCGTTAGTCAAACCTAACGGCGTGACTATAAACTTGAAATGACCATACCTCGTTGTGAATGCGTTTTTAGGAACATTTTCCTCTCGCACTCTTAGCTGATGATAACCTGACTTCAGATCAATATTCGAATAGACAAAAGAACAGCTGATCAAACAGGTCATCTATTCGGGGTAAAGGATACCTGTTCTTGACTGTAGCCTGATTCAATTGACGATAGTCGATACAGAGCCACATAGAACCATTCTTCTTCCGAACAAACAGAACAGGAGCACCCCAAGGTGATACACTAGGTCTGATGTATCCCTTGGCAATCAAATCCTCAAGCTGCTCCTTCAACTCTCTCAATTCAATAGGTGCCATACGATACGGAGCTTTGGAAATAGGTTGGGTACCTGACACCAAACCGATGCTGAATTCGATCTCTCGAATAGGCGGTAATCCAGGAACATCTTCCGGAAACACATCAGCAAAATCTCTAACCACTGGTATATCAACCAATTCAGGGCTAGATTTCAGTACATCAATTGCATAAACCAAAAATCCTTCTGCACCTCTCTGTAACAAACGAGTCATAGATAACACTGAAATCAAAGGAATTCTAGATCGAGAACCCTTACCAAAGAATTTCCACTCGTCTGCCATTTCAGGTTTGAACCTGGCAACTTTCAGAAAACAATCGACCGTTTTCCTGTACTGGGTTAAAGCATCTATACCAACAATACGGTCAAAATCTGACAGCCCAAGTACAATACAGTTGAATTCTAACAAATTTCCTTCAAAACAGAGTTCACAGTTCCTGACTAATCGGACAGAAACAATTCCTCCACCCAAAGGTGAAGTAACAACTACTACAGTAGGCAACAACTCAGTAGGCAAAGCATGCAATAACACAAATTTCTCAGAGATAAAAGAATGGGAAGAACCTGTATCTATTAAAACATGAGCAGAATAACCAAAAATCGAACAGTTACCTGCTATAACATCGTCAGGTGCTGCCTGAGCCTGATCCTCTGTCAGAGCAAAGACTCGTGCCTGCTATCTCGGAGGCTGGTTCGCACTAGGGTTACCTCCCTGTTTGTTCTGCTGCTGAGGCTGGAAAGAGTGAACTGCAGAAGACTCTCTCTCAGGCTGAGCTGTAGGTCTAGATGAACTCCCACTCTGAGCTCGATCTCTACTATGCTGAGGGCACACTTTGGAAAAGTGTCCCGGTTGCTGATAGGTGTTGCAGTTCCCGAAGACTCCCACAAACTGATCCGGTGAGTGTCTTCCCCCACACTTGCTGCAGTATATGGATGAAGATCTAGAACTCTGACCTGAACCGAATTGTTTGGAACCATTGGAACTAGAAGAACTGTTCCCCTGCCTCTTGAACTGTTTCCCCCTTGCTTTGTACTGATCCCTTCTATTTCCCCCACTGTTTCCACCTTCATACCTCTGCTGTTGATTCTGATACTGAGGTGGCTGATTCTGATACTGAGGTGGCTGATTCTGATGCTGAGATGGTTGGTTCTGAGACTGCCTCTGCTGCTGAGACACCATCTGATTACCTCTCTGTATCCACAAGCCTGCTTCAGCTCCTTTTGCATGATTCATGGCATCCGCAAAGTTATCTGGCCTAGCAGTGTTCACCAATGTGAAGATGTCGGGATTCAAGCCGTTGATGAACTGATCGACTTTGGCTTCTTCACTGTCGGCAATGTGCGGTGAAAAACGCAACAGACTATCAAACTTGGCTACGTACTCCTCAATGTTCAGATTCCCTTGCCTCAGATTGGCAAACTCTGCTCCCTTGTCCTTTCGGTACGAAACAGGGAAAAACCGCTTATAAAACTCAGTTTTGAAAAGAGACCAATCGACAACTGTACCTTTGTTCTCCAAGGATCTCTTGGTCGTGATCCACCAGTTCTTGTCCACACCACGAAGCTGATGAATGACTAACCTGGTTCGGCGGTCATCAGTATAATCAATGGAATCGAACAATGATCAATGTCATCCAACCAACTCTCACAGTCAACTGGGTTCTCAGTATAATCAACAACGACGGATTAAATGACTGAAACCTCTTCAGCAAGGTTTCCATAGGAGTAGCTGTAGCATCCAACTGATCAACTTCAGTGCTAGCTTGTTCAGTCGTAGGAATGACTGGCGGTGTGTTTCTGTTAATCACTCGACGAGGACCCATCTGATAATCAAAGGTTAGGACACAAGATATCTCAATCGCTACAATTCGGTGCCCTTACAACCGCTTGGAATACCGGATACCAGTCGATAACAGAAACAGTTATATCTCAAATAGTTCATGCTTTATAAATTAAATCACAAAATCATGTAATTCAATTAATTCTCAAATAATAAAGCATGCTCGCATGGAATTAAATAAACAATCAAATAATTCAAACACATGCGATGAGCCAGTACATGCGGACTCGAACTACCCCGCTCACTCTAGTTCAACCAAGAATCTTAACTCTCTGATACCACTTAATGTGAGACCTCTATTCTAAACAACTAATCTCGGATTAAACAAAAATTAATCAACCCATAAACTAAGTTTAAAAGCAATCAAAATTTTTTTTTTTTGAAACGCCTCGCGCCCGCGCGAGATAGCCATCTCGCGCGCGCGAAGGCTGCTCAACCCGAGCCGAAATGAGGGCTCGCGCCTGCGGCTGGTGCCATGCTCGCGCGCCTGCGGGCCAACAAACCCGAGCCCTCCAGGAAGCCACACGCGCATGCGAGGCACCACCTCGCTTGCGCGCGGCAGACCTGGACAGAAATGCTCAGGCTGAAAAACTAAGATTCCAGGCTTGCTTCCGACGTGCATTCGAATACAACCATTAACACAGGGTATAGAGAATACACAAAATCAAACATGCTTTCATCAAGCCTAAGAGAAACAAGAATCTAAATCAATACAACACCACATGCTTCGATTCTAGATTACAATTCGAATACAACAAATTCGAATAACAACATAACAAGTTCGAGTTCTAACATGCTTCAATCTTATACTAGATAAACATGTTGATTCGACTTTTAAACCGAGTCCCACTACTAACTCTCCCTCTTGCTATTAACCATGTCTTCGCTGACTCGATCCTGCCCCACCTGTTTCCAAGTACACATACAAAACAAAGCAACAGCCGGATAACCGGTGAGAATGATAATCCTAGTAAAAGCAACATAATAAGTAATACAACAACAAACATGCTTTCAAGGTAACAACGTAACCAATATCATCATAATGAAATGCATGTCTTTAAATCGGGATATCAATTCTGATAAACAAGGGATTGCTGCTGTGCTTTTTGGGATCCCGAGGATGAGACAACGTAACGAGTCACCGACTCTCCCAATCGAGGTGGTGTCACGTATCCCAATCCCCTAGACTTCGTTGCGACTATGAGGAGTATGCTGACACTAGGTGAAGTTCTACAACCTAGGCCACTCGCAACATAGCCCCCCAAAACGTCTAAACAAAAAGGGCTGTTCTGCTCGCTGAAATCAAAGTTGGCTCAAGATGAATGCATAACAAAACATAACACATAAGCCATATAACCAAACTCAATTAATCAACAAAATACGAGTTCCACATGCTAGAACAAGTATTAATGCAATATGTGATTTTAAGAAAAACTCGAGAACCAACTGTCCCGAGTATGCTATCCCGCTACGATGACTGCTTTTACCTTTCAATGCAGCAGTTCCAACTCTGGATAAGCTACAACAAAATATTGTATCAAAGACTATACAATCTAACAACAACTATGGTTCAAGGTAAATCTCTTTACCGTTCTTCGTCCAATCTCTTGACGATCAAATGCTGTTAACACCGGGCTTGACAAACTCCAAACGAATTTGTTCAGATACAAATAGAAGATCAACAACGACGATCAATACACAAGCCAAAGATCAACAACTCAAAACGGTTCAAATCTCCAAAAACTCAAACCAGCGGCATAACGGCTATAACTGAACCAACCGAAAATGCAGACAGCAGTTAAATATTGATATCAACCCAAATCAATACTAATACAACAATAACAAGGCAATTACAATAAATCTCAAAACCTCATTTTTCGAAAATGGCTTCCAAAAATCATAACAATTCCGAACGTTGCTCTATTTCAAAACCGACAGATAATAAATGCTCATAACTCTGTCAAGAACAACTTACTCGAATCTCGAACGATTCTAACAACATCCAAAAAATAGAATGTATCCGATCGTAGAAAAACTTACGATAAAACGAAGCTCTCGCAGCCGTGATCGCTAATTTGCCTTCAGAAATAAATTCTAACGGACGGATCGTGCTCGGGGAGAAATCTTAAAGCTTGGGAATCGTTGGAGGCGGCTTCAATGGAGTCTAGGCGAGATGGGGGAGAGATGGAGTGAAAAAGATTATTCAACACTTGCTTAAATATCTAACAAATCCAATATTTGCGTTTTAGTCCCTAAAAAATCCAAAATTTGCAAAATGGAACCAGATCAAAATTAAGTCGGCTCTTGAATTTTGGAAACTCTGATTATCTCAAATAATCTTAATTAAGATAAAAACGGGGCGTTACACTCAATACTAAGAAACATTATAATACTCAAATGCTTCATTCCTTTTACCAGAATCGAGTACACAAGTCCTTGTACTAAGGACTAACATTATACATGTGACAATTTTGTTGTCCACAATTCTTGACTTCCTGAACTCTTAAGGTTCTCATTGAATCCTGACTAACTGATTCCGGATATCATAAATCATAAGCAACATCATTTGCTAATTACAAAATTCTTAACTCTTCTTGTATCAGTTCTATATCCAATCATATGATCAATAGATATCTCAAGCAATATCATCGATTCTAGATCATCACTGTTGTATCAAGCATAAGAAACCAGATAATTTCTTCGCAGTGACATTCCATTGATCCAAAAACTGGTCAGCATTACTGGAATATTTTTAAATCTGATACTCATATCCTGAGTCAAATCTCTAAAGATTTCACTGACACTCGTATCATCACATCTCACAACTAGAGATATCTCTTAATCATAATACTAAATCTTAATTACTTGATAACACCAGCTTATTCATGTAGATGTAATTATCAGAGTAAACCATCCTGATAACTCTATTACATCTTAATCACTGTATTAGAACACATACTTGCTCCATAATCTGATATTCCTCTTGGAAACAACTACGTATATCTCTGATTGCATCAGATGATAGTCACAAATAGTCACTGGGCACTAATCTTGCACCAGTCTAACTAACTATTTCAAAGCAGTCATGAACGCCTAAGTGCTCAACTTTCACTATCCAAGTGAATTCTCATACTGTCTAATCCATGCTGTAACTTAGCAGAATCATGACATTATGTCATCCAGTAAATGAATCGATCATCTGATAGATCCCAAACTCTTTTGATGCAAAATGTTCCTAGTCAGGAAAAACTTATCCCAACACAGTTCTATCCAACAATAATATCAAGTATATTTTCAAGTCTAACAACGGAAACTAAAAGTTGTATCTCTGACAAAGTCAGAAGATAACTCATCGCATCTCTTGGTACAAACCCAGCACCAAGAATAATCTAAAGAAGACTCAAATAAAATCTGAATATCCTCTTGGTAGTTATACTCATTTCTATGACTGTGCATACCTCGAGACTAAGGTAAGTCTTCCCTATAATGCCAAATTGGAACAGAGCAATCATTCCAGAGTACACCGGCATAAGGTCGCACTTACTATACCATCTCGGAACCCGACAGTCATCAGAACCTTGGAATAACTCATTCTTGAGTCTCGGATGAATTCTAACATTACTGAGCAACATTCCTATCTGGATCAAAATCATTGGTTAAAGAAAACTTACATAATTTTACAGAAGCACAAATCAAAAATCCCGAGTCTGCAAGCATCTGACAATTAATCTTAAATATCGCTTCAACTAAAGCACTTGGATTAAAAATCCCAAAATCCCAATTCAAAGACCAAACTTTATCTATTCAGAATGATTACCTGTCGAGGACAATTTCCTTACAAGACTGTTCTAACAACAGAATTTCTCAATATGTATCTTTGAAGAAATCAGACTATAACAAATTACCTTGGATATCGGATCTCTAAATCTTCACGAGATACTTCCAATATAATTATACCTTTATTGTGACTGTTGCAAAATACTAGACTAAGGTAGTCTCCCCTTGAATAATCATCTGAATCAAGGAAAGCTTCTAGATCTCCTCTAAAGCACGAAAAGGCTTCCAGATTAATACAAACATAGAGTCGCGCTCCCTTTCTATCTAGTTATCTATACGCACAGTCCACAACACTTAGTATAATTCCTAATTATGCCCCTGATGATACACATTATCTCTGGCAAACACTTAGCTTACTAGAATATTCTAGGTAAAACATCTAGAACTATTCATTTGAAACATGCATAATTCAAACCCAATTACACACATGCCAAACAATATACTGTAATCGAATAACTAATCAACCAATCAAGATATTCCCAAAGATTTCAATTACTTGAACCACTCATCCGGGTTCTAATACAATCTTTATTACAATCTCATATAATACTTAACTTAATCAAAAGATTACACTGAAAGATGTACAATAAAACCTAAAATCTTTTAATACATCTGATTCAACGGATTACAACTGAAATACTGTTTACAGTGAAACTCAATACATTATTTAAATTCCCAATACAACTAAAATCTTACAATCTGACTATATGCGGAAATCTTTCATTCTGTCTACTGATCTTAAACGTGAAGTTTCCCAAAAGCATAAGCATGTCAGCAGACCTCTTCCTCGGAAGATCTAAAAGATCTCACAAATCTACCTGATCCTTCCAATATTGTTGGCTTCCTTATCTCGTAGATGAGAAAAGGTCCTTCTGAAAATCTCTCCAACTACTAGTGGAGAATATTCCGGGGTGGTTTCCTTGGTCAAAGCTGAATGGATGATTACATGTCACACATTCCATTCAACCCTGAGAAGCGCTTGGCATTGAATACTGAATCTTCTCTTCCAGCTTCATCCTGCTGGGATCCGCATAATACGAACCTCTGCTGCCAAATTTGGCAATGATGATCTTGGAAAATCCTAAATACCTTGTTATTCCAATTCCTGATACTGCTATCATCATTGAATTCATCTTGTAATCCTAAAAGGATAACCCAAAATCAATACTACGTCCCAAATAATCTTTTTGCATGCTCTGATATCATAAATGTAGTGACCCGCACCGTGATCACCTACTAATCAAAAGCTTAAGTATGCAATTAATCAAATAATAATCTTAATTGGAGTAAATTACGGAACTAAAATAAACCAATACAAGAAAAGTAAAATCTATGGTCAACTCTGCAATCCTGTCTTGGTCACCACCTAATCTCTTCATCCTCAGGAGAACTACCTGCAAACTGCCCCATTGAATGGCGTATCCAGACAACAAAAAATAACCGGAACTGAGCATAAGATGCTCAGTACGAGAGTATGAGTATACGGTATTATATGTGCATGTATGCAAGTGAACTGTGTACCAAGACACTCAGGTCAAGAAATAAGCTTATAGATCGGGCCAAGGGTATATAACACGCTGCGCCGTCGCCTCAGGAGGTGGCTCATATACCCAGTGGATAATGGTGACATGATACTAGTACAAGTGTCCAACCATAATGGTGACCTGATACAAGACTTACGTATCCAACCATCCACAAACCCGTAGGGTGAGTGCCCTACTACAGGATATCTCTAGGATAAATGATCAATATGCTCATGTATGCAACATACAATCATGACATGTTGTATCATATAAATCATGCAATCACATAATACATGCATACTCAATCTGGAGGTCTTGAATAATACTTTCGTACCTTACTATGGCAGATCCTAGAAGCTCCTCTCTATGTCCAAGCCTACCATGCAGTACTACAATAAATAATATCCATGTATTATCAATCATGCCAAACATCATCTATCATGCTCTAAAATCCTTAATAAAACTATAACATACTACCTATTTCCTATAAGGATCCAAAACCATACATTCGTCTATCGTCAGCCCGCTGATGTCGCATGCCCCAGAGCCTGGGCACAGCCTTGTTACGACCCCTGGAAACCTCGCTAGAGCTCCGCCGCTCGGCCGCTACTACGAACACTGTCTGTAATATAAAAACTACTACCTACTCCAACTCTTAAAATAAGAGTACCCAAAAGCTCTTAAAATTTAGAA
The DNA here is from genome assembly GCF_033568475.1 of Henckelia pumila. Classification (NCBI taxonomy): domain Eukaryota; kingdom Viridiplantae; phylum Streptophyta; class Magnoliopsida; order Lamiales; family Gesneriaceae; genus Henckelia; species Henckelia pumila. The sequence continues at coordinate 68,674,453 of NC_133121.1, forward strand.
AACAAGGGCTAAGGAGAGGTTTTGAACTATTTCAAATGAGGCCATCTCGACCTCTATTTATAGGCCTCGATCGAACAGTCCGATCCTCGGTTCAGACGGTCCGATCTTTGCATGTTTTCCACGTTGCATGCAGGTCAATTTCGGACAGTCTGATCCCTCTTCGAATCATCCGATCTCTTACGTCCGATACACCTGTAGAATTCCTTTTGATATCTGACTTGGGAGAGTTCGGACCATCAGATCTCACCCTCCTCCGAACTTCAAAAGTGCCTCCAAACCTAGTTCGGATCCTCCGATCTACCCGAGCCCAATAAGCCCATTAACCATTTTTCAGGCATTCTGGACCCAAATCCTTGGTCCGTTTGATCATATTAAAATCCCTTAATCAATTTTTATTAATTTTAAACATAATTAGCAAATTAATCTTGTAAAATAAAATCGGGCTACTACATACGTACTCTCGCAACAATTTTATTTTAACAGATCAAATGGTCATCCTCTAGAAGAACAAACCAGATTGATCTAGTTCCATGCCTTCTGCTAGATCAAGTTCAAATCATACTTGGCTAAAATATATTCGGCCAAGATCAAATATTTTCTCTTTACCCAGATCAAGCTCGAACGTCTTCTGCCAGATCAGATCAAAGAACCGGATGAAACCATTCAAGATCAGTTGCCGCTATTTTTCAAAAGGTTGTTGAGCTAGAAGACAAAGTCATTTAATGAAGATTTGAACGTTCATATCCAACAAAGTCAAGATTTGTGAGCCAATTTATGAGATATGTTGGCGGTCATTCTCAGAAGATGTTGGCGGCTCACTGGCTACTTTTGAAGACTATATATATGTGATTGTTCAAGATTCAAGTAATAAGAGTAAACAACATACAAAACCACGAACTCAAGATTTCATAGCAACTCATCCGAAAAGCCAAAAAGTCTTTACTCTATACTCAAATTCAGAAACTCAGATTACCAGATCAAAGTTTCGAAGCTTCGAGTTAGATAGTATATCAGAATCGATCGAGTTCAAATAAATTCATATCACATCAGATCGATCCATATCAAAGCTATTTGTAGTTTCCCAGATCAAGTTTTCGAAGCACATTCTTGTGACTTCCTTCTGTAACTCGAACAGAATTTGATCTGTTTCGAGAGAGTGTAGCTAGGAGTTCTTTTCAAGGTTTGATTGGATATGATTTGTACAAAGCGTTGTATAAATCAAATTCTTCTAGTGGAATCCTTTTGGAAACAGAAGAAGGGGTGACGTAGGAGATTGACCTCCGAACATTCGTAAAAATTCTCCATCCCTCTACTTACTACATTCATTTTATTTGATTTGCCACTAAGCTTTTAAAGTTCAATTCTGCGAGGAATATTTTTCCGCCTGATTTAATCATATCTTTCGAGCAGAACCAAGATTTTAAGCAAGCAAGATTTCTGTTTGTTTCACTTTTTTTCGATCTTAACAAAAATAACAATAGATAAATATATTTATTATCAAATTCGAATTTTGTGATTTGATTAAATTAAAATTAATGATATTGGTACATTGCTACACACACACACACACACCCACACACATACACACACACATATATATATATATATATATATATATATTATGAAGATTTTCAAATATATATTGACCTTAAAAACTAATTATAATTAAACAAAGTGCTGACAAAGAAGTAAATTTTGAAACTAAAAATTGATATATTATTATATAAGTAATATTAATTATATATATTTTATTAATATAAATTTAATTAAATAACTGATTGAAACAAAATTGACTTCGGAATTGTGGTTTTTTCAAACTAAGCAAATCGATCACTTATATAAATTAGGATTGACATAAATATTTTTGAAAATAAATTCGAATTTGCGATTTCTTTTTTCAAATGAAGCAAATTGGTATATTGCAATATTATTATTATTTTTGAATTTATAAAATTTTCGAAGGAAAATAGGGTAAATTAAGAAGGGGTGACGTAGGAGATTGAGCTCCAAACATTCGTAAAAATTCTCCATCCCTTTACTTACTACATTCATTTTATTTGATTTGCCACTAAGCTTTTAAAGTTCAATTCTGCGAGGAATATTTTTCCGCCTGATTTAATCATATCTTTCGAGCAGAACCAAGATTTTAAGCAAGCAAGATTTCTGTTTGTTTCACTTTTTTTCGATCTTAACAAAAATAACAATAGATAAATATATTTATTATCAAATTCGAATTTGTGATTTGATTAAATTAAAATTAATGATATTGGTACATTGCTACACACACACACACACCCACACACATACACACACACATATATATATATATATATATATATATATATATATATATATATATATTATGAAGATTTTCAAATATATATTGACCTTAAAAACTAATTATAATTAAACAAAGTGCTGACAAAGAAGTAAATTTTGAAACTAAAAATTGATATATTATTATATAAGTAATATTAATTATATATATTTTATTAATATAAATTTAATTAAATAACTGATTGAAACAAAATTGACTTCGGAATTGTGGTTTTTTCAAACTAAGCAAATCGATCACTTATATAAATTAGGATTGATATAAATATTTTTGAAAATAAATTCGAATTTGCGATTTCTTTTTTCAAATGAAGCAAATTGGTATATTGCAATATTATTATTATTTTTGAATTTATAAAATTTTCGAAGGAAAATAGGGTAAATTAAGAAGGGGTGACGTAGGAGATTGAGCTCCGAACATTCGTAAAAATTCTCCATCCCTCTACTTACTACATTCATTTTATTTGATTTGCCACTAAGCTTTTAAAGTTCAATTCTGCGAGGAATATTTTTCCGCCTGATTTAATCATATCTTTCGAGCAGAACCAAGATTTTAAGCAAGCAAGATTTCTGTTTGTTTCACTTTTTTTCGATCTTAACAAAAATAACAATAGATAAATATATTTATTATCAAATTCGAATTTGTGATTTGATTAAATTAAAATTAATGATATTGGTACATTGCTACACACACACACACACATACACACACACATATATATATATATATATATATATATATATATATTATGAAGATTTTCAAATATATATTGACCTTAAAAACTAATTATAATTAAACAAAGTGCAGCAAAGAAGTAAATTTTGAAATTAAAAATTGATATATTATTATATAAGTAATATTAATTATATATATTTTATTAATATAAATTTAATTAAATAACTGATTGAAACAAAATTGACTTCAGAATTGTGGTTTTTTCAAACTAAGCAAATCAATCACTTATATAAATTAGGATTGACATAAATATTTTTGAAAATAAATTCGAATTTGCGATTTCTTTTTTCAAATGAAGCAAATTGGTATATTGCAATATTATTATTATTTTTGAATTTATAAAATTTTCGAAGGAAAATAGGGTAAATTGATCTATTGTCATTATATATAGGGTACGTTCTTACTTTTTCTTTACTTTATTAAAAACATATTTTTGAGGAAATTTGAATTGTGCTTTCGGTAAACAAATCAAATCCGTAGATTGTAATGTTGATATGGTGAGCACCAATCATGTGCACTTATGTGTGCACCTGCTGATGTGGCGTTCACTTATTGGATGTAAATGATATTATGTCAGCGGTTCACACAAAAGTGCACATCATGGGTTCTCATAATATCAAATCTGTATATGTATATGTATGTATATATATATATATATTACATATATGTGTGTATCATTTATTATATCTTTTGGATATATAAGGTAAATTTAACCAAATTTTTACTGGAGCGCATTTTCAGGAAATCGATCAATTATTACGTGCACTTTCTTAAGAAAATAAAATAAAATGTATTGTCATAAAAAATAATATTAGATAAATATATTTATTATCAAATTTGAATTTGTGATATGAATAAATTTAAAACTGATGATATTGGTACATTGCGATTGATGTTGCAAAAAATTGATATTTCCCGATTAAAAAAAATCTCAGTAACTTGTGGAGATCTGGATAGCCGGATTAATACTCGAACTGTTCCAAAGACCGAACTTCGTAGGTTGTCACCTGCATCACAAAGAAAAGTGAGTGGCGCCGGGGGTTTTACGGCGAAAACACTCCGACGCTCAAGTCAGTATTTGCCCAATAAAAGTTTTAGAGAACTAGAACATGTGACTATTGAGTGCGTACCTTAATAATGAGAGAACTTGAGCTATTTATAGATAGTCGGAGAGTTTCATGGGCGTGAGCCTCTTATGAGCTTTTAGGAATTTATGGGCATTGATAAAGTGTCCAAATAATTAACTAAATAATATGGAAACCAAATGAATTGAGTCACTGGGCTTGGGCCCGGGAGAAAGTCAAATTGGGTAATAACCCATCAGCTATATATATATATATATATATATATATATATATATATATTTTGTACGAAGAGTTTTATATAATATTTTCAAATGTATATGGACTTTAAAAATTAATTGTAATTAAATAAAATGATGACAAAGAATCAAATTTTGAACTAAAAATTGATATATTATTATATATATGTGAAATTAGTTATTATCTATTTTTATTAGCATACATTTAATCAAATTATGAAAATCTTATTCAATAACGTTTCAAAATTTGAAATTTTTTTTAGCATGTGGTATGTATATATAGTAAATTAAAAATTACATATGTTTAATATACATTTAATCAAATTATATAAATATAAATCATTACCATTTTTAATCTAAGTTTTTTGGCGGGATTTTACTATATATATAGTAAAAACTCTACTTTTATATATATTAATATAGATATATATATATATAACAATATATCTATATATATATATAGATGTATATTTTAAACAAATAATAAAAAAAACACCACACAGCACTTGTATTTATATTTATTTTTAAATGATTATTACACAGTATTATATTTATTTATTTAACAATAAAGAGGGTGAACCCATATTTCTTTTATTAACACGAACTAGCCTTATAAGAAACGTTTATAAAAGTTTTATCTGCAAATTTTTTGTAAAAAATTTTTAAAGTTATTTTAAGAATAAGCATGTATTGTTTAGACAAACTTTTCTATGATAAAACTCGTCGTTCATCCAAACAAAAGATGATTGGGCGTGAGAATCAAAATAAGCAATGTGATGCGTTGCAGAATTAGGGGATCGATGTTTAGAAATGAAAATATGTTTGGAAAACTATTTCAAAAATAATAAGAACTTTATAGCTAATAATAATTAAGAATGTCAAAAGGCAGCTTTCGGGAAAAAAAAATAAAGAGTGTGTTTGGACCGTGTTTAACCAACGGCTTTTTATTATAAAAAAAACATCATCTCAATTTTTGTATAAAAATTATATTTAGAGACCAATTTTTTTTAAAAAAAAATCAAAATATTTTACAAAAATCATATACAAGTACGTGATTTAAATTTTTTATACTTATAAAACACAAAAAATATTTTTAAAGTATTTATCTAATATTTTTAAAGTAGTTATCAAAACGAAGGCGTTTCAAACGCACAAAATTTTGTTTGTGGAGAGAAGCAAATTTTGAAATAATTTTTGGACTTAAACATGGAGTTAATTATTGTTTTGGTCCCAATCTCTCGATTTATTGGTTTGATCGACATATTTGGTTATTGTATTTATCATTAAAAACTAACATAAGGATGACCAAATTATTTGGTTTTGAATCCAAATAATAGAAACAAAAATTGCATGTGTTGTATCAATACTACTAGTATTTCGCTGCACACGTTGCGTACTTGTCAAACCATTTTTTAACGAAAGCAAAAAAATTAAAAATAAATTATAATTATAAAATTTTAAAAATACCAAAAAATATATAGTGTTTTCGTAAATAAATAATCACAAAAACAAAATAGATATATTAATTTTATAGAGTGAGTGACATTTTCGTAAATAAAAAAAAATCAAAAAACAGAAATTGAGTGTCATTTTGGTAAATCATAAAACATCTAATTGCTAAAAAAGAGGAGGCTATATGAAATTCTTATTTGCCTTATAATTTTTGTTTTATTGTAAATTAAGTTAGGATATAATGATAATTTCATCTCAAATTTATCGAATTAGCCAGTTGAGAGTTAGTTTATTAGAGGGTCTCCACTATAATAATATAGTAAAATGACCCAATAAATTTTATTTTAATTTTAAAACAATTGAGGATATAAGAAATTTATTTTATTCGGACAAACTACAAGAAAATTTAAATAAAACATGAGCATATAAGTATTACATGACATTCATAGATACCACTCCATCAATTGGGGATTATTTTCTTTGAAGTAAAACAATTTTTATACCCCATATAAATAATATTTTAGCAGAATGGAACCGTGTCATTCCGAGCATATGATTACGCTTTAATCATTTTATATAAAGTTATAGCAAATGATAATGATGCAATTTCAATTTTTTAAATCATACAGCAATCCAAACTATATGTATTGATGATGAATCTCTTAATAAAAATATATAATTAACTATTACATCCTATTATCTAAAGTTACATATAACAGATGATAACGATACAATTTTAATTTTTTTAAATCATACAAAAATCCGAACCATACGTATTGATTATGACTCTTTTAATAAGAAAATTACCTATAATTCCAACGACAGGTGCATATGTACGGTTTGTAAAGAATCCATTTAGAGTACCATTTCAATATTTTACGTAGAATTTTCACATACACTACAGAACAGCTTTGCCTATACTAGGATTAATATAGTATTGTCGTATATACATATATATATATATATATATAGTATTTTAATATGGTGAGCAACTATCATATGCACTTTTGTGTACACCAACTTATGTGGTGTTCACTTATTGAATGTATAAGATGTCACCTCAACGGTGATAACATAAGTGCTTATGATGGTTAAGTATCACCTCATTCTATATATATATATATATATATATATATAAATAAAGAATGCAATTGTTACTTATTTAAGTATTTTATATAGTTGACTATATAAAAATTTGACATTCCGAGCTCAATTCATCAATAAGTTGTCGGGAAAATAATGGAGCTAGCATTCATATATATTCAACTTTTTTTAGGGAAAATTGTTTTTTTTTTTGTCTTTTATGTTTGTCATTTTACGATTTCGGTCTTCTATATTTTCAGATCTCAGTTTTAGTCCGATATCTTTATTTTTTTGGCAATTTTAGTCCTTTTTCGATGAGGTACTGATGTGACACCAATGCGTGCTAATGTCGAGCTGACGTGTATAGTGTCACACAAGTATTTTCGAAAAAAATGACTGAAATTGCAAAAAATAGAACATGCAGGACTAAAACTGAAATATAAAAATATAGAAGATCGAAATCGCAAAGTGACAAACATACTTGACCAAAATTGCAGTTTTTTTATCTCTATATTTCTCTCTTTTCAAAATTTTCATCTTTAATATTGTCAAATTGAGACTTTTTCCACTCTTTGTTGTGTGTGTATGCTTGTGTGTGTGTGTTTTTTTTTGGTAACATTTCAATTATTTTCCCGATGTGGTGTTAATGTTACACTAATGTTATGTTGACATGATGCTAACCTGTAATGTCACATCTACATTCTCAATAAACAAAAAAAAAAAAAAAAAGAAACACTAAAATTGGCAACAATTGAAAAAAAATACTGAAACTGCAATTGGACAACGAAGATGACCAAAATTGTGTTGTTTACCCCTACAACAAAGCTACTGTGGGGATGTCCACAGTGAAAGATCCAATCCTTGTCCAAGTGGACGACAACTTACAACCACACGAATAGATTTATATATTATTTCATTAAATAAAAAAAATTACTTAAATTATAATTTACTCAAGAAATCTGTGAGGACCTCGGGTTGCTAATCTCGTCGTAGGGCAACTAATGATTCATTAAACTATTAATCAAACAATTAAAGAAAAATAAATCAAGAGCAAAATTTTTTTTTTTTTAAAATCCGGAGCCTCGCTCGATCGGGCAAAATCAGCCGATCGAGCGAGCACAATTGCTCTGCTCTCGGTCTGGACATATATTGGTCTCGCTCGATCGGTCAAATCCTACCGATCGAGCGAGCAAGAAAAATTCCAGTTTCTGCCCATAAAAACAGGCCTCGCTCGATCGGTGAAAAGCACCCGATCGAGCGGGCACCATTTCTAGAAAAATCTCAGAACATTCTTTGCTGTCAAAAACTTGGAGCCATGGCATGAATCAACCATAAATCTAATTCTAAACATGGTATACAATCTGGAAATATACATATAAACATGTACCAAGTCCTCAACCTCAAATCATGCGATTCTTACATCAAACAAATACATAATAAACATTTATTGAGCAAGCTACACAAGGACTCAATGTGAGCTTCAAATATATAAGTGTTTATCAAGTTTGATGCTATCTAACTACCATTCTTCATCTTAAACCCGAGTTCACACTTGCTAAATCTCGCTCCCGAGCTATTAACGTCATCTCAGACTAGCTCCTGCCCCATCTGTTGCAATGCATACATACAAAACAAAGCAACAGCCGGATAAACTCCGGTGAGAAATCATCTCAGTATAAGCAACATATCAAAAGCGTTAAATAAATCATATCGAATCTATTTAACTTGACTCAACAAATAGAGTAAATAACGCATATCTCGATTTAGAATTGATTCATAAATCATCGTTGCCATCAAGATTCGTATCCGATCTTGACATGGATATCCATCTATCGTAGCCATTCTCGGGCTAGAAAATAAGGTCACCCTCCGACCTTGGCATCGAATCAATTCATATCATCATCGTATCAAAATCATATCGACTCAAAATCAAAGATCCACTACCTGGGATGGATCGACAACACCAAAATCAAATCAAAACAATAAATACGTATGTGATTTTGGCGGAACAACTCAAGAAGAATCGTTCTTGAGTTTCAAAATTCCTGACTCTCGATGTCTTCATTATACCTTCGTATTTCTTCTGTTTTGAACGCTTCAAATCTGAAACATAGCATCAAAACATTCACATCAATCTTCATTCTATTCAATCATTTCAATATCGAGTCAAAATCATCAATATCTCGTCAATACAATTCATTTCAAACCTCACTTCTTCTTCTTCAATTCGAATTCAGAGTCTTGAGTCGTTAGTCTTCAAAACTCATCTAAAACTGAGAAATAAAAATGCCATATCATCAATAACATTTCAAAGAATTTCTTATCTCAGTCATAGGCTATCAAAACGACTTCAAAACATTATTCAACGGCATAGCGACTAAAACTCGGTAACCGACAAATATCGAACTCAAACTCAACTTCATATCAGCATGTATCTATCGAAACCAACCAAATACCATCATAATCAAATGCTAAATAAGTCGGCATACATGCTGGAATTCATGATTAAGTTCATTCAATATCAAATCATCGATTCGGTTTCAATATCGGAATGAATAAACATGCACGAACACAAAACTACCATCAAGTTCTGATCTTTGCTCATAACTGATTTCGAAATCTATCTAACACATCATAATACTTACACGAGATCGAATCCCTCGTCGCAAGAATTCCAGAACATCTTTCGGAATTGAAATCGGACGAGTGGATCAAAAGTTACGGAGTTTTAAAGAATTAAAATTCAAAGAAATTGAAAATGTCTCGGCTCTCTGTTCGGAATTCTCAAAATTTTCTGAATGTAATTTGAAATTACACGTTGCAAGCTGATTCATATAATTAAAATCGGATGACTTCAGATAAAATTGCAATTTAGTCCCTCAAGTCTTCAATAATTGCAATTCAGTCATCGACCTTCTTTTAATTCAATTTCAATCCAAAATAATTTAAGAATATTAAAATTTAAATCGAAACTCTAAATATTCCCAAATTAAATATACTTGGATTAGAATTAAATAAATTCGGATTAATCAAATAATCCCGGCCTTTTGCATTTCAGCCCTTCAAACTCCGATATTTTCAAATCAGTCTCTGATCGGGTTTCATCTTTGAAATAATCATATTAATTCCCGAAACATGAAATTTAATCTTAAATCCCATAAATATTCAAATCGAATATTTATTCTTTTAATTTAAGAATTCTCGGAATTTAATTCTCAAACTCCGTAAATTCTCAAATTAAATATTTTCGGCTCAGAAATTAAATCTATCATTTCCATAACTGCTCAAATCAATATTAGCCCATAATATAGAATTTAATTCTCAAATCCCATAATTAATAATTTAATATTTTCGGGTCTTACAATTCCTCCCCTCTAAGAAATGATTTCGTCCTCGAAATCACATTCAATCGAACTATTCAATCTAATAGACTGAATAATTATTTGAAGTTATTAGCACTTCAATCATATAGCTCTGAACTTCGTATCTCATCCTTCATCTCTTCTCAGATTCTTTCTTCGAATCTGCATTCTATTCTCTTGTCTTTGGTATCTATTCAGTTGTACTTTAAATCATTGAAAAGAATTCGTTCTGAGCTGTTTCTTTCTTCAATCAAAGATTTGTCGACTAATCGACTTAACTAAAAATCTTTTCGAAATCTATCTCAACTAATTAAAGTACATCGGAAGAATCTTCTGATACTTCCTTCTCTTATTCAGATGGAACAAATCAGATCCATCATATCAAGCTGATCCAGAAAAGCATTAATTCTGTCTAACCTCTCAGTCAGTGTAGTTCAGTATTGGTGTTGACCTGTTTCTTTCTCTATATTATTCCATGCTCTGCATAGAACATATATCAAGTCTACACTGTCATTCTGTTCATTGCTTCAAGATCAGTATTCAACTTCATATTATGAATCTGTAAATTCAACTATACTCTTTCTCTATTCTGAATTGAATGATGTTTCAAGAATAACTTTTCCGCTTAACTAATCAGTTTCAGCTTCAAAAGTTATATCTATCATTCAATTACTAATTCTGTTTCTTCTTCTCTGTTTTCATTTCGTACAGATTCATCTTCAAAATCTTTGTGTGTCTCAAATCAAATTTGATCTGATATCGACAAATCATGTCTTATCTGATGTTATATACTTCGGTAGTATCATTTCAACACAAAAAAATCAAATTTCTTTTCATCATATCATCATAGCATTATCTCAAAATCCACTTAATAGCGGTTACAGGAATTATAATCATCAAGTGGCAACATATCAAGTCAAGTAATACCAAATCAGGTATTAAAGTTCTTAGAATATTCTCAACATCTGGAAAATCAACTCAGATAATCCATCAATCGAAGAATGGTATAATGCAATCACATATAACCAACTCTCAGAACATCAGTCAATCAATCAATGCCACATTCTATCAAATAAATCAAAAGTATTAATCTTGACAATAGGTTTTAATCATTCCTGTAATTTCATCATATCTCTATATTTTCCACAGATCTGAATAGATAGCTGTTATTCACATCTCATACAGTGTATTCTGCAAAAATCTTATTAGTCTATTCGGACTAGTCATTAATCAGAGTATCATATGCTGTATTCATAGATTGCAAAGTATTCAAAGCTGTTGATACTCGGTATCATGTCAGCAGATAAAGTTCATTCTCGAGATTCGATTCATCTTCTCTGACTATTCTTCCAATACAAAGATATATGTTGTACCTTTACCTCAAAAAGTACTCAAAGTCTTCGGATCATCTGAATTTAATAGTACCCAATGTTTCAATCTGAAATAGTATTTCTTGGCTTACTGTTCATCTTGCAACGAATCTAATCACAATTCAGTGATTTGATCATGCAGATAGATCATCGTATATAGTAATGTCAATCAATCTGTTCATAACTACCACCTGTTTACATCATATAAACTGCTTTATCTTGGTAGTTTCACAAAATACTCTTTCAAATCATGATCTCATAACAATTCTGAAGTTTCCAACTATCACTGAACTAATCTAGTCAATGATTTTCAACTTCATCAGAAACTCTCGGTACGTTTAACTTCGAAAACGTACTAATTCTGTTACCTCCATTTGCTTTATCTTCTGATAAAACAATTATTGGATGAATCTTAAATTCATTGTTATGCATTTTCTTCAAAATCTGATATTTCTATTCGGAAATATCAAGCACAATAAGATAATCAATCATAATAGAATTCACTCTATCTGATCTAAGGCTTCAATTCATATCTCAATCTGGCATTCTTTACTGAATTCTCATCGCTTCAGTTTACTTTCTGTGTTTCTTTCATCTTCTGATCAGTTCTGGCTTACTTCCAATTGAAAATCATTCTGATTGGTGATATATTCGTCTGAATATTCAAACCAGAATACACAGAAATCTGGAATCAATTCATCGGATGCCTATTTCATTTCTCATTTCTATCTCCAAATACCGACAATTCATATCATCTAACCCAAAAATCATGGATCATAATCAAATTCTTCTATCAGTTACGAGCCAACAATCTTAAAATACGCTGAAATATCATCAAAGGATCAATAATTCTCAAAATCAAAAGAAATAAATCAAGATTGAGAAAATCGCTCAATCAAGGTCATCCAAAATCAAATCGTCTGGATAACAAACTCTGCAAAGTGAAAACAACTCTTGCATCACATAACTCAGAATGAGTAAATCACTCAGGCTCTATGAACAAAACAAGGAGAGCCACTCGAAATCAAACATTTCAAGAATTATATGTCCAATTGATGTAGTCGATTCAGCATAATCAATGAAAAGACGCATCTGTAACTGATTTTCATATCATCATCTATCTTCTAAACCTCAAGATCAATATTCAGTTCATAATCTCATCAAGTCGGTAATTCATAAATTCATCAATTTATCAATTCGCTATTGACTTCCAGTTCACAACTTAAACTAAAGTCAAAAATCTTACTGGAACATATCTGTAATCTCTATTCATTGGCATACCTACCAATGATGATTTCGGAATATTTCTGTAATCAAACATCATCTACACTTAACCGAAATCAAAGAATCTTAATTCGAGATTCCATCACTATCCTCATATTCATATGTACATCATGTTCTTGTTGATCTAATTCAATCGTTTCTTCTATTCATCAATTCTATTTCAGTTCTCCTTTGATCAGACTATTCATACTTCTCCTCAATAACTCGAGTTCTGATCAAGAACCAATTCTACTTCATTTTCACGGAATACATGCTTCCAATCAACTCAGATATTCAGGTAAACATGTACTTCGTATAGCATAAAGCATACTGATTGGTTAAATCACAAAATCAAGTGATTCAATAATCTGAAACTATCACTAATCAGTACTTGGTTAACCAGTCTCATCATCTATCATGCATCGTAACCAAATATTTCACATATGAACAACATCATGCTCAATTTCATTTCATTGAAGCAATAGTTTCATTCTTCAACTCAATTCACAAAGTCTCTTTTCTAATACAGAGGTGATCATATAATAAGCTTTCAGCTATCATGTATCTATTGCACCAATAATAAACAGGTCAAAACAAAATAAATCTGTTACCTGAAATTTCATTCTCAGGTGCAATTTCATTCTGATCCTCTGTATACTTTCTGAATTTTTTCTTCATTCGAATCTTTTCTTCGAATCTATTTTTCTTTGAACAGATTCTAGCACATCTGCCTAAATTTTCTTTACACTGCTTTGTCGTATATCTTCCTCCACAATGAGTGTCCTAATTTCTAACATATTCTGCATTAAGAATCAGACTAATCCGTCTTGATTCGCTAGAGTTAGAGAATTACTTGCATATCATTCACTTCATATCTATTCTGGAAGGAAAAATTGCAGTCAGTTGTGATTATCTCATATCCTATGACATATCTACAATTTCATTTCTTCTGCTTCATCATTCAATTTCAGTTTTCTTCGCTCTGTCTATGTCTTTCATAAAATGTTTCAGTCATCAATATTTATTCAGACATAATCTTCGAATTCAAGCCATAAATAAACAACTCAATCGTGAGATTCATTATTATCATCTACAATTCAGAGAATCATAGTAGGCTTGAAATCTAGTAAGATGTTCTTCAGTATTCAAATTACTCTGCTTCTGATTGGTATATTCTTTTTTTTCTCATCATCTCTATCTGGTGTGGCAAAGAACTATAAGTAAAATTCTGTTCTATGTACTTACCAACAAATTAATATACCTCTGTTCTGTCAGAATTTCTTCATCAGAATCTATCAACTAGTTGCTAGGTCTTGAAGTTGGTAGAAAGTCAATCTGATACGTCATTCATCTGTATCTTTCACGTATTTAAACGACTGGTCATGGTCTTCAGGCGAACTTCTCCTACAATATCATCTATTCATTTGTTGATATTCTGTTCTGTTCAATTCGAAATACTTCGTTCAGCTGAGCCATACAGTTTTGTTCAATCTGACCATACAATTCTGTTCAGTTTGGGGTGCTTACGTCACCCAAAAAAATACTGTTCTCTTCGATTCTGGGTGCTTACATCACCCGGGGAAAATCTTATAACACATCGATAATAAATTCGGAAATTAATTATAAATCAATAAAAAATTCAACAAATTACAAATCAGTAAATCAGGTAGTTTCATTTCAAAAGTAGATCATGCTCACATGCATTTATAAAATCATAAAACATCAAATCGAGTAATGCATAATCATGCAATACTATAAATGCATGTAACTCAATCTACCCCGCTTAGCTTCTATCTCAATCCAAGAAACTTACGCTCTGATACCACCTGTTGTGAGGACCTCGGGTTGCTAATCTCGTCGTAGGGCAACTAATGATTCATTAAACTATTAATCAAACAATTAAAGAAAAATAAATCAAGAGCAGAAAAAAAAAATTTAAATCCGGAGCCTCGCTCGATCGGGCAAAATCAGCCGATCGAGCGAGCACAATTGCTCTGCTCTCGGTCTGGACATATATTGGTCTCGCTCGATCGGTCAAATCCTACCGATCGAGCGAGCAAGAAAAATTCCAGTTTCTGCCCAAAAAAACAGGCCTCGCTCGATCGGTGAAAAGCACCCGATCGAGCGGGCACCATTTCTAGAAAAATCTCAGAACATTCTTTGCTGTGAAAAACTTGGAACCATGGCATGAATCAACCATAAATCTAATTCTAAACATGGTATACAATCTGGAAATATAAATATAAACATGTACCAAGTCCTCAACCTCAAATCATGCAATTCTTACATCAAACAAATACATAATAAACATTTATTGAGCAAGCTACACAAGGACTCAATGTGAGCTTCAAATATATAAGTGTTTATCAAGTTTGATTCTATCTAACTACCATTCTTCATCTTAAATCCGAGTCCACACTTGCTAAATCTCGCTCCCGAGCTATCAACGTCATCTCAGACTAGCTCCTGCCCCATCTGTTGCAATGCAAGCATACAAAACAAAGCAACAGCCGGATAAACTCCGGTGAGAAATCATCTCAGTATAAGCAACATATCAAAAGCGTTAAATAAATCATATCGAATCTATTTAACTCGACTCAACAAATAGAGTAAATAACGCATATCTCGATTTAAAATTGATTCATAAATCATCGTTGCCATCAAGATTCGTATCCGATCTTGACATGGATATCCATCTATCGTAGCCATTCTCGGGCTAGAAAATAAGGCCACCCTCCGACCTTGTCATCGAATCAATTCATATCATCATCGTATCAAAATCATATCGACTCAAAATCAAAGATCCACTACCTGGGATGGATCGACAACATCAAAATCAAATGAAATCAATAAATACGTATGTGATTTTGGCGGAACAACTCAAGAAGAATCGTTCTTGAGTTTCAAAATTCCTGACTCTAGATGTCGTCATTTTACCTTCATATTTCTTCTATTTTGAACGCTTCAAATCTGAAACATAGCATCAAAACATTCACATCAATCTTCATTCTATTCAATCATTTCAATATCGAGTCAAAATCATCAATATCTCGTCAATACAATTCATTTCAAACCTCACTTCTTCTTCTTCAATTCGAATTCGGAGTCTTGAGTCGTTAGTCTTCAAAACTCATCTAAAACTGAGAAATAAAAATGCCATATCATCGATAACATTTCAAAGAAGGTCTTATCTCAGTCATAGGCTATCAAAACGACTTCAAAACATTATTCGACGGCATAGCGACTAAAACTCGGTAACCGACAAATATCGAACTCAAACTCAACTTCATATCAGCATGTATCTATCGAAAACAACCAAATACCAGCATAATCAAATGATAAATAAGTCGACATACATGCTGGAATTCATGATTAAGTTCATTCAATATCAAATCGTCGATTCGGTTTCAATATCGGAATGAATAAACATGCACGAACACAAAACTACCATCAAGTTCTGATCTCTGCTCATAACTGATTTTGAAATCTATCAAACACATAATAATACTTACACGAGATCTAAGCCCTCGTCGCAAGGATTCCAGAACATCTTTCGGAATTGAAATCGAACGAGCGGATCAAAAGTTACGGAGTTTTAAAGAATCAAAATTCAAAGAAATTGAAAATGTCTCGGCTCTCTGTTCGGAATTCTCAAACTTTTCTGAATGTAATTTGAAATTACACGTTGCAAGCTGATTCATATAATTAAAATCGGACAACTTCAGATAAAATTGCAATTTAGTCCCTCATGTCTTCAATAATTGCAATTCACTCATCGACCTTATTTTAATTCAATTTCAATCCAAAATAATTTAAGAATATTAGAATTTAAATCGATACTCTAAATATTTCCAAATTAAATATACTTGGATTAGAATTAAATAAATTTGGATTAATCAAATAATCTCGGCCTTTTGCATTTCAGCCCTTCAAACTCCGATATTTTCAAATCAGTCTCTGATCGAGTTTCATCTTCGAAATAATCATATTAATTCCCGAAACATGAAATTTAATCTTAAATCCCATAAATATTCAAATCGAATATTTATTTTTTTAATTTAAGAATTCTCGGAATTTAATTCTCAAACTCCGTAAATTCTCAAATTAAATATTTTCGGCTCAAAAATTAAATCTATCATTTTCATAACTGCTCAAATCAATATTAGCCCATAATATGGAATTTAATTCTCAAATCCCATAATTAATAATTTAATATTTTCGGGCCTTACAAAATCAAAGCTTAATATGCATTGGACATATTTAGGACTCTAATTTGGTCAATCCTTCAAACCACTTCTATAAATGGGAGTTCTCATTTCATTCATATAAACAAAGGAAAAAAATTGTCCCTGGAACTCGTGATCACATTCTTGTTTCTCCTCATAAGTATTATCATGTTATGCACATGTTTTTATGTACTCTCACCTCCAACATCATTAAAGACGAATCTAGAAAACAACAGCTATATGCCGACGATGAAGCTACCGCCGGGGCCTCAACGGTACCCGATCATCGGAAACATGTTCTACCTAGGACAAAACCCTCATCGGTCCATCGCCAACCTACCAAAAATTTATGGTCCATTGATGACTCTCAAACTCGGTAGCATCACCATAATAATCATATCTTCCCCTAAACTAGCCAAAGAAGCGCTACAAAAACATGACCAATCTTTCTACGACTGAGCGACTTTGGCCTGTTGGAGAAAAATCCATATAAACTGAAATCCAAAATCACCATGTTAAATCATCAAGATTAAGACTGTAAACTGAAGCGGAAGCGTACCTTAATTTATAACAATTGATACCGATGTAGATCTGTATGGTTTGGCCTTCCAAATCAACACGATTTTCATGAGAGTTCCTTCAATTTTCTAATGCTCTCTAACTATCGATGGGAACAAAATAAAACATAATGACAGTGTCGTCAACATCGTCATGTGATTCGGGGACCATAACCCTATATTTATATTTTGGGATTCTATTTAAGCCCATCAATAAAATAAAAAAGCCCACTAGTATCTACACATTAAAAGCCTCACCCTATTAGATACATTAAAGCCCAAATAGACCGAAACTTTATTTAGATCACTTTTATGGGCTAACTTTATTTGACAGTCTAAAACACATAATTATATACATATAAGCCCAACATTGGATTTATGATCCAACAATCTCCCACTGGGCTATATGTGAAACTTTATAATTATGTTTTTAAAAAATAACCAAATGAGCTCAACTTCGCTGTCATTACCGAAATGTATCTACTGCTAATCCGGTCCATCAATTATACTAACATAGGATCAAAGAGGCCTTTGTCACATTTATCGTAACTCGACCCATCAATGATCACATATGCCATATAACTGAACGACATGAATTATGATGTGGATGTGTAGCATGGAAATTTCATGTAACGTGATCTTAACATGCCTATTTCCAACTGGTCCACCCTTAAACTTTAGTGAGATCAACCATAATAGAGTCAGAGTGTGAATAAATCAAAACCTTTATTTCTGCAGAAATAACCTTTCCTTAAGTACTCATAAAACAAAAAACCAAACATGTCTATAAAAGCATTTAAAATTACAAAATCCCACTAAAACTGAATATCCTTAAATGACAAAACACCCATACAAATAATGTGCACACAAAAAACCTTTTGGGTGATAGTTCCTTAGCAAGTGGATCCAAAATCATGGAGTTTGTACAGGTGTGCTTTATAGATATTATTCACTCTGAACTCTTACTTCAATAATCAGAAACTTGATTGGATGTCTTATAACACACTATAAAATCTATTGTCATGTCAAAAGAGACTATAACAAGAGACTTTTTAGTACTCTTTTCTGAAATGATACCTTTTGTCACTAGATTTAAATAGTCCAACATAGTTATCAAACTATCTTGATATCCTTCAAATCAGAGTCAGTATACCAAATGATTTAAAAACTGATCTGACCTCTGATATGTAAGCATAAAATTCCTTATTTTTTGTAAATTACATAATATGTAATTGACTATTTTCCAATAGTCTACTCTTAAATTATTTAAATATTTGTCCAACATCCCAGTCACGTATATAAAAAAATTTACATGTATATACCTTAGCAATTCATTAGATTCCCTACTGCTAAGTCATAGAGAATCTTTTGTATTTCTTTTCTTTAATCATTATCAGGGCACTGATTGAGACTGAATTATCTCCCTTAAGTTAGGGGTATCACTTGGTTTATAATCTTACATCCCATATCGCTTGAGAACTTTCTCGATATAGCTTTTCTGTGATAATCCAAGAATACCCCGAGAGCGATCCCGATGTATCTGGATACCCAGTACAAAATATGCATCACCAAGATCTTTCATCTCAAAATTCTTTGCTTGAAATCTCTTGGTGTCATACAACATATCTATATCGTTGCTAGCGAGTAGGCTATCATCACATACAAAACCAGAAAAAATATATTTACTCCCACAGACCTTATGATATATACAATCATCGACCAAATTCATCTCAGAACCGAACGAGATGATCACATGATGAAATGTAAAAATATCATTTATTGATTGAAAATTCAATACTATGCCAATATAATCCTGAAAACTCTTTCAAAGAAACCAAAGAGAACGGTCATTTACGATTGATGTCCTTATCGTGTAAAATCTAATGAATAACAAAACAAGTCTTATATCTCTCACATTACCTTTTGAATACTCATGGTTTTAAATATCTATTTAGAACCAATGAATGTCACACTTTAGGTATTGAGACGAGATCCCAAATATCTTTGTCTTTCAGAAATTTTATCTCCTTATTATTGGCATAAATCCACTTTGAGAACTAGAATTTACATGACATGACAGAAATTGATAAAATCAATTTCTCTCATTCCAATGTCGACATTATTCTCTTGGAGAAATACAATAAAATTACCTAAGATTGCACTTCTTCTCTCTCTCGAGTGGAATTCCATAATGAAGAGGTTATTGAGATGTAAGAGTTTGTTTTTTTAGAATATTTCTTGAATGAGAGATTTTCCTAAATTGTCTTACCGTATTGTGTTTTGAACAAAGTCAAAAGTAATTTTGATCAATGTCAATAACACCTATGAGAATATTAAAATATTCTTCCTTAAAGACAAATTTCAAAACTTTATCTCCCCCACAAACTCAACATCCTCAAAAACCAAGCATTTTCTTAACTTAAAATCAATTAATTGTGGGACAATAAAAATTTTACCCCTTAGATCTTTAAGAATCACTTTAATCAAACTTTTTTAAGGATATATGCTGCAGTCATTAGTGATTTTCTATAAATGAGATATAAGAATTCATATCGAAAATAATTATCTATAAACATTATAAATTATTATTGGTCATTCCAAAAAATCATACGAAAGACCCACAAATATCCATATTTATAAGTTCAAAGACATTTAAATTCTTGTTGACTTCGAATCTCCTCTAATTGGTTTGTTTCCCCTTTAGACAATTAACAAAATATTAAAATATGTGAAATATAAAGGACTGAAAATTTTGTCATACATATGTTTTTTTATTCTCCATCCGGAGATATAACATAATATCTTATGTCATGACGTAACTGAATTCTCATTTACTTGAATTTTATCTTTGGGTCTGCATTGTAAACTTAATTGCAGGGACTCATTAAATAAAACAATTGTATCAATTGAAGAAAGATTATTGTGACGAGATGAATATCCAGAGCCAACCAATTTTAAATCATGAAACAACCTAAATTTTCATTTTCAAATGAGCAAGAGAAATCGAATTTGCCCAAAATAGAAATAAAAATTATTCCGCCTGAAAGTCGGAACAATAAATGTTTCATTCAGATTCAAATAAAACTCAGGCCTTAACATTAATCTAAAATTTTCAATTATTTCAAATTTAACTGTTTTGCCATTGTACACTGATGAATCTTTCATCATCATTTGAACTTTAGCAATAATAATAGCCCCGCATAGACACACTGATGTTAGCATCAAAATCTATCCACTACATGTGTCTAAACAGCAATAAATTAACCTTAAAACAAACCAAATTAGAGACTTTATTTTCATGAGCCTTTTAGCTCCACATAAGAAACAACTATTACTTTCCGATTCACTCGGTTTCTTTTGTTGTTCCTTTTGAGATGTTATATCTGCAGCTTATTTTATCCATAATCCTTTTTCTTTATACCTCATTGAAAATGAAGTTGTCAAGAACGTACAAAATTCACCCTTTCATTCTTGACAAACCTCGGTTTCAATATTCTGAATGTGATTCTTAACTGTAATTATATTTTTTCGACATATTGCCCTAAGGATTCCTAAATGTCTTATCTTAATGATCATCAGATATGCAATTTAATTTCGCCTACCTTTCCATCTCCCTCCTTTCAGAAGAGGTACTCTAGTCCATAATGGTGTACTTGAATCAATCTTTATTAATGCAATATCTTTGATCATTATTCCAAGAACTATCAAGATGTTAACTTTTCCATAACTTGAAGTAACGAGCATCTTTGAAAGTAAGAATAAAGTTGATGTGGATAGTAAAACTAGCAGAAATATTGAAATAATAACTGAACAGAAAATTATCAATAAATTAAATATGCTCACAAAAATAATATCCAAATAATCAATAATAAATTTAAATAAAGGTAATCCTCATCTCAAGATACCGAAAACTCCATTAATATTCCATCTTTGGACAAAATATTAACTTGTAAATGATATCTTGGTGTAGTAATCAAATACTGATCATAAGAACATATCGAATAATAAATCTTTCTTTAGGCTGATTTATTATTCATATGTAAAACCGAATAATAATCACGCATTTATTACAACAATTGCACATGTAACTATGTTAAATAATAACCTTCCTTTGGGCCGATTAATTATTCACATAAGTTACATGTACAAAACTTTTTATATTCCAAAACAAATTAATTTTCACAATAGAGGTCACTTTGGCGACATGTTGCTTCAATCAATTTATCCCAAAATATATATACCGGACTTTCCTTTATTCAAATTTAATATCAAAGAAAATTGACCCTTTTCTTAAAAAATAAATTTTAAGTATTTTGGTCAAATTCAATTATTTAACCATAGATCGTACGATCAATGCCGATTGGCGGGCAAATCAGACAATTTAGTGGTCATGGGTGATCTTTTCGGGTTGGATTCCCGTATATTCTAAAAATTAACTGACCCATATATATTGACCCGATAAACTTAATCCATAGAAAATAATCAATTAATTCTAATAATGCAAACCTCATAAGGGATACCGAAAATTGATAGTACGAAACATGTCAAATAATAATCTTTCTTTGAGCCGATTATTATTCACATGAATACCGAATAACTATCACATTTTTACCCTTGTAGAAACACATATGTAATCATATTAATTAAATATTAATCTTCCTTTGGGCCGATTAATACTCATAAAAATTAAATATACAAAACTTTTTATATTTCAAAATAAATTGATTTTAATCAATTCATTTTAAAAATAACCTTATCATTATTTGAATAACTGAAAATTTAAACCTTTAAGCAAAAATATCCTTAAAACCCAAAACAAAATGGGTTTATGACCGAATTAATACTTGATCCAAAAATATGTGATGGGTTGGAAATTTTTTCTAAAATCTGAAATTTATGTTCCCTTATTTTTTTTAAAATTTTCGAAAATCGAAAATTGGCCAAAAAAGGGAAAATCCTAACCCATCATCATCTTTATCCTTATTTCGCCGTCGACGCCCTTCCTCCGGCCAATCGACGAAGTCCAGTGACATCCACCATGGAGGCGACCACCATGGCACCATCACCAGTCCCCATCGTCCCTTGATCGGCCAGAAAAACAGCCCCGAAATTTCCAAAGCTCACGACCATGACAGTCGAAACTTTGGCTTCAAAATCCGGTGGATATGTAACGGAACCCGACCAATAAAATATAATATGTTAGGTGTCTGGTCATGGGCAACAAAATGCCTCATCGATTTCCACCGGAAACGGCCTGTAGATCTGCCGATTTGAGCGATTTCCGGCGGCCTGAACCCTATTCGAACAAAAAATCGAATTTTCCAGTTTTTTTAAATAAATACGAAAAAAAGAAAATAATCTGGACAGAAAAATTCGAATTTGATTCAAAATAATCATAGTCTGTTTTCGATTAAACAAAATCGAATATAAAATACATCTCAATGATTTAAACATGAGTGGCTCTGATACCACTTGTTGGAGAAAAATCCATATAAACTTAAATCCAGAATCATCATTTTAAATCATCAAGATTAAGACTGTAAACTGAAGAGGAAGCGTACCTTAATTTATAACAATTAATACCGATGTAGATCTGCATGGTTTGGCCTTCCAGATCAACACGATTTGCTTGAGAGTTCCTTCAATTCTCTCACGCTCTCTAAGTATCGATGAGAATAGAATAGAACATAATGACAGTGTCGTCAACATCGTCATGTGATCTGGGGACCATAACTCTATATTTATATTTTGGGATTCTATTTTAGTCCGTCAATCAAATAGAAAAGCCCACTAGTATCTACACATTAAAGGTCACACCCAATTAGATACATTAAAGCCCAAATAGACCGAAACTTTATTTAGATCACTTTTATGGGCTAACTTTATTTGACAGTCAACAACACATAATTATTTACATATAAGCCCAACATTGGATTTATGATCCAACACGGCCGTGTCCCAAGTACACGGCCACGACAAGGTGTCGATGATATGGCTGC
Organism: Henckelia pumila; assembly: GCF_033568475.1. NCBI lineage: Eukaryota > Viridiplantae > Streptophyta > Magnoliopsida > Lamiales > Gesneriaceae > Henckelia > Henckelia pumila. Next base: position 68,698,156 of record NC_133121.1, read on the forward strand.
CGACGACTGATATCCGGTGGTGGGTTCTCCGTCGAATATGTAAAAACCATATGTTCTCGCAACAAAGGCTTGATGAAACCCAAGTCCTCCGCCAAGAGAGTTTGAGAAAGTTGCGTGACTACATGAAAGATTGTTGCGGCTTCGGTCGAGTTGTTGATGTCTCCAGCATGGCTTGTTATATATCACTCAACCTCATTACATCCTCTTTATTTTCACGCGATCTTTCTTGGTTCGATTCCGGACCGAATGTGTTCATGGAGATTGTCAAGGCTTTGATCCAAGGCGTTTCCACGACCAATATTGCTGACTACTTCCTTGTATTTAAATTCGTGGATCCTCAGGGGATTAAACGTCGAGAAAAAAGCGTGCGTGGGGAAAATGTTTTCCATATTAGATGATATAATTAGCCAAAGATCACAAGCAAGAAGGCAGGATTCTGCATTGATCACAAATGATATACTCGACGTTCTTCTGGATTTAAGCCAAAGGAGTAGTGAATCAGAATTGCCTCAGAATCAGATTAAACATTTGCTTATGGTGAGATATTATATTTCATCCATATCAATTCCTTAATAGCTCGCTACTCATAGATTCTCCATATTTATTAATATTACACATATATCCATTAAAAAATCATGCAAGACCCACATGAATTTATAAATGGTCACCCTTAAATACACGCATAGGTACTACCATGCATGAGGATATACATGATCTCGTTTCTTTATCACATATAAATTTGAGATTTGGTCGCTCACACGAAACTTGATATCATATAAAGTTTTAATATTAAAATATAATTTTCAAAATCTTTGTGTTGCTATATATGTGTTCTATCAATTAATTTTAAATATTTTATTAAAATAAATTTAGTCTTAAAAATTAATTATACTCGTCTTTACAAATTAGTCGTTATAAAATAAAGTTGATAAATTATTCTAAGTGAATGAAAAATAAATGAGTAGTAATAAAATGATTGTGGGGTCCACAAATGTTTGGTTTGTGAAATATTTGATTGTGAAGTGTGAGATATTTGAATGGTGGGATATTTGATTTATGACGTGGAATGATGTGCCCACAAATATTTGATGGAAATATTTTTGTTATTGTGGTTGCCCTTAGATATTTTATAATTTTAGTCATTTTACTGGCGTGTTGCTTATGCAGCTAGCCTTGATATGACACTGATTCAAAATAGATCGATATGTTTCCCACGTTGTGCACTGTCATATCAGTGTTGAAATGATGCTAACTTGACAGTAATTTTGAAAAAACAGAGGAATAAAATTGTAGGGATAAATATATATTGGACATTGCAATTTTCCTAATTCAAAATACCAAATGTGTTCTGTTGAGATCGGTTGTTTGTGGAGGGGGGATGGGGTGAATACACACATCATAAAATATTTTTCTGCAAATGACCAAAACTTGTGGTCGGTCGAGTAGATGTTAATCAAACTATACCAAATATATCAACGCTTGAAAATGATGAAACAACAAGTAGTGTGGAAATAATTTGAAACTTTTCAGTGAGTTTTTTGTATTCAACTCAATAATACTATCAACAAGATAAATGAAGGCAGTAATAAAGTGCACGTGATATATGGATGTTTGAAGACTAAATACTTCTATGTCTCCACTTCTTCTACTTACAAAAGAATGCACAAGAAGACTTTGGTTTATACTATACTCTTGTATACAACCAACTCCAACTTTAGGACTTATGCACCGCCTAAATCGGAATTCTTTGTTAACCTAAGGATAAGATCTCAAATCTTATCAACTCAACATGATGCGATTACGGATAGCTCGCATGTTGATCACATGGTTAAGGATACGTTGGAGATGCCTAGAGGACCAATTACGAGAGGTCGAGCTAAGAGATTCAAAGATGTGCTTCAATCGTTGATGATGAATTGTCAAGAAGGCATTGGAATGCTTGAAGATCACTTTGAAGGATGTTAAAATATTATTGAAGTCCAAAGAAGACAAGAAAGTGGAGAAAATGTCAAATAGAGCACAAAAATAGGTGACACAGCCTGAGACTCATGCGCGCCCGCACCTTGTTTTACGAGCGCCCGGGCGTCCTTGCAGTTTTGAAGTTTGGCGGACAGAACCTTATGCGCGCCCGCGCCTGCCTGACACGCGCCTGCACCTGATTCGAGTGCTTTCAAGATTTCTGGACAGAGTCTTATGCGTGCCCGCACCTGGCCACGCGCGCCCGCGCCTGCACTCTCTCTCACACAGTTCGGCATTTTATGTGTGTGCGAGACTTTTTGATATTTTTGGCATGATTTTCTTATTTTGAGTCTTTTATTCCTACTAGGAAACTTTTAGGAAGATATTATTATATCTTTAGATATATTTTGAATTATTTCGCGATATCTTTTATTATTTGTAGTTGTATTATAAATACAACAAAAATATTCATTATTTTGAATAATATATAGAATTCAGTTTTTATACACAAAAATTCTCTCTAGAATTTTTATTGAAGCTTTGTGCTTTGTTCAAAAATCAAACTTATCAAAGTTATTCAACATTATGGAGTTTGTCGATTGATTATCCTCGTGGGTTGTCAGAAACAGGTTTTTTGAAGGTCCTGTTGTGATCAATTGTTTTTTTTCTCGTGATTTTTTGTTGCTAGTTTCAAGTAAACTAGGGGTGAATAATCCAAAATTTTACTTGTTTTCAAGATTGAGAAAATTTTTTGATTTCTTTTGTTATTGGATTGAGGGTACGATTTTAATATAATCGTGTTTTCCTTCCATACATTAAGAATTCATATCATTTGGAATCAAAGCCATGGTTTTGAATCAAGTAAGTATCTATCTTCATCTATATCTGTTCTTCGTATTTTTGTTCTTCATCTTTCGTTCTTCATCTGAGTCTATTCTTTTCCGAATTTCTAATTCGTTTCTGTGTCAATCTTGTCGCCCAAGTTTTTGTGTCTTGTGCTACAAGTTATCTCAAAAAAAAGGAGAAAATAAAAAAAAAGTCAAAAAAAAATAGTGAAAAAATTGGTCAAAAAAATATATATATATATTGAAGGACCGAAAAAGCTTAAAAAAAAATATATTGAACAAGCAAGATAACTTGTGGTCAATTACTTTTCTCTTGTTCATCCTTGGCTGCAAGTCAAAAATTCAATTCCATAACTTTCTTCTTCTTGTTTTTGTCAATCTTCGAGAGTCAATCTTCAAGTGTCTACAAGTTGTGAACTTCAAACTTTGGTTCATTCCCACACAAAGCAAAAATCCTACACAAATTTTGAGTGAAAAAAAAGAGTGGTTGAGTGAATTCTTTGGAGTGATTTGTGAGAATTGCGTGAGGTAAATTTTTATTACTAACCGTTTCTTGCAAGTACAATGACTTCAAATAAAGAAGGAGAGGATAGTTCTAGCCAAGGGTTTTCCAAGACCCAAATAGATGATTTGTCTAAGATGTTGAGGAAAGAAATGAGGGCTGAATTGGAGATGGTGCATGAGAGGATAAGTAAACTTGAAGTTGGTGGTAGTGAGGATGATGAGAGTTTTGGTGAGAATTGGGGTAGAAATAGGCGAGATCAAGAGGGTGGAAGAAATAGAAGGGAAGCGAGGCATGGAAGATACATTGAAGGGGGAAGGGAAGATGGAAATATTAGTGGGATTAAGATGAAAATTCCTTCGTTTCATGGGAAGTCTGATCCGGAGGGTTATTTAGAGTGGGAGATGAGAGTGGAGTCCATATTTGACTGTCACAACTACAATGATGCGAAAAAAATAAAATTGGCGGTTGTTGAGTTTGTGAATTATGCTCTTATTTGGTGGGATCAGTTTGTTATTTCTAGGAGGAGAAATCGAGAGCATCCTATTGAGACATGGGAGGAGATGAAGCAAATTTTGAGAAAGAGATTTGTGTCGAATTACTACTATCGCGACATGTTTAGGCGGCTACAAAACATGAAGCAAGGTCCAAAGAGTGTTGAAGATTATTTCAAAGAGTTGGAAGTTACTATGATCCGGGCTAATATTGAAGAGGATCGTGAAGCAACTATGGCTCGTTTCTTATGTGGTTTGAATAGGGATATTCAAGACCAAGTGGAGCTTAGATATTGCATGGATCTTGAGGAGATGGTGTAAATTGCCATGAAGGTGGAACAACAACTCAAAAGAAGGGGCATGGGTCAAAATTCTACTGTTGGAGGTTATTCTACTCCTTGGCGTCCAAACGTTGGCAAACGAGAGGATGTCAAGCCAGTGTCCAAGCCAAAAATTGACACCAAGCAAGAAACACCAAAGCAAGGAGTGCAAGGTAAATCTGATACTCCTATTAATCGTTCTAGAGATATCAAATGTTTTAGATGTCAAGGTGTTGGTCATATTGCTAGTCAGTGTCCAAATAAAATAATTATGATTGTGAATGCTTGTGGTGAGTTTGAGTTGGAGAGTGAGGAGGAGAATTATGATGATATGCCTGCGTTGGAGGATCCCGATGATGAGGGATATGATGCGGTGGTTGGAGAGTTGTTAGTGACTAGGAAGGTGTTGAATGTGAAACAAAAGGAGGAGGAAGAAAATCAAAGAGAAAATTTATTTCATACTAGATGCTTTGTGAAAAATAAAGTGTGTAGTGTCATTATTGATGGGGGGGAGTTGTACTAATGTGGCAAGTAGTGAGCTTGTTGAAAAATTGAGTTTGCCTACATTAAAGCATCCTCAACCATATAGATTGCAGTGGTTTAATGATAGTTCGGAGGTGAGTGTGACTACGCAAGTTGTGGTACCTTTTTCCATTGGTAAGTACGAGGATGAAGTGTTGTGTGATGTGGTGCCTATGCAAGCTTGTCATATTTTTTTGGGTAGGCCGTGGCAATTTGATAGGAAGGTGATACATGACGGTTTTAAAAATCGTTACTCTTTTACCTTGAAAAAGGAGCCTATTGTATTGTTACCTATGAATCCAAAGCAAGTGTTGGAGGACCATTTGAAAAAAAAAAAAAGAAGAGGCCGAAAAAAAGAGTGAACAAAAAAGTGAGATGGCCTTAGAAAAAAAGATTGAGAGAAAAAAATATGAAAAAAAATTGAGAGGAAAGAGACCGATAAAAAAATATGTATGACCCAAAAAAGTGAGTTGCGAGAGATTTTACATGTGCATACTCCACCTGTGTTGATTTTCTATAAGGAAATTCTCCTTAACACAAGTGATATAGCCGGAAATATTTCGAGCAATGTTGTTTCTCTCTTGCAGGAATTTGAAGAATTATTTCCGGAGGATCTAACTCAAGGATTACCACCTTTGAGGAGAATTGAACATCAAATTGATCTTGTGCCCGGAAGTGCATTGCCAAATCGTCCAACTTATAGGAGTAATTCGGAGGAAACAAAAGAGCTACAAAGACAGGTAAGTGAACTTCTCGATAAGGGGTTTGTGCATGAATCAATGTCTCCTTGTGTTGTACCTGTTTTATTGGTTCCTAAGAAAGACAGTTCATGGAGAATGTGTGTTGATTGTAGAGCCATTAACAATATTACCATCAATTATAGGCATCCTATTCCTAGACTAGATGATATGTTGGATGAATTGCATGATTCTAGCATATTTAGTAAAATTGATCTTAAAAGTGGTTACCATCAAATTCGGATGAGAGAAGGTGATGAATGGAAAACTGCTTTTAAAACTAAGTATGGATTGTATGAGTAGTTGGTTATGCCATTTGGATTAACTAATGCACCTAGTACTTTTATGAGGTTGATGAATCATGTTTTGCGTGCTTATATTGGAAAATTTGTTGTGATATAATTTGATGATATCTTTGTGTATAGCAAAAATTTGGAGTTCTTATGTGATGAGCTTCCGAAAAAAAGATGCACCTTCTTGATATGAGTAGTACATATGAAATCTTTTAAGCCCTCCTCAACTATGTAGTCTCATACCTACACAATCTCAGAATCCCCTCTTATTCCGGCACGGGATTGGTTCATTCATGTCTCCCTCCGGCTAGAAGCCTACCAGGAGCCGCTTATTGTCCGTGCAACCTCTTGGCACCGGCGATCACTCCCTGCCTCCTCAGCCCCGGGTGTCACATGCCCACCAGCTTCCGCTTGGTTCGTCCCCGAACCATACCGTAGTAAGAGAGGTCGGCTCTGATACCAAAAATGTAGTGATCCTGCATGGAATCACCTACTAACTGGAAACTGATAGCATGCATTAAACTTAATACAGCAAAATAACTTAACAGAGTAAAACGTGCGGAAACATAACCATAAATTACACATCAGCTTAGTAAAGTGGAACTTGGCTACTACCTTTAGATGTAGCGATCCATCTGGTAATTCTAAAGTCCAATTAAGCCTCAGAATTGGTTAATTACTAACCCTTAATCATGTTTAACATATTATTATATTAAAATAGAATCTGGGTTACTACACTTATCGTGATTTTTTGTTGCTAGTTTCAAGTAAACTAGAGGTGAATAATCCAAAATTTTACTTGTTTTCAAGATTGGGCAAATTTCTTGATTTCTTTTGTTATTGGATTAAGGGTACGATTTAATATAATCGTGTTTTCCTTCCATACATTAAGAATTCATATCACAACACCAAAGTAATACCGATGATGTTTGAATCTTTAGATCCAAACAGTCAAAATCTTCTACAAAGGCTTTCTGTCTCTAAAGCGGTCGAGAGATCAGCTTTAGAAACCTCGAGTGATACTTGAAACATCTGACATTATTTTTGTAAGAGAGGGTTACGTTGATTGAGCATTCAATAAATTAGCTTTATTAAGTGCTCAAAATTACTGAGAATACAAGCTTGTAAGCGAGAGTTCTTGGATAAAATAGATAAATCAATTATCGTGTTATCTTGTTAGGTGCATTCTATATTTATAGTGTCTCTTGCATAAGTCCGTTCAACGTTCGACTGTAGGCCTCATAAATGCAAGAGTTTTTTTGTTGTCGTCTTCTTTGATAAATAAGAAACATTATTTAATGCGCAATTTGTAATGATTCCAAATAAGAAATACAACGGTCATATAAAGCTTTGCACCTACCCTTAGCAGTGTACATTTCAGGTAACTATCTGATTTTTTAATTCTTGATGGTTTCGCATTGCCTGTCAACCTATTTCTTTGATAAAAAATCTAAATTATTTTGAAGCGCTACTGTGCTTTGTCAATCGCTACTGCACTAAAATCTCTCACCTAGCGCTACTGCGCTCAAAATAGCACTATAGCGCTTCATCTTCTTTTTCTCTTCCTATGTGTTTTTGCTTTTGCTGTTATTTTTTCTCACATTCAATCTTATTTTTCTCTTTTTTCTCACCAACTTAATAATAGCCCTACATGCACAGAAAAAACAAAACAACGCATAAATCTTCTTGAAAGAAATCAATTTGAAACTAAAATCATAAACAAATTAAGTGCATAAAATGCACTTATCAATAATGTTCAAATCTCTTGGTTTTCCCCCAGTATCACTTGCAAAAACTATCCGTCCAGAATGTACACTTGTCAAGGAATTCTTCCCAAGATTATTCTAACAACAGAAACTAAAAGCTGTATCTCTGACGAAGTCAGACGATAACTCATCGCATCTCTTGGTACAAACCCAGCACCAAGAATAATCTAAAGAAAACTCAAATAAAATCTGAATATCCTCTTGGTAGTTATAATCATTGCTATGATTGTGCATATATCGAGACTGAGATAAGTCTTCCCTATAATGCCAAATTGGAACATAACAATCATTCCAGAGTACACCGGCATAAGGTCGCACTTACTATACCATCTCGGAACACGAAAGTCATCAGCACCTTGGCATAACTCATTCTTGAGTCTTTGATGAATTCTATCATTAGTGAGCAACATTCCTATCCGGATCAAAATCATTGGTCAAGAAATTAGACTATAACAAATTATCTTGGATATCGGATCTCTAAATCTTCATGAGATACTTCCAATATCATTATACCTTTATTATGACTGTTGCAAAATACTAGACTAAGGTAGTCTCCCCCTGAATAATCATCTGAAGAAAGGAAAGCTTCCAGACCTCCTCTGAAGCACGAAAAGGATTCCAGAGTAATACAAACATAGAGTCGCGCTCCCTTGCTGTTTAGTCATCTATCCACACAGTCCACAACACTTAGTATAATTCCTAATTATGCCCCTGATGATACACATCATCCCTGGCAAACACTTAGCTTACTAGAATATTTTATGAAAACATCTAGACTATTCATTTGAAACATGCATAATTCAAACTCAGTTACACACATGCCAAACAATATACTGTAATCGAATAACTGATCAACCAATCAAGATATTCCCAAAGATTTCAATTACTTGAACCACTAATCTGTGTTCTAATACAATCTTTATTACAATCCAATGTAATACTTAACTTAATCAAAATATTACACTGAAAGATGTACAATAAACCCTAAAATCTTTTAATATATCTGATTCAACTAATTAAAACTAAAATACTGTTTACAATGAAACTCAATACAGTATTTAAAACCCAATACAACTGAAATCTTACAATCTGACTATATGCGGAAATTTTTCATTCCGTCTACTGATCTTGAACGTGAAGTTTCCCGAAAGCATAAGCATGTCAGCAGACCTCTTCCTCGGAAGATCTAAAAGATCTCACGAATCTGCCTGGTCCTTACAATATTGTTGGGTTCCTTATCTGGTAGATGAGACAAGGTCCTTCTTACAATCTCTCCAACTACTAGTGGAGAATATTCCGGGGTGGCTTCCTTAATCAAAGCTGAATCGATGACTACATGTCACACATTCCATTCAACCCTGAGAAGAGCCTGACGTTGAAAGCTGGATCTTCTCTTCCAGCTCCATCCTGCTGGGATCCACATAATATGAACCTCTGCTGCCAACTTTGGAAATGATGATCTTGGAAAAGCCTAAATACCTTGCTATTCCAATTCCTGATACTGCTATCGTCATTGAATTCATCTTGTAATCCTACAAAGGATAACCTAAAATCAATACTACGTCCCAAAGAATTTTTTGCATGCTCTGATACCATAAATATAGTGACCCGCATAATGATCACCTACTAATCAGAAGCTTAAGCATGAAATTAATCAAATAATAATCTTAATCAGAGTAAATTGCGGAACTTAAATAAACCAATACAAGAAAAGTAAAATCTAGTGGTTAACCCTGCAATCCTGCCTTGGTCACCACCTAATATCCTCATCCTCAAGAGAACTACCTGCAAATTGCCCCTTTGAATGGGGTATCCAGACAACAAAAAATAACCTGAAGTGATCATAAGATGCTCAGTACGAGAGTATGAGTATACGATATTATACGTGCATGTATGCAAGTGAACTGGGTACCAAGACACTCAGGTCAAAAAACAAGCTCATAGACCGGGCCCAGGGTATATAGCACGCTGCGCCGTCACCTCAGGAGGTGGCTCATATACCCAGTGGATAATGGTGACCTTATACTAGTACAAGTGTCCAACCATAATTGTGACCTGACACAAGACTTACGTATCCAACTATCCATAAACTTGTAGGGTGAGTGCCCTACTACAGGATATCTCTAGGATAAAGGATCAATATGCTCATGTATGCAACATACAATCATGACATGCTGTATCATATAAATCATGCAATAACATAATACATGAAAACACATAATACATGCATACTCAATCTGGATATCTCGAATTATACTTTCTTACCTTACTAAGGCAGACCCTAGAAGCTCCCCTCTAGGTCCAAGCCTACCATGCAGTACTACAATACATAATATCTATGTATTATCTAGCATTCCAAACATCACCTATAATGCTCTAAAAGCCTTAATAAAACTATAACATACTCCCTAATTTCTATAAGGAGCCAGAACCATACCTTCGTCCGTCGTCAGCCCGTTAATGTCGCATGCCCCAGAGCCTGGGCACAACCTTGCTACGACCCCTGGACACCTCTCTAGGGATTCGCTGCTACTACGGACACTGTTCGTAATATAAAAACTACTACCTACTCCAACTCTTAAAATAAGAGTACCCAAAAGCTCTTAAAATCGAGCTAACATGGGCCAAGGAGAGGTTTTTAACGATTTCAAATGTGGCAATCTTGACCCCTATTTATAGGCCTCGACCGGACGGTCCGATCTCCGTTTCGGATGTTCCGATCTTTGCATGGTTTCCACGTTGCATGCAGGTCAAGTTCGGACGATCTGATCCCTCGTGGGATCGTCCGATCTCTTACGTCCGATACACCTGTAGAATTCTTTTTGACATCTGTCCTGGGAGAGTTCGGACCGTCCGATCCCTTGATCGGATCATCCGATCTCACCCTCCTCCGAACTCCAAACGTGCCTCCAAACTGTCCTGGTTAGGAACCTCCGAACCCAGTTCGGATTCTCCGATCTACCCGAGCCCAATAAGCCCATTAACCATTTTTCGGGCATTCTGGACCCAAATCCTTGGTCCGTTTGATCATATTAAATTTTCTTAATCATGTTTTATTAATTTAAAACATGATTAGCAAATTAATATTGTAAACTAGAACTAGTCTACTACATACGTACTCTCGCAATCCTTTTATTTTAACAGATCAAATGGTCATCCTCAAGAAGAACAACCCAGATCGATCTAGTTCTCATGCCTTCTGCCAGATCAAGTTCAAATCATACTTGGCTAAAATATATTCGGCCAAGATCGAATATTTTCTCTTTACCCAGATCATGCTCGAACGTCTTCAGCCATATCAGATCAAAGAACCGGATGAAACCATTCATGATCAGTTGTCGGTATTTTTCAAAAGGTTGTTGAGCTAGAAGACAACGTCATTTAATGATTATTTGAACGTTGTAAAGATTTGTGAGCTAATTTATGAGATATGTTGGCGGCTCATTCTCTGAAGATGTTGGCGGCTCACTTGCTACTTTTGAACAATATATATATGTGATGATTCAAGATTCAAGTAATAAGAGTAAACAACATACAAAACCACGAACTCAAGATTGCATATCAACTCATCCGAAAATCCAAAAATCCTTCACTCTATACTCTAACTCAGATTACCAGATCAAAGTTTCAAAGCTCTGAGTTAGATAGTATATCAAAATCGATTGAGTTCAAAGCAATTCATATCACATCAGATCGATCTATTTCAAAGCTATTTGTAGCTTCCTAGATCCAGTTTTCGAAGCACATTATTGTGACTTTCTTCCGTAACTCGAACAGAGTTTGATCTATTTCGAGAAAGTGTAGCTAGGAGTTCCTTTCAAGGGTTGACTGGATAGGATTTGTACAAAGCGTTGTATAAATCAAATTTTTTTAGTGGAATCCTTTTGAAAACAAAACAAATGGTGACGTAGAAAATTGAACTCCGTACATCCATAAAAATTCTCTGTCCCTTTACGTACTGCATTGATTTTATTTGATCTGCAACTAAGCTTTTTAATTTGTGATTTGGTTAAATTAAAATTAATGATATTGGTACATTGCTACACACACACACACACATATATATATATATATGTATATATTATTAAGATTTTCAAATATATATTGACCTTAAAAACTAATTATAATTAAACAAAGTGCAAATTTTTAACTAAAAATCGATATATTATTATATATGTAATATTAATTATATATATATTTTATTAATATAAATTTAATCAAATAACTGATTGAAAAAAAATTGACTTGAAAATTGTAGTTTTTTCAAACTAAGCAAATCGATCACTTACATAAATTAGGATTGACATAAATATTTTTGAAAATAAATTTGAATTTGCGAATTTTTTTTTCAAATGAAGCAAATTGTATATTGCAATATTATTATTATTTTTGAATTTATAAAATTTTCAAAGGAAAACAACATAAATTGATCCATTGTCATTATATATAGGGTAAGTTATTACTTTTTTTTTACTTTATTAACACAAATATTTTTAGAAAAATTTGAATTGTGCTTTAGGTAAACAAATCAAATCCGTATATTGTAATGTTGTTATATCTATATATATATATATATATATATATATATATATATAGTTCTTTTATGGTGCCTTAAAACTATGTTCAACTCCGTGCCCACCATGTATAAGTCAACTCACCAATTGTGCTGGTCAACTCAAGTATGTACATGGTTGACACGGAGTTGGGCATAGTTGTTGGGCACCAAAAAAGAACTCATATATATATATATGAGAGAGATGATATTGTGAGCAACCACCGTGAGCATCCATGTGAGCGTCTGCTGACGTGGCATCATGCACATCCAATAAGTGAGTGCCACGTCAGCAGGTGCTCACATAAGTGCTCACGGTGGTTGCTCATCATAACATTTTTCATATATATATATTACATATATGTGTGTATAATTTATTATATCTTTTGGATATATAAGGTAAGTTTACCAAATTTTTACAGGAGCGCATTTCAGGAAATTGATCAATTATTACGTGCACTGTCTTAAGAAAATAAAATAAAATGTATTGTCATAAAAAATAATATTAGATAAATATATTTATTATCAAATTTGAATTTGTGATATGAATTAATTTATATATATATATATATATATATATATATATATATATATTGTACGAAGAGATTTATATAATATTTTTAAATGTATATGGACTTTAAAAATTAATTGTAATTAAATAAAGTGATGACAAAGAATCAAATTTTGAACTACAAATTGATATATTATTACATATATGTGAAATTATTTATTATATATTTTTATTAGCATACATTTAATCAAATTATGAAAATCTTATTCAATTACGTTTCAAAATTTGAAATTTTTTTTAGCATGTGTTTTGTATATATAGTAAATTAAAAATTACATATGTTTAGTATACATTTAATCAATTATTACGTCCACTTTATATATAATATATCGATATATATTTTAAACTAATAATAAAAAAAACACCACACAACACTTGTATTTATATTTATTTTAAAATGATTATTACACAGTATTATATTTATTTATTTATTTAACAATAAAGAGTGTGAACCCATATTTCTTTTATTAACACAAACTAGCCTCATAAGAAACATTTATAAAAGTTTTATCTGCAAATTTTTTGTAAAATTTTTTTAAAGTTGTTTTAAGAATAAACATGTATTGTTTGGACAAACTTTACTATGAGAAAGTTATTTTTATTTAGAGAAAACTTGTAATTTTTATTCATTATAATCATCAACTACAAGTCTAACCAACCACGAGAAAAACTCGTCGTTCATCCAAAGAAAAGATAATTGGGCTTGAGAAGCAAAATAAGCAATATGATGCGCTGAAAAATTAAGCGGTTGATGTTTGGAAATGAAAATATGTTTGGAAAACTATTTCAAAAATCATAATAACTTTATAGCTAATAATAATTAAGAATGTCAACAGGCGGCTTTCGGAAAAAAAATTAAAAATGTGTTTGGACCGTGTTTAACCAACGGCTTTTTATTATAAAAAAACATCAACTCAATTTTTCTATAAAAACTATATTTAGAGACCAATTTTTTTCAAAAAAAATTCAAAACATTTTACAAAAATCTTATACAATTACGTGATTTAAATTTTTTCTACTTATAAAAAACAAAAAATATTTTTAAAGTATTTATCTAGTATTTTTAAAGTAGTTATCAAAACGAAGGCGTTTCAAACGCACAAAATTTTGTTTGTGGAGAGAAGCAAATTTTGAAATAATTTTTGGAGTTAAACACGTTGTTAATTATTGTTTGGGTCCCAATCTCTCGAGTTATTGGTTTGATCGACATATTTGGTTCTTGTATCGAAGGATTTGTGATCGTTTTACAAATAATATGGCTTTACCCTAAAAAAAAAAAAAACATAACGATGACCAAATTATTTGGTTTTGAATCCAAATAATAGAGACAAAAATTGCATGTGTTGTATCAATACTACTAGTATTCCGCTGCACACGTTGCATACTTGTCAGTCCATTTTTTAACGAAAACAAAAAAAATAAAAATAAATTTTAAAATTTTAAAAATACAAAAAAATATATATTGTTTTCGTAAATAAATAGTTACAAAAACAAAATAGATATATTAATTTTATAGAGTGAGTGACATTTTCGTAGATAAAAAAACATCAAAAAGACATAAAGTGAGTGTCATTTCGGTAAATCATAAAACATCTAATTGCTAAAAAAACGGAGGCTATATATATAAAATTATTATTTGTCTTATAATTTTTGTTTTATTGGAAATTAAGTTAGGATATAATGATAATTTCCTCTCATATTTAACCAATTAGCTAATTGAAAGTTAGTTAATTAAAGGGTCTCCACAATAATAATATAGTAAGATGACCCAATATATTTTATTTTATTTTTAAAACAATTGAGGATATAAGAAATTTATTTTATTCGGACAAACTACAAGAAAATTTAAATAAAACATGAGCATAGTATTACATGACATTCATAGATACCACTCCATCAATTGGGGATTATTTTCTTTGAAGTAAAACAATTTTTATACCTCGTATAAATAGTATTTCAGCAGAATGGAACCGTGTCATTCCGAGCATAGTATTAAGCTTTTATCATTTTATATAAAGTTATAGTGAATGATAACGATGCAATTTCATTATTTTAAATCATACAATAATCCAAACCATATAATTAATTATTACATCCTATTATCTAAAGTTACATATAACAGATGATAACGATACAATTTTAATTTTTTAAATCATACAAAATTAATCCGAACCATACGTATTGATTATGACTCTCTCAATAAGAACAATTACCTATAATTCGAACGAGAGGTGCATATACATGCTTTGTAAAGAATCCATTAATTTAGAGTACCATTTCAATATTTTACGTAGAATTTTCACATAAACTACAGAACAGCTTTGCCAATATATACTTGGATTAATATAGTACTGTCATATATATATATATATATATATATATATATATATATATATATAGTTTTGATATGGTGAACAACTACCATATGCACTTATGTGTGCATCCACTTATGTGCTGTTCACCTATTGGATATAAAAGATGTCACCTCAGCAGTGATCACATAATTAGACATGATGGTTAAGTATCACCTCATTCTAACATTTTATATATATATATATATATATATAGGAATGCAATTGGTACTTGTTTAATGATTTTATATAGTTGACTATAGAAAAGATTTGACATTCCGAGCTCAATTCATCAATAAGTTGTCGGGAAAATAATGGAGCTAGCTAGCAAGCATTCATATATATTCAATGTTTTTAGGAAAAATTGTTTTTTTGGTTTTTTTATGTTTGTCATTTTACGATTTCGGTCCTCTATATTTTCAGATTTCAGTTTTAGTCTGTTATATATTTTTTTTTTTGACAATTTTAGTCCTTTTTTCGATGAGACGCTGATGTGGCACCAATGCGTGCTAATGTCGAGCTGACGTGTATAGTGTCACGCAAGTATTTTCGAACAAAAATGACTGAAATTGCCAAAAATGGAACTTGCAGGACTAAAACTGAAATATAAAAATATAGAAGATCGAAATCACAAAGTGACAAACATACATGAATAAAATTGTCGTTTTCTCTTTTTTTTTTTATCTCTATATTTCTCTCTTTTCAGATTTTTCAACTTTTATATTGTCAAATTGAAAATTTTTCCACTATTTGTTGCGTGTATGCTTGTGTGTGTGTTTTTTTTTTGGGTACCATTTCAGTTATTTTCTCGATGTGGTGTTGATGTTACACTAATGTTATGTTAACATGATGCTAATCTGTGTAATGTCACAACTACATTCTCAATATTATAAACAAAAAAAAGAGAAACACTAAAATTGCCAATAATTGAAAAGAAATACTGAAACTGCAATTGGACAACGAATATGACCAAAATTGTGCCGTTTACCCCTACAGCAAGCCTACTATGGGGATGTCCACACTGAGGGATCCAATCCTTGTCCAAGTGGACGACAACTTATAACCACACAAATAGATTTATATATTATTTCATTAAATAAAAAAAATTACTTAAATTATATGCATTGGACATTTTTAGGACTCTAATTTGGTCAATCCATCAAACCTCTTCTATAAATGACAGTTCTCATTTCATTCATGTAAAAAAAGAAAAAAAAATTGTCCATGGAACTCGTGATCACATTCTTGTTTCTCTTCATAAGTATTATCATGTTATGCACATGTTTTTATGTACTATCACCTCCAACATCATTAAAGACGAATCTAGAAAACGTCGGCTATAGCTATAGGCCGACGATGAAGCTACCATCGGGGCCTCAACCGTACCCAATCATCGGAAACATGTTCGACCTAGGACAAAACCCTCATCGGTCCATCGCCAACCTCTCAAAAATTTATGGTCCATTGATGACTCTCAAACTCGGTAGCATCACCATAATAGTCATATCTTCCCCTCAACTAGCCAAAGAAGCGCTACAAAAACATGACCAATCTTTCTACGGCCGAGCGACTCCGGCCGTGTCCCAAGTACACGGTCACGACAAGGTGTCGATGATATGGCTGCCGACGACTGATATCCGGTGGCGGGTTCTCCGTCGAATATGTAAAAACCATATGTTCTCGCAACAAAAGCTTGATGAAACCCAAGTCCTCCGCCAAGAAAGTTTGAGAAAGTTGCGTGACTACATGAAAGATTGTTGCGATTTTGGTCGAGTTGTTGATGTCTCTAGCATGGCTTGTTCTATATCACTCAACCTTATTACATCCTCTTTATTCTCACGTGATCTTTCTCAGTTCGATTCCGGACCGAATGTGTTTATGGATATTGTCAAGGCTTTGATCCAAGGCGTTTCCACAGCCAATATTGCTGACTACTTCCCTGTATTTAAATTCGTGGATCCTCAGGGGATTAAACGTCGAGCAAAAGCATATGTGGGGAAAATGTTTGCCATATTAGACGATATAATTAGCCAAAGATCAGAAGCAAGAAGGCAAGATTCTGCATTGATCACAAATGATATACTCGACGTTCTTCTGGATTTCAGCCAAAGGAGTAGTGAATCAGAATTGCCTCAGAATCAGATTAAACATTTGCTTATGGTGAGATATTATATTTCATCCATATCAATTACTTAATAGCTCGCTACTCATAGATTCTGATCCATATTTATTAATATAAGAAATTGTCACCCTTAAATACACGCATAGGTACTACCATGCATGAGAATATACATGATCTCGTTTCTTTCTCACATATAAATTTGAGATTTGGTCGCTCACACGAAACTTGATATCATATAAAGTTTTAAGGGTAATGCTACATGTACATTGAAGGTTACACGTTGGGTTAAATATTGCACTTGGAATTACATAATTATCCTGCACTTTATTTGGAAAAAATCTTTCAAAAATGCATGTAGGATAATCATGTAATTTCAAGTGCAATGTGTAACCCAACGTGTAATCCTCAATGTACATGTAGCATTACCCAAGTTTTAATATTAAAATATAATTTTCAAAATCTTTGTGTTGTTGTATATGTGTTCTATCAATTATTTTTAAATATTTTATTAAAATAAATTTAGTCTTAAAAATTAATTATACTTGTCTTTACGAATTAGTCGTTATAAAATAAAGTTGATAAATTATTCTATGTGAATGAAAAATAAATGTGTAGTAATAAAATGATTGTGGGTTTCACAAATGTTTGGTTTGTGTGATATTTGATTGTGATGTGTGAGAGATTTGAATGGTGGGATATTTTATTTATGACGTGGAATGATGTGTCCACAAATATTTGATGGAAATATTTTTGTTATTGTTGTTGCCCTTAGATATTTTATAATTTTAATCATTTACTGGCGTGTTGCTTATGTAGCTAGCCTTGATATGACACTGATTCAAAATATACCGATATGTTTCCCACGTTGTGCACTGTCATATCAGTGTGTTGATATGATGCTAACTTGACAGTAATTTCGAAAAAACAGAGGAATAAAATTGTAGGGACAAATATATATTGGACATTGCAATTTTCTTAATTCCAAATACCAAATGTGTTCTGTTGGGATCGATTGTTTGTAGAGGGGGGAGGGGGTGAATATACACTTCTTAAAATATTTTTTTGCAAATTACCAAAACTTATGGTCGGTCGAGTAGATGTTAACCAAACTAGACCAAATATCTCAACGCTTGAAAATGATCAAACAACAAGTAGTGTGAAAATAATTTGAAACTTTTCGATGAGTTTTTTTTGTATTCAACTCAATAATACTATCAACAAGATAAATGAAGTCAGTAATAAAGCGCACGTGATATATGGAAGTTTGAAGACTAAATACTTCTACATCTCCATTTCTTCCACTTACAAAGGAATACACAAGAAGACTTTGGTTTATACTATACTCTTGTATACAATCAACTCCAACTTTAGGACTTATGCACCGCCTAAATCGGAATTCTTTGTTAACACAAGGATAAGATCTCAAATATTATCAACTCAACACTAAAGTAATACCGAGAATGTTTGAATCTTTAGATCCAAACAGTCAAAATCTTCTACAAAGGATTTTTGTCTCTAAAGCGGCCGAGAGATCAGCTTTAGAAACCTCGAGGTGATACTTGAAACATCTGACATTATTTTTGTAAGAGAGGGTTACGTTGATTGAGCAGTCAATAATGTGGCTTTATTAAGTGCTCAAAATTACTGAGAATACAATCTTGTAAGAAAGAGTTCTTGGATAAAATTGATAGATCAATTCTCGTGTTCTCTGGTTTGGTGCATTTAGGGGTGTCAAAAACCAACCCAACCCGCCAACCCGACACAATTCAACCCGAAAAATATCAGGTTCGGGTTGGGGGTTTTTGGGTTCGGGTTGAATCGGGTTGACCCGAAAGCCAACCCGAAAAAATTATTCGGGTTCGGGTTGGGTCGGGTTGGGTTGGGTTCGGGTCAACCCGATTTGACCCGAATATTTTTATTATTTCTTTTTTATATATATAATTAAAAAAGATTTGTTACAAATTCATATGTTGTTTATTTGCAAAATATTTATTTTATATTGATATAATATATTTTCTTGATTTAAAGTTAATTTTGTAAAATTTTTATTTTTTAAAATAATGTTTTTATTTTTTGTAGTAAATAAATTTTAAATTTTCTACAACTAAACTTTTAAATTTAAATTATATATAAGCTTAGATTTTGTTATCATATGATTAAATATAATATTATTATTATTATTTTGTGTTTTGAATTTTTATTTAATTATTTTGCTAAAAAAATAAATAATAATAATAAAAAATCGGGTTGTTCGGGTTGAGCGGGTTGGTTTGGGTTATACGGGTTCGTGTTCGGGTTGAACATTTTCGGGTTGATTCGGGTTCGGGTCGGGTTCTGGTTGAGGAATTTTTAAATATTTTTTTCTTCAACCCGACCCGAACCCACCCGACCCACCCGAATTGACACCCCTAGGTGCATTCTATATTTATAGTGTCTCTTGCATAAGTCCATTACCCGTTTGACTGTAGGCCTCATAAATGAAAGAGTTTTGTTGTTGTCGTCTTCTTTGATAAATAAGAAACTCTATTTAATGCGCGATTTGGAATGCTTCCAAATAAGAAAAATAACGGTCATAGAAAACTTTACACCTACCCTTAGCAGTGTACATTTCAGGTAACTATCTGATTTTTTAATTCTTGATGATTGTGCATTGCTTGTCAACCTATTTCTTTGATAAAATATCTGAATTATTTTGAAGTATGTGAATGTTGAATCGGAAGATATGTAAAGACCGTTATTCAAAAACTTGGCAAGATTATAATCGGTTGAGGTGAGCTATATATAGTATAACCGTGCGAATAGATCTTCTTGTCCGGGCAAGGCAATCTTCCTGACTGGGTGAGGCACTGTGAAAGAGTGCATCCGGTTGAGATCTTTAAATGCTTGAGTTCAGTTGAGATGGACGCTCAATTACTTGTTATTACACTTAAAGGCAACTATTTTATAACAAAGAAATAGTATTTTTTATTACCAAAACTAAGTGATATAACAATTTCTCGCTTTTTGGTGATTACAAAACTTGAGCCTCTGAAAAATAAATATGATGTAGAAGTAAAAGAAATGAACTTAATTGAAAGAATGAATTCATTGTTACATGATGTTAGTGGAAAAGAAAAAAAAAAAACCAATTACACCTACAAAGAAAAGGTAACCAAAAAAAAAATATTGGTTGTCGCCTGAGCCAGCTGGTACCAAATACACTTTCTTTACCAGAACCTCTACTGCCGGATCAACCACCTCTTTGATTTCTTTTATCATATTCCTCTTTCTTTCTCCTGACCTCATATTTTCTTCTCCTTGATTCCTCTTGCCTTTATATATCATCTTCCCTCTTTTTGTCAGCACAACGTCTGTTATGATCAATAATTTCCTTAAGTTGGGTGTCGATGGCTGCTTGCATGTTGACCATTGGGGCATTTATCCTTTGTTCTATTTGTGTCAATTGACTAGACATGGTGACAACAGGATTATGGGAGTACTTCTTTTCATCCATCAAATCTTTCATTCTATCCGCAATGTCTATAGTCAGGCTATTAACCTTTTCCATAATAGGCTTGCGGATGTCAGATTTGGAGAGAATAGAGGCATCCAAGAGAGTGTTCATCGATGCTATCAATGTCTCTACATGCTGCAGATGACTGAATACTTCTTAAATGGTATTTTTGGCAGTCCTTTGAGCATTAGCTATGACATGGGCTGTTTGATTATTTCCAGAGTCATCATCATCATCATCATCATCATCATCATCGTCATCGCCTGAACTAGCTTTCTTATCATCCTCTTCCATATTATCTGCATTGCTATTTCCTTCTTCTCCAGGAATGATAGGAGAAGCATCTCGTGTCTGTTTTTTGTCACCCGGAGGTGGAGAAGCAGGCGAGGTAACTTCCATTTTTCTTTGAAGAGGGGGATGTTGTACCCGGTTCTTCAAAGATAGTTTCGGGCAATGAAGACCTCATCCATTGAGGTGAGTGGGATCTCCGAGAGAATGAATTCCAACTCTATTTTAGTGCTGTATGGACCTATAGCAGTAGTTGAAGGACGAGGAATATTGGATACAGTTACCTCAGGCTAAGCACCAGATGGATTGGTGCCAGTAGTAACAATATCATTAGCAGTTTAGGGGAGCTTAAGCGATCGAGGGATTTGCCTCATCAGTGGGTGAGGACACCTTTGGAGTTTCTTTAGTGTTATCGGTCGATACGGGCTCTGTAATGACCCAAACCGGATCACCTACTAGTTAACATTTAGGCATGCAATTAGTTAAACATAAGTAAGCAGTAAAGCAACAAAAACAGAAAACGAGTTTATCCAAAACAAATCGGCGAAATAAAATCGGCACTAAAACCAAAGAGGTAAATGCAATTCAACCAATTCGAAAGAAAATGTATCAAACCCTCAAACAAGAAATAAAAACACTCTGCAACCACTGATCCTGATCTCAGCCTTGTCTCGATTTTTTGACCTCGTCCAAATTGAGACATGCCCCGTCAAATAGACTGAGATGCTTAGAATGTAAAGTACGAGTATGCAAATCGATATGATGCATGAAAATGACTGGGTTCTGGTCAACTTACAAGTCACGCTCAGACTAGGTGCCAATGAGTGTATAGTATTATCTGGGTCAAATACATTGGGTAACTCCCCACACTCGTCGAAGATCACTGTATACGTAGCATCAATCCCCATCATCATGGCATCTCCCGATGTCCGAGAATATAACAAAGGCATAAGGTTGAGCGACCCGACTCGAAATACTATCTCGAAGTAGATACGGCTCAATATTAATATGCACATGCAACATAATAATAAAGTAATAAAACATGGATCATGGAAATTAAAATGCAATATCAGTCAGTAGTTATGTACCTCTCTAATATATTCCTAACAACACAAATCTAGGGTCCAAGCCTACAAGCTGTGAGGACCTTGATTCTAATCATCTAAACAAAATAAATCATTTAAATAATCCACAGAGAGTTCGGACAAAAGGTAAGAATTTTTTTTTAAAGGCATGCATGGACCCCGTGCACCCTCGGTGCCCGGGTCCGTGCATTAATCTGTAGCCAAGGGTTTGAAGGACACAAAATACACGGACCACCAAAAATGTACTAAAAACCCAACTCTCTGTTTTGGGCATGGACTCCGTGAACCCTCCGTGCCCGGGTCCGTGCCTAGCTTTTCAAAGACAAGATTTTCCAACCTCAGATCGAACCCATCCGGACCCATGCATGGACCAATGTATGGGATCCGTGCATGAACAATTATCGAACCAATCCAAAATGCGAAGGTACATGAACCCCCATACGGATGTGGCACGGGGTCGGTGCCTTGCTATACCAGCAAAATAAAAGACAGGTACCAGAACGCACAACTCCATTCCAACTCCAATATACATAATTCAACATGCATAATCTCATACAACTCGTATCAAAACAGTACATGATATTTTAAGGTTGTACAATAATCGAACTAGTAGAACATGCATCAATTCTAAGTTCTACAAATCAAAATACAATGAGTACAACGAGTTCGAAAACAAAGTTAGAATTCTATACCAAGTCCTCACTTCTAGCATTCCCAACTCAATCTAGCCATGCTCCCTCTGACTCGAACATGCCCCACATGTTGCCAAGCACACATACAAAGACAAGACATCAGCCGAATAATCCGATAAGAATAAAATTCCCAGTAAAAGAGACATAACAAGTAATCCACGTAATATATTGAATCCTGATATACGTAGCAACGAGACAAACAATTCAATTAGTATAACAACAACTCAATTCAAAATGCAATAAAATGCAAAGCATGTCTCCGGGGTTCGAGATTGTCTAAAATCGAAAAATCAAAGGGAATTTTGTTACTTCAATTTGGGATCCCGAGGCCAAGATATCACCACAACTAACCAACTCTCCCGATTGAGGTGAATGCGACATATCTCGCTCCTCTAGACTTTGGAGCATCTATAAGGAGTATTCAGACTTTGGGAGACGTCAACAACCCATGCACTCGCTTATAGTCCCCTAAACATCTAATTCGATGTGTAATCAAGTAATTCGGCTCAAGATGAATGCATATGAAAAATCAAAATGCATTCAAATAATTCAACTAATGCACGAAATCAAACAAAACAAGTAATCATGCATGTATGTGATTTAGGGACTCGAGATTCACTCTGAACTCGAGAATTCGTCCCTTTTCGATTCGATGTCGTCTATTAACTTTTATTTGATTCGATGCAACTTAAATATGGACAAGCTAAAAGAAAGAGAATTCTAATTAGAATCCATACAATCGTAATTCAACGATTAAGTCAACTCATTACCAATTCTCGATCAACTCTTCGACGCTTCTAATTCTGCGAACTCTGAACTCAATATTCTTCTGTACAATCAGTACGGAGATAAAAAAAAAACCCAATAACAACCAGTCAACCCCAAATCAAATCCGAAATTAAATCAAACTCCCCAATTTCTGAAAATCTCAAACCGACAGCATAACGGCTATATATTCGACTAACTGAAAATACAAACATCAATATAACAATTCCAACAACTCACAACAACAAGAGTCCATCCAATTCAATGCAATTCCAACAAATCCCAAAACCCAAATTATCGAATTAATCCTAAATATTCATAACAAATCCGAACGACGTTATTTTTTTGATTCAATTTCAAATATACGATCTATGCTAGCTTAAGAACAACATATCCGAAAATCATATAATTCTTACAACCCTTAAAAATCGAGACATGTTGAAACATAAGAAAACTTATTGTAGAACGGAGCTATCGCAGCTGTGATCGCGAATATACCTTCAGATTGAAATTCTAATGGACGGATCGAGCACGAAATGAAATCAGAAATCTCAAAGGGGCGTTAATGGCGTTTAGGCATGATGGAGAAGAAGAGGAAGAAGAAATCTTGCCACCTACACGCCTCTCACTCCTTTAAATATCAAAGAATAAGTCAAATAGGGAAAATTGCACTTCGGTCCCCAAGTTCTTAAAAAATTACAATTTGGTCCCTAATCAAATACCAATTAAATCCTCAAATTTCCTAATCTTCGATTATCAGTTTAATATCTTACAATCTCGGTTAAGGTAATTTTGGGGTATTACAATTCTCCCCCTCTAAGAACTGATTTCGTCCTCGAAATCGAATACGGTTCAATCACATAAGAAAGAGATAGGATCAAAGACTGCAATAAGAATACACTTCTCAGAAAATTTTTTGGAAATCACTACTTATCGGAATCTGTGAGGACCTTGGTTCTAATCATCTAATCAAGGAATAAACTATCAAGCATCCACAAAAAGTCAAGGCTTAAAGCCAAGAAATTTTTTTTAAAAAAGGGCTTCGCTCGAGCGGTAAGAAACTCCCACTCGAGCTGGCAAAGTTCTTCCCGAGAACCACCAAGGCAGCTCGCTCGAGCGGCAACATCATGCGCTCGAGCGAGACTTACCCTGCCTCAAGAGTAAAAATTGACTCGCTCGAGCGGCACAATCATGCGCTCGAGCGAGACCGGTTCTGGGCCAAAATTCCAGATTTAATCTCACATCCAAAGTTCAACTCAAAAACTCAAGTCTCAAACCACAACATGCATAAAACATCGATCTAGCATCATACAATACAAAGTATGTCTAAAGTTATCCGAATATACAAAAGCATAGAACATGCATCGGTTCTAGTTTACAATCCAAAATACATAATAAGTTCGAATATACAACTCGATTATAAAACAACAAGTCCTCATTTCTATCCACTCGACCACCTATCCATGCGATTTCTGACTTGGTCCTGCCCCATATGTCTCCAAGTACACATACAAAGACAAGACAATTGCCGGATAATCCGGTGAGAATAATATTCTCAGTAAAAGAGACAGAACATGCAATATCAAACATATATCAAATCATGATATATATAACAACCATATAATTTAAGAAGAACTATAAATGAGATGCATGCCCTTTTAAAATCGAGATTATCAATTCGGATAATCAAAAGGTAATTCGGTTATCTGATTCTTCTGTTGGGATCCCGAGGGTAAAATATCACAACAATCGCACCGAATCTCTCCTCGAGATGGATGATGTATATTTCAATAATCTAGACTCCGGAGCAACTATAGAGAGTTGATCGGCCATTGTAGTAATTCCCCTACAAATGCCACTCGACTATAATCCCCAGAACGTCTAATTCAAAATGAAACAAATCAATTGCCTCAATATGAATGCATATAAAATCATAATACATTCAATAATATAAATCAAGAAATTCACTTAAACATGCAAGTATGTGATTCTTTGGAATACTCGAATCAAGTCGGATTCGAGTAACTCGTCCCATTCAAGCCGAAGTCGTCTTATAAATTTCTCGATAAATGCAAGTGCTCCAAACCTGGACAATCAACGATAATCCCATATCAAAACTCTTCCAAATCCAAAACAATCGTCAATAAAGAATCTATACTATACCGACTTCAACTCTAAAACGATCCAAAATCCGCAACCTCGAACTCAAGTGCCTTCAAACCAATCTGTAAGGAGCGATAACTGATCAATAAATATTTTCAAACTCAAAGGAACCCGGTTCAAGTAATTCAACTCATACAATAATCCAAAACTCCGAACTGGCGACATAACGACTAAAAAAACTAAATAACCGGAAATCACAACATAGCAATACAATTCAACCAACTCATAAGAAGTCCCATCTCAATCAAAACAATTCAAAACCATCAATCTCCAAATCCCCATTTTCGAAAATCACTAGAAAATTCATAATAAATCCAACCGTCGTTCTTTTTCCGATCCGTCTTCAAAATAACGATAAGAACTAGCTCAAGAACATCATACTCAAAAAGAATTGAATTCCAACGACATCCAAAAAATGAAATATAACTGATCGGAGAAATACTTACGATAGAACAAAGCTCTCGTTACCGGGATCGCAAAACTAACTTCGGATTTAAATTCTACTGGACGGATCGTGCAAAAACCGGGAACAAAAATCTTGAAGATCTCGTTCTTGAGCTTCAATGGAGGGGAATCACGTTTGGGAAGAAAAGAAATAATGAAGGAAGCCTAGTCATGCTTCTACATATAATAAGACTAAGTCAAAGTATAATATTTGCATTTTAGTCCCCAAAAAATTCGAAACTTACAAAATAGTCCCTGATAAATTTCAAAACGGCCCTCGAATTCTATAATTTCCGATTATCTCAAATAAACTCGATTAAGATAAATTTGGGACGTTACAAAATATGTCTCTCAAACCGCTTCTTTAAACCCTATCGGCTCAAGTGCACTGTCACAACTGAATTGGGTTGTTCCGGAGCTGTTTATCTGTTCGGTTAAAAATCGGAATCGGTCGAAGCAACTCAACATCTCAATACGTTCAATCTCGTTGGTCGAAGAAAACAAGAAGGATCTGGTGTTATCCCGCAACAAAAGATGGAAAACACATCGTGAATACCAGAAGAGACGGAACAAAGACAAGTCTATAGGCAAGATCGCCTATCATCTCCAGACTCTAGTGAGAATCGATCAATCCCAGAGACGACTTCTCTCTCTTCTCATATCTGACAAAGCCTCTGAAAAGGCTAAATATTCAGAAAAAATATTCGGTCTCCTTGATCAAAATACAAAGATCTGCATCGGATATTTGAATACATCGTCTATCTATTCCAAGTCGTCTTCACTCTTGACATAAAATATTCATCTGTCTATCTAAACCTCGAAACATATCTGGTCCCAATTCAGAGAACCCAGAAAATCATCTCAATACAATCGAGATTTTCATCTCTTCGCGTACAATGCTTCAAAAGGTGCCATCAATATACTCGTCTGATTGCTATCGTTGTACAAAATCTCCATAAGACTCGAGAATTCTTCCAACTAGTGCTAAAGTCGAGCACTACAATTCAAGGCATAACCTCTAAAGTCTGAATCGCCCGCTTTGGCTGTCCGTTGTTTTGAGGATTAAATTTGTAATCAGATGTAATCGAATAACAAAGACCTCTTGAAAACTGAGTCCAAATTCGAAGAGTGAATCAAGGATCTTGGTCTGAAACGATATAATTCGACAGACCAAACAATCTGACCACGTCTCGGACAAAAATGTGGCCATCTGATCGTGTTTGAATGTCATTTTGCACGGAATGCAATAGCAGATTCCATCAATATGTCAATCATACTCAGGTAGCATCTCAATCTCAGACTGATCGTAGCTTCGGGATAGCATCCATCGAAAAGTAAACCCATTTACATTTTGAACAGATAAATGTACAACAAACAATCGGTCCTTCTCTCTCTGCTGTCTCCTGCCGACAGTACAAAACATTTGGACAAAATCTCATAACACTGCTCTTTTTTGAATCCACCAAGACTGGTTTAACATATCGATATACTACTTTCGACCATCTATAAAAATGCTGAAATGACTGATATGCGCCTCTCACAAGATTCGCTGTCTCAATTCAAAAACATCGAGCACAACAGTACAATTACTCACAAATACGGCATCAACCCTGACCTGAAACTCAGACGGTTTCCAGTTCTGACTTCTCTTCATCGAACTCTAAAAATCGAATCAGATTTCGAAGCGTTCTTGATCTTCTCAATCAACTCTGGTTTGGCTCAAACGAAAGAGTTCTGATAGACTTCTTATCTGCTTCAAATTCTAAGTCAGGCATGCAGTAATCATTGCTTCAAAAGAAAATATCGATAGTAGATAAAATAGAGAACAAATCTTCAGCTCAAAACATCAGCTGTTGCATCCAAATTCCTCGGATAGAATGGATTTCACAGTCAAAAATCCGTTATCATATCTAATCATTTCTTTTGTCTAATAATCAATACAGACGATGAAACAAATACTTCAATTCCCAAGATCAGAAAAGATTTCAGAAATTTCCTCATAAAGAAAATGACGCGAGATCTTCCAATCAATAAGATCACAGCGAGCTCAAATCCAGAACCATACATTGAGTCTCGAGCGTCTTCAGCTGCCTCAATGCCTAAGCTATTGCATGATTTCTCTGAAATAATATCCCAAATCTCGATAAGAAAAAGTAATGCACTGAAGATCATCAGTATGAAAGGAATAAAGAATACTGAAAAGCTGATTAATCTCTTCTTCAGGTCAATAAGAAACGGTCTCATACGATTCATACAGAAGGAACATTTTGCTGAGTAATCGGCGTCACAACGATAAGAATCTCTCGAAGAATCAGCTATAGAACTCATAAAACCCAAGATCTTCAACTTCAGGTACAAATATCTGTCTAGATCAATTCATACCAGCTTCAGTCTTGAGGTCATCAATAAAAATTCTATCAACAGATAATATGATCGAGGAAAGACAACTCGATCCAATCAGAGTTCAGACGTCGATAGAATAGCATACAACTACTCGGCACACAAAATCTGTATGACAATCCTTGAATGCTCTGCATGATCAGTATGATTCTCGTTCCAAAAGGACAAGAAGATCATCGATAATAATAGTTTTGAATTCAACTAAATACCTCTGAAAGATTCGGTTCCTAACATTCATAAATACTACATGAGCATTTGTCAATTCAAACAGCATGTCAAAATTAAAAACGGCCATACCTCGTCCTGAATGCGTTCTAAGGAACATTTTCCTCTCAATTCTGAACTGATGTTGTCTGATCTCAAGTCGATGCTGAATCTAACCTCGTGAATCGGAGGCAAATCGGGAATCTCATGCGAAACAATTTCAGCAAACTCTAAAACTCGGGTACATCAACCAATAAGGGCTGAATTCCATGACAACAACAGTAAATATCGAGAATCCTTCTTCACCTCTCTACAACAAACGGTCATTCGACAAAACAAAAATCAAAGAATCCTTGAATCGAGAATTCTTACCGAAAGATTTCCACTCATCTATCAATTCAGATCTGAATCTGAAAACTCTCTGAAAACCTCTCACAGTAGCCCTGTACTTAGTTAAGCAGCTATACAGACAAAATAATCAAAATTTGATAACTTAAGTACTAAACAGCCCAGTTCAATCTTATTCCCCTCAAATCGAAGTTCAAAATTTCGGACTAACCTCGAAGAAAACCATTCCTCCTCTCAAAAGCGAAGAATAGCAACAACAGTAATCAAAAGCTCAGCAGGCAGAGTTGCATCATAACAAATTCCTCAATAAGAAAGTAAGGAACCCACCAGTATCTATCAATATAAGAGCAAAAAACCAAAATCGAACTGTTACCTGCTAAGTCACCTTCAAGTGCAACCTGAGTCTTAAAATCCTCGTGAAGAGGATGGACTAAGGCCTGTTGCCTCGGAGGTTGATTCAAATTATGATTACCTCCCATAAGATTATGCTGAGGTGGCTGAAATGAGTGAACATTTTGAGATAGCTCAGAACCACGCTGAGGACAAATCCTGGCAAAATGTCCCGTCTGATGAAAAATATGGAAACTACCAAAAGTTCCTCTACATAAAACACTGGAATGACGACCTCCACACTTGCTGCAAGTCGCACCTGAAGTTCCCGAACTCTGTCTTGAGCCAAATTGTTTCGATCCGCTGGAGCTAGAAGAACTACTCCCAGACTTCTTGAATTGCTTTCCCTTCGGTTGTAGATGATGATCGAACAAATACTACCACAAAAAAAATCAATTCAAATATGTCTATCAATTAAGCTCGAAATAATCGCAAGTGCACGATTCAAGTAATAATATAGTGTACTGAGTACGAGTATCGTCCTCAAGGACTACTGAAACTAATTTGTCTTTTCAATTTCTCACCACACAAAGTATCGAAAAGTTGAATTGTGATTTATCTAACATCTAA
Organism: Henckelia pumila; assembly: GCF_033568475.1. Lineage (NCBI taxonomy): Eukaryota > Viridiplantae > Streptophyta > Magnoliopsida > Lamiales > Gesneriaceae > Henckelia > Henckelia pumila. Next base: position 68,728,032 of record NC_133121.1, read on the forward strand.
AATTAAAACTCAATGTAAGTAAACTTAAATTTCTTGCAACCAAACAAACAAATCACACGTTGATAAATAACAATTCAAAAGGATTTTTGTTGGAATTTCCGGTTCACCTTTCCCCTAATTGAACTGGACGATTGAAACTCAATTTATCTTTATAAATTTGACAGAATTTCCTGTAACATTGACACTCTCTCTCGAGGTTATGCCAAACTAATCAAATCAATGAAGTAATTAAATCTCTTTAATTATTTATCATGACCGATTGCTTTGCGTTCTATGAATTCTACAATTTCAACCTGGTGGTCTACGGCTATCAACATGTACTAAATACCATATCTCTATGCATATTTTAAGTCCACGGATTCTATCATTCGTCCTAATTAGGAATCTATCTCTCGATAGAAATTCACAATTTACGAATCTATGTTAAAGGTAGCTAAACATCAACATAGAAAGAAAAACATGATGAACTCAATTATAAACATAAATCAAATCTCAATACGTCCAATGATTCAATCACACTAAAGTGTTTCGGGGTTAGGATCCCCTCGATTCCAACAAAATAAATACTTAGATACTGAAATTCATTACAAAAATTCAATCTTCAAAAAGGGTTTAATCATAACAATTCAGAAAAGGAAGAAAAGAAAAACTCCCAACGGAGAATAGAATTCTTCAAGCGTTCAGCCGCCGGTAGCCCTCTGATGTGCGTCAAAAAGTAACCCTCAAAACTAATTAAATAATTGTATTTATATTATCACACAATCCTTCCCCAAATAAACTCTAAAAATAAATAAATAACTTAAATCTGCGCGTCGCGCCCGAGCGGTAGAAAATTACCGCGCGGGCGCCTCGAAACTCTGCCACCTACTGTTTCCAAAAATCGTGACCGCGCCCATGCGGTAGAAAATGACCACCCGTGCGCCTCTCTTTAATCAAGCTACTGTCTTTCTCAACCATGACTGCGCCCGCGCGGTAGAAAATAACAGCATGCGCGCGCCTTGCTTTTTCCAGAAATGTGACTTTCTTCTTATGCTCTCCTCACGGCCTCCATTGTGCATCGCCTTCTCACTGAGTATCAGCATTTCTTGGTGAATCCCTGCCATATAAATAAATAAACCAGAGGAGTGACAACAAAAACAAAAAAACAATAAACGAAACAAGAATGAAAAAAAACAGACACAACGTAAACAAAACGAATGCAAAACAAACGCAAAACAAAGCAACATAACACACAAAAACGACTCCTATCAACCTCCCCAAACTAACCTTTTGCTTGCCCTCAAGCAAAATAGGTGAGAACTAGAATGAAAACACAAAAACAAGTAAGAACGATTCATGAGAAATCAAAGCCTCAGAGAAGTTCACTTTCAAAACAAAATCAACACCGCTCTCAACTTTTCATAATCCACCTTCAATTTAACGTGAACGTGTGTGTGTGACATGTTATTCCAGTTTCATGCAACTCAAACAAAATCCATTCCAAATCTTCTTAGCGACCTATTTACAATTCAGTGAAAGTTTCACTCTCAAGTATCCATTCCTTCTAACGACTCTAGACACACCCACCTCCCTTGAGATAGTGAATTACACACCTCCGAATTTTACACCCGGTATTGCTTTAGCCCCAATAATTACCCGCTAACTTAGCTATAACTGGCTAGGATACGAATTTTTTCTTAATCCCCTCGTCTATAGCCCGGATGGAGCATCAACCCCATTTTATCCGCATACTTAGCCTTGAATTTAATCTTTTAGGATTTCAATCCTTTCAAGGCCCGGATGGAGTTGTAAAAAAAATGTTTTCTTTCTTTTTTTTTTCTAGGTGCGCCCAAGATCATAAGTGTCATGCTAGAGGCTCGTCAAAATTCATAGAACACAATTAAGATCCACAAAACACCTATTGCCGTTCAATGGTCAAACAGACAGAAATTTCATCAAAGCTTTCGTTACAATCCATTGGTCTAACACGAGTGCTTAAAATATTCACGGGTCAACCTACAGTTTCTCATGTCAAGTCAAGAGAAATTTTTTTTCAAAATTCACAACTTCATCTCATCATCGGCTCCCAATCATCGCCTCACTCAACACACATGCAAACAATTATGCACTGTAAGCAACAAAAACATTATGCATGATTACACAAAAGACACACACCCTCCCCAAACTAAAGATGAGCATTGTCCCCAATGCTACTTAACACCACCAAATCTAAAAACAAACAAAAAGCAAATAAAAACAAAAAGCACTAAAAACTCCCCTGGTACTAATCAGACTCCTCCTCATCCATGTCTTCGGGCATATCCCGAACCGGTGGAGCATATTGGAATTGGAACGGTGGAGGATATGGCGGTGGTACTGGATAAGCGGCCAGGTCCATCCCAGCATTTGCGAGCAGTCCTCGCATCATGGCGTTGGTGGATTCATTGTAGGCGGCGTTCACCTCTTGACATTTTTCCATGTGTTGCACCCAAGCCGAAATCTCGCTTAATGTGTCATTCGTGGTGCGGCGAGCAGGGGGTGGCTTAAGCACACTCCTTGATGATTGACCGGGTCCAGAGCTGGCCTGGCTAGGAGGTTGAAACTCTCGGAGGTGGAATGAATGTTTTGCTTTCAATATTGTGTTATCCACTGCCTGCATTGGGTGCAACCATTCTTCGTCGTCCCTGTATGGGACACCAGCTTGCACACACAATAAATAAACAATGTTCGGAAAAAAAATTGAAATGTTGGACGTGCGAATGGACATGTACAACTCTCGGTTGATAATTTGTCCAACATTAAGCAGCCATTGCTTGTGCAGGGCATACAGCAGCACCGCCCTGCTCATTGTGACATCATGGGTGTGGGACACCGGCATCAACCTGTGAGTCAGAAAAGCATACCACAAGGCCGGTTCCAGCCGCAAATATTTTTCCTTAAAAGATATAAATTTGACCGAATCCTTCCACACGTTACCCTCATAACACAGGACATTCGAGATTTCATTATAATCCGGGTTAGCCTTAAATGCCTGAAATTGGCTATCATCTACATCCGGAGTTTTCAATAATTCATTAATAGCAGCGGGACTAAAGGAAACCATCTTACCCCGCACGAAAGCTGTGCTATCAGTACGCTCGGTGGCGTTGGCATAAAATTCACGGACCAGCGGGACTAACGCCGCGAGAGGTTGGCGGCAAAACTCGGCCCATCCTCGAGCCACGATGCCAAGGGAGGCGGTGAGTTTTTCAGAGAGATCGATCCCCCTCTCTGCAATTGGATTCCTTGCAGCCTTGGCCTCTTCATACCTCGCCTTGGCTTCTTTTGAAATAAATTTTTCCTCTATGATTTTGGATGGGTTGGCCCTAGAGGTAGCAATCTTCTGTTTCTTGGGCGCCATGTCAATAGAGATGAGAAATCAAGCGAAGAACCTGTGAAAATTAGAGAAGAGATATGGTAAGAGATTCAGATAGAGACGGCGGCGAGGGAAGCTTAGGGTTAGAGAGAAAAGAAAGAGGGGAAATAAATAAAGAAAGAAGGGAGTCGGGCTTTTAAAAATTCTGAGATTTCGCGAGGCGCCCGCGCGGTAGAAAATTGATGCGCGGGCGCACACCCCTTTTTTTTCAAAAATTTTAGACAGTGGCTTTGGGTGCGCGGGCGGCAGAAAACTGCCGCGCGAGCACACCCCCTCGTTTCCAAAAATTCTGAGACAGTGTGTTTTGGTGCGCGGGCGGCAGAAAACTGCCGCGCGAGCGCACCCCCTCGTTTTTGAAAAATTTTCAGAGACAGTACTCCACTCGAGAAATAACAGTAATTAACTTAAAAAGTTCTAACACTTACTAAAATGAACAAAAATGCAAATAAATAACAAGGAAAGTAGAATGTAGTTCTCAATTTATAGTCGAGAGCTTGACTTTTCATCCTCCCCAAACTAGTCTTGGTCAGTCAATGTGGTGATGACTGGCGTGGAATCCACATCACCTCCCACATAGTGTTTTAACCTTTGAGCATTGACCGTGAACGACTCGTTGCGGGCATCTTTTATCTCTATACCCCCGATGGGTACACCCTGGTGATTTTATAGGGCCCAGACCATCTAGACTTCAGTTTTCCGGGAAATAGTCTTAACCGGGAGTTAAACAGCAACACAACATCTCCTTCCTTGAAGTCCCGCTGTCGAATGCGCTTGTCATGTATTCTCCTGGTTTGTTCTTGTACGAAACCGCCATGTCATATGCACTGTCGCGGAATTCCTCCAGTTGATTAAGCTCTAGCAATATTTTTTCACCTGCAGCAGCAAATTCATAGTTTAGAGTCTTAATAGCCCAATATGCTTTATGCTCTAATTCAACAGGTAAATGGCATGCCTTTCCAAACAACAATCTATAAGGGGAGGTGCCTATAGGTGTTTTAAATGCTGTCCTATAGGCCCATAAGGCATCATCCAGTCGAAGTGCCCAATCCTTCCGATTAGTATTCACACTTTTCTCCAAAATCTGTTTGATTTCTCGATTGGATACTTCTACTTGACCACTGGTCTGGGGATGATATGGGGTAGAGACTTTATGCTTGACACCATATTTCTTTAAGAGTTTGTCAAAAATTTTATTGCAAAAGTGGGTGCCACCATCACTAATTATTGCACGGGGTGTACCAAACCGATTAAAAATGTTTTTTTTCAAAAATTTCAGTACAACCTGTGCATCATTTGTTGAAAAAGCTTCGGCCTCTACCCGTTTTGAAACATAATCGACTGCGACCAAAATGTATTTTTTTGTCAAAAAAGTGGAAATGGTCCCATAAAGTCGATTCCCCAAACATCAAATATCTCACACTCAATGATATTATGTAACGGCATTTCATTTCGGTTCGAGATATTACCTGTCCGCTGACATCTATCACAAGCTAAGACAAACAAGCGCGCATCCTTAAAAAGGTTGGGCCAATAGAACCCACATTCAAGTACCTTTGCTGCAGTTTTGATTGGCCCAGCATGGCCACCTACCTCACGATCATGACAATGACTGAGAATGCTTTGGATTTCTCCTTCCGCCACACATCTCCGAATCATTGAGTCAGCACATATTTTAAACAGAAATGGTTCCTCCCAAAAGTAGTGCTTGACATTCGATAAAAAAATTTTCTTCTGATGGAAGGATAGATTGTGTGGGAGTGTGCTTGTGACCAGAAAATTAGCAAAATGTGCATACCATGGTGAACTCTCTATGGCGAAAAATTTTTCATCAGGGAACCAATCATCTATGTCCTATAGTTCGTTTTGTGCATCATCCGGAATGCATTCTAATCTAGACAGATGATCAGCTACTACGTTTTCAACACCTTTCTTATCCCTAATCTCTAAATCTTGCAAAAGTAAGATCCACCTAATCAGTCTAGGTTTTGCATCTTTCTTTGCCAACAAGTGCTTAATAGCAGAGTGATCTATGTAAATTGTGATTTTTGAAAGTACAAGGTACGAATGAAATTTGTCCAGTGCAAATACTACAGCTAACAACTCCTTTTCAGTGGTGGCATAATTCAGCTGAGCTTCATTAAGAGTCTTACTAGCGTAGTAGATAGTTCGGAATACCTTGTCTATTCGTTGGCCGAGTACCGCACCAACAGCATAGTCACTGGCATCGCACATTACCTCAAATGGAAGATCCCAGTTTGGCGATGTCAGTACTGGCGCAGTCACCAGTCTTTCTCTCAACACCTCGAAGGCCTGCAAACAATTCGAATCAAAGTCAAAAGGGGCATCTTTCATGAGCAAGGAAGACAGAGGTTTAGCAATTTTTGAGAAGTCTTTAATAAATCGCCGATAAAAATCAACATGTCCTAAAAAACTTCTAACTCCCTTTACTGTCGTGGGTGGAGGTAAATTTTGAATGACGTGCACCTTTGCCCTGTCCACCTCGATCCCTTGTTCAGAAATTCTGTGACCCAACATTATACCTTCTGTCACCATGAAATGGCACTTCTCCCAGTTAAGCACCAAATTGGTTTCCTCGTATCTCATCAACACAGAATTCAAGTTATGCAGACATGCATCAAAAGATTGACCGAAAATAGAAAAATCATCCATGAAAATTTTTAAAAAATTTTCGACCATATCATGAAAAATAGCAGTCATGCATCTCTGAAAAGTAGCAGGAGCGTTACATAATCCGAAAGGCATACGTCTGTAAGCAAACGTACCATATGGGCATGTAAAAGTTGTTTTATCTTGGTCTTCAGGTGCAATCGCTATTTGATTGTATCCTGAATACCCGTCTAAAAAGCAGTAAAACTCATACCCAGCCAATCTCTCTAGCATTTGATCAATGAAAGGGAGGGGAAAATGATCCTTACGGGTTGCGTCATTTAATTTTCTATAATCTATGCACACACGCCAACCCGTAACTGTCCGAGTAGGTATCAATTCATTATTCTCATTTTTTACGACAGTTATCCCCCCTTTCTTTGGCACACATTGCACTGGACTTACCCATGGACTATCAGAAATAGGATAAATAATACTTGCGTCCAACAGTTTGATCGTTTCAGCTTTTACAACTTCCTGCATCTTCGGGTTTAGTCTCCTCTGTGGTTGGACTAATGGGTTGATGCTCTCTTCCATTAAGATCTTGTGCATGCATATGGACGGATTTATTCCTTTGATATCTGCCACTTTCAAAGCAAATACACTCTTGTGATTCTTGAGCACATCCATTAATCTGGCCTCCATCTCACCTGTCAAAGAAGACGAAATTATGACAGGTAAATTATCATTCTCACCTAAAAATACATATTTGAGATGGGTAGGCAATGGTTTCAATTCCAAAGTGGGTGGTTCCTCAATTCTTGGTTTCTGAAGGACTAAATCCTTTCGGTCGCCAAGATCTTCAAGTCTAAGCTTTCCACCTCTTCTCCATGACTTGTTGTCATTCAAATATGCAGTCATCTCTTCAATTTCATCACTGAAATCGTCCACATGCTCCGATATAAGTGCAGTTTATAATGGTTCCTGAAAAGTATCCTGCACATAACCAAATAATAGTGAATCCACTACATCTAGTTGAAAACATTCTTCATTATTCTGAGAAAATTTTAAAGCATTAAAAACATCAAACGAAATTTTCTCTTCTCCCACTCTCAAAAGCAACTCTCCCTTCTGGACATCTATTAGTGTCTTTCCTGTTGCCAGGAAAGGTCTACCCAAGATGAGTGGCATGTCCAAATCATCTTCCATATCTAACACCACGAAGTCCACGGGGAAGATGAATTTGCCCACTTTTACAAGTACGCCCTCGATTATACCCCGTGGATATTTGATGGACCTGTCCGCCAGTTGTAACGACATTCTAGTGGACTTTGGTTCTCCCAAGTTCAATTTCCTAAACACAGAGTAAGGCATTAGATTTATACTCGCACCCAAATCACACAAAGCCTTATGAAATTGAACATCATTAATTACACAGGGTATAGAGAAACTCCCTGGATCCTTTTGCTTTAGTGGGATTTTATTCTGAACCAGCGCTGAGCAGTTTTCCGTCAGACTTATCATTGCATGATCCTCCAATTTCCTCTTGTTAGAGAGGATCTCTTTCAAGAATTTCGCATAACTTGGCATTTGCATCTGTGCATCAGCGAAGGGTATATTGATATTCAATTTTTTAAACACTTCTAAGAATTTACCAAACTGAGATTCTAGCTTGGCCTTCTTAAGAGCTGCAGGAAAAGGTGGTGGTGCAACAATTTTTGATTGTGAAGTGGGTGGGGGTGTTAAGATAGACGACTTACCTGAAGTTTTTTCTGATGTAACTGTTTCTGGCTCTTTCTCGCTTTTTTGTTCAGGCTCGACCGTCTTTCCACTCCTTAATTCAATTGCTTTCACCTGTTCTTTCGGATTCTTCTCAGTGTCACTTGGAAAAGTACCCTGATCTCTGCTGGAAATTGATTTGGCCAATTGCCCTATTTGATTCTCCAGATTCTTTATCGATGCATCTTGATTCTGCATGCGGGTCTCAGTAGATGATATAAATTTCTGCATCATCTGCTCCAAGCTTGACTTCTCCTCTTGAGGCGGCCTGCTGTAGTTCTGATTTCCATACGGCTTATTCTGTCCACCCCATGAAAAATTCGGATGCTGTCTCCACCCTGGATTGTATGAGTTCGAATATGGGTCATTCCTAGGGCGATTCTGATTCCCCATGTGGCTTGCCATAACTCCCTCTGGCTGAGAGAATGTTTGACAATCTTTCGTGAAATGCTCTGCACCGCAATTTTCACACCATACTTCTTGCACTCGCATCGCCGAATGTCCTACACTCAGTTCCTCGATCCTTTTGTTCATGAACTCAAGTTGAGCAGCCACAGAGGTGAATGCATCAACTTGATGAAGTCCAGATGATTTCCGAGCTGCACTTCTTTCAGATTGAGGATGATAGCTACTGGTTGCCAACTCCTCAATTAATTCGTAGCCATCCTCTGAAGACTTTCGTAGTAGATTCCCACCTGCAGCTGCATCTAACATGGTACGATTTGAATGAGAAAGTCCATAGTAAAAAGTTTGTACCACTAGACCGTCTGGTAATTGGTGGTGTGGACATCTCCTCAGCAGATCCTTATAGCATTCCCATGCTTCATAAAACGTCTTCTGTTCACCTTGGGAAAAAGTTGTGATATCGGATCTCAGCTTCATTGACTTCGATGGTGGAAAGTATTTGGTGAGGAAAGCTTTCGCCAAGTCATCCCAAGTTATGATGGAACCTGCAGGTAAATTTGTTAGCCATGCTTTTGCCTTGTCTCGAAGTGAAAAAGGGAATAAACGTAAACGAATTGCGTCGTCTGAAACTCCCTGAATCTTGAATGTATCACAAATTTCCAGAAAATTTGTGAGATGAACATAGGGTTGATCGATAACACTTCCACCAAATTGAAGCGTGTTCTGAACCATTTGAAGAATCGCCGGCTTTATCTCAAAGTGATTCGCTGCTACAGTTGGCCGGATTATGCTTGGTCGAGCACCTTCAATATTTGGCAGAGCTAGATCCATCATGGATCTGTAAACTGGTTGTTCGTGTTCGTGCTCTTCTTCCATTTCTTGTTGTTGCCTTCTTCTTCTGTGAAAGGTTCTGTCGATCTCTGGATCAAAAGGCAATAGTCCCTCAGGTGAGTGTTGCATGTAATGCAAGAAAATCCTGCAGTGCACAGATGGAAAGAGTGATTAAAATTGTAATAGAGAAAAATTAAATCAGACAAATTAAAATCTATTTAGTCCCCGGCAACGGCGCCAAAAACTTGATCGAAGAAATACTACCACAAAAAAAATCAATTCAAATATGTCTATCAATTAAGCTCGAAATAATCGCAAGTGCACGATTCAAGTAATAATATAGTGTACTGAGTACGAGTATCGTCCTCAGGGACTACTGAAACTAATTTGTCTTTTCAATTTCTCACCACACAAAGTATCAAAAAGTTGAATTGTGATTTATCTAACATCTAAAATTAAAACTCAATGTAAGTAAACTTAAATTTCTTGCAACCAAACAAACAAATCACACGTTGATAAATAA